>NC_136419.1:27952500-28552500 GCF_052625555.1 Lactuca saligna | reverse complement strand
CTTCCTTCTGCCCAACCGATGAAAATAAGCTCCACTATGAACAGTGTGGTTTTGTCGGTGAAGTACTCTTGCTCACCGGCTGTGTACCATGAAGGAGTGTTTAGGATTCCGATTTTTGTTAGGAATTCCGGGATGAAGATCCCAGCTGCTCCTAACATAGCCCATCTGCAGTGTACTATTTCCGCTTGCACGTTCCACCTCAAGGTCTCCGGGTCGGATCCTACAGTTTAGAAACTCGACCTCAAATCAGTAAGTAATTTATCTTCAAATCTTGCGATGATCTATATATTGACTATTGTTGTTTTGAAAAAATCATCAACAGAAATCATAACTATGAATCTATGATCATGCTTACCTAGACCAAGAGGATCGAACCCGAAGTCTCCCGGTAGGCTGCCGTCGAGCCATTCCGGAGGGGTGCTGCCGGGGAACCAAATGGGTCTTTCGGGGTCGGCGGTAACGCATACTGTCCCGGAAGATCGTGCCACGGTTGGTGCAGTGACCTTGCTGACTCTTAGTTTCTTCCCACAAAGAAAGGAAGCTTTTGTTGATCCAACAAAAGATCCATTCTTCTGTGAACTACATAATCGCACATCAAAATTCCCAATTACTTAATGCACCCACACATTGCAAATGCAAAGTAGAAAGGTAGAGATTTGAAGAAGCTTACGCTGGAGAAGAGAAAGCAACAGCTGCGATGGCTGAAGAAGCACAGACAGTGGAAGCCATTGTTGTCTCTGCAATTCTTTGCCTTCAAGAATTAGTGATGAAGAATGAGTAGGTTTGTGTGGAAGAAAGGGGTGTGTGTTAATGTAAGGCGTTATGAGCTTATCTCCAAGGATAGGAGTAGAAGAAAGAATGCTGTGATTGGCTGTGCGGGTTGCCACGTGGGCCCTAATAGAATCTATTCTTGCTGATATGTAACGGGATAAACTTACACTTGTGGTTCGTGTAGTAAATTACGTGTGGCTTTCAGGATAAAACCCACTCACAGGATTCTTGATCCTTAAGGGCGATTTTGTCTTTTCCCCAATAAGGACAGATGACCCTATTTTGAAGGCCAAGAATTCTCTGATCAAGGTTGTATTTTTCATGGACCATCATCGTTGGACACGTAATACTTTTATTTGAAGTCCATTGGATCATGGATAACACTTGAAGGCAGCCTTTCAAGACGTACTAGTTTTATTTTAGGTTTTCCAAACATGATGTTGGAAATTTGAGTTAAAAATAAACAAAGATCTTCAAGTATTACTCTATTTGGTGATCGAATTAGACAATGACCTACAAATTCTTTACTTTAAATCAAAGCTTTTTGAAGCGCATTTTCCAAGTACACAGATGCTACTACTACTACGTATAATCTAATGTTTTTTCATGATTTTATTTCGTGTATATATATATATGATCAAGGCATGTGCTTGACTATCATTGTACCACTATAATTTGCAATCATAGAAGTTACAAATCTTTGCCATCTTATTATTGTAAAGTTACAAGTATCGTATAGAACTTCTCTGGATCAAATTATTATGTGCAAACACAAAAAGTTTTGTAATTATTTTGTTATTTCTCGTTTTGGTTCTCTCCTTTTCTTAAGGGGTTTTTGATCTTTATCATAAAAGGACAAGAAAAATGCTTCAAATTGTCAAATGTCAATAACTAACAACTTTATTTGTTAGCAGTATAAATTTAAGTCTTGCTAAATTTGCTTAGGTCATATACGTTTAAATAGAACCGACCCTAGAAGAGTTCAAATAACACTAGAAATATTATAATCTTGAAAGGTTGTAGTTACAAGGGTGTTCGTATTTATGTTTTCAAAACAATTACTATAAAGTCCAAATATAAGGATCAAATAATCATAAAAAATGGCTTGTTTTTCTTAGAGAAACGGCAATAAATGTCTTACATATTGGTTTCATAATCGATTTAGTCTCTATACTTTTTTTATTCAATTAAGTCTCAAAAACCGATAATCATATTCAATTTAGTCATTTTACCGGGTTAATAGGTCATCTAACTTTCAAAAATTATATTTTTTGCCTAGAATTTAAAATTTATTACAAATTTGGTCCAAAATTTATACTGTTGACCCATATTTTAAATTTTATTATAACTTTGGTCCAAAATTTACCCTCTTGGCTCAAGTTTTAGAATTATGTTATAAATTCATCGTAACTTTAGTTTTTTTACAACTTTTTTCTCAAAAAAAAATCGAATATGTTTTTTCTTTATAAAATCATATTTATACAAATAAAAAAAACATATTTTCCCATAAAAAATCTTATATTTTCTATATAAAACTATTTTTTTTTTGTATAAGAAATACCTATTTATAAAAATAGGTATTTATTAAGTACATAAATATATACAAATCCGTTTTTATAATATATATATATATATATATATATATATATATATATATATATATATATATATATATTATCCAACATATCTTCCCATTCTACCTTTATCTAAAAGATCAAAACTGTAACATCTTTTCCTCTTACATTTTCTTCATATTCGTCTTCATTTCCATCATTAAGAAAAAAATCCAAAACGACGATCTAAGATCTCATATTTAAACCCACAATTAAGTTAAAATTTAAAGCAAGTTTAAAAAAATATCAAAAGCCAAACGAAAATGCAAATAACTCAAAGCTAAAAGTGCAAACCAAAAAGAGAAATATGAAAATAGAAAACCTAAAGAAAATCTAAAAAAACTAAACCTGGAATCCGAATAAAACAAGTCATGTGAACTCAAATATAAGCCTAAAGCCTTTAAAAAGTCGTGAGATGGACCAAGTTCAAACCCAAACTTAAAAAGATAAATTTAAATAAAACAATAGAAAAGCAGTAAAAGACATACATAAAAAAATTGTTAATATTATTTTAGAGGGTGTTATATTGATTTGGTGGGAAAGACTCTAAAATAGGTTCTCCCGAACGTTCAACTCACATACCCACTTCTAGTGAACTCCTAGTTAAAACTCTGACCTGAATACTAAACATTCCATATGAAAGTTCATTGTTTTACCCGATGGAACACTAAGTGATTAGTGGGAAATTTTCTAATTGTTTTAATCATTTATGCTTCATTTGCAAATTGAACTATTTCTATTATAGTGAGTAACACACAAAAATGTTTCATTTTTATTTATTTTTATTGTTTAGGTTCGAAAATATATATTTAAATATATATATATATATATATATATATATATATATATATATATATATATATATATATATACACAAAAAAAAGTCCTTACATAGGTATTTAGTATACAAAAAAAAAATAATAATAAAGGTTTTATATAAAAAATATAATATTTTTTATGGGAAAATATGTTTTTTTTTGTACAAATATGATTTTATAAAGAAAAACATATTCAATTTTTTTTGAGAAGAAAGTTGTAAAATAACTAAATTTATGATGAATTCATAACATAATTCTAAAACTTTGGTAAAAAGGATAAATTTTGGACCAAATTTTTAATAAAATTTAAAATCTGGGCTAAAAGTGTAAACTTTGGTCCAAATTGTAATAAATTTTGAAATTTGGGCCAAAAATAGAATTTTTGAAAGATGACCTGTTGACCAAATGACTAAATTGAATACGATTACCGATTTTTGGAACTTAATTGAATAAAAAAATATAATGACTAAATCGATTAGAAACCCAATATGTAAGAACTTTATTGTAGTTTTCTCTTTTTCTTAAATGATTTTATTAATTGCTCTTAAATGAGTTAATTGCTTAGAAGTTTAGTCATTTTCCCGATTTATGCAATTATGTTATTTTCATACAAAACATACAACAACGTTTTAAATTAGGTCCTAAATTATGCAAATTGTTAACCTTGCTACTGTTAAAATTTTAAATTAGGTCCTAAATTATGCAAATTGTTAACCTTGTTGCTGTTAAAATTTAATTGATGTTATCTGTCAATTGTAAAACCATGTATTGCTTATGGGGACAACCTACATGTATAGATTGTCCATGTCACCCCTCCTCCAAATAATCGAAATATGTAATTTAAAATCTTAAGTTGTGATCTTGTTTTGAGATTGATACGTTGTCATCTTCTTTCCAACAATATGATGCCAATCTTCTCTTCTAGTTCACTTATTTTCATTGTGATGTCTTCTCTGCTATTGTTTTGTCTTTCTCTTTACTCACAATTCAGTCATATATCAAGAATAGTTGGAGGAAGTTGTTTCATTCGAAATTTACCAAAATTCTAAAAAGCTCGTCATGACTTCAAGGCTTGTACATGCCGCCAAATTTTAACAAAACGTTGTTTTAACTCACATATGTGTATAAAAATGAATAATAATAGAAAATACATATAAAAATATTATTTATATTCAAAATTGTCACCTTATGTCACACCTTACAAACAGCGTAGCTCGCCAAGATTCAGAAAAGCTTGAGGCTTGATATTGTCATCAAGTCACGTCTTACATTATTTAAAACCTTAAAATTTACCATCTTCTACTTATATATATATATATATATATATATATATATATATATATATATATATATATATATATATATATATATATATATATATATATATATATATTTTGAATGTGTACCATCTTCTACTTATTTGACCTTATGATTGATTATGGCATCCATTATATTGCTATCTCTTTTACCGATTAGGGCAAGATTAAGAGTTAAAAATCTTTCAGTGAAAATTTTTCAATGTGCGGCTCACTAATTTTGTGTTCTATGTTCTTCAATTTCTATTTTACAAAACAGTTGCTAACAACCAAAGTATATATTAGAAAGAAAAAACATCATAAATGGTCCCTGTGATTTCCCAAAATCTGAATTTTAGTCCCCATGGTTTAAAAACCTCATAGATGGTCCCTGTGTTTTCAAAACATTTGAGGATTGGTCCTTATAGCTAACTTCGTTAAGTCTTGTCTGTTAACTCAAGGGTATTTTCGTCATTTCACTACCACATGGACCATTTATGATGATTTCTCTTATTTCATAAAAAAAGAAATTATATACAAAAGTGTCATCTCTCTCTCTCTCTGTCTCTCTCTCTCTCTCTCTCTCTCTCCAATTTTCTTCTTCATTTAGCACCACACAAACACCCCCGATCCTTGTTGTTGCTATCCCCATTTCTTCTTCATTAGACTGCCAAGACTCACCCACCGGAGGTGGGTGGTCCTCCGATCGCCTGAAAACGCGAACATGAGAGAGAAGAGGTTGGGGGCTTGGGGCAAATTGAGGAACACAATCCAGTCTCAACGTTTTCGATGAAATGGAGAAGAACAACAATTGGATGCAGATTGAATCATATTTCAATTAGGAATACACGAAAGAACTCGGTCTACAAAAATCCTTTCGTCTTCTTCAAATGGGATTTACAAACATAGAGCTTCAAACATGAAAAATCAAATTTGTTCTCTCCATCGAGCAACCCCCAGAACCAGTTGATTATCTCTTGACCTCTGCCTCGCTCTCTCTCTTCCTCCTGTAGCTTGAGTAATATGCCTCTCACTGGACCCTTCTGTATACGCTTCATTAGATGAGTTGAGATTCCAACGATCTTGTTGCGGAGGCGCTTTGACGGATGATGCAAACTTCTTCCTAGATCTTCTTGTTATTGTGTGGAAATCCAAGGTCATTTTGGAATAGTACCGCTCAATTACAAGGCGAGAGGATTTCTCGGTGGAGAGGAGGCAGCGTCTGCTGCTTTTTGCTTGGAGGGATAACGAGAAGGAGAGGTTTGGGTTTGCAAATGGGAATTAGGGTATTTTAAACCTATCACCATAGATTTTTAACATCAATCGCAATCGGTTTTCCAAGCAAAATACACCCGATTATGAACTCTGCGACGAGAGAGAGAGAGAGAGAGAAAGGGGGAGAGACCTTTTTTATTTCATTTTTTCTTTTTTTTTTAAACAAGTGAAAACATCATAAATAGTCCCTATGGCAGTGAAATGATAAAAATACCCTTTAGTTAACGGACAAACTTAACAGAGTTAGCAATAAGGACCAATCGTCAAAAGTTTTGAAAACACAGGGACCATCTATGAGGTTTTTAAACCATGGGGACTAAACTTCAGATTTTAGGAAATCACAGGGACCATTTATAATGTTTTTTCTATTAGAAATTTAAGTTTTTTAAATGAAATATAATTTATCGAAAATTAACCCATTTGATTACAAAATCCAAAATGAAACAACAATAATAGTTCCCATGTTAACCATTATTCAATACATTGTACATTGTACTATTGTTACTTTGCCAATTAGCATAAATTTTATCATCTTCAAGTTTGGGCTATTTTTACTACTAATTGGCAAGGTAACAATAGTAAAATGTATTGAATAATTGTTAGCATGGGAACTATTGTCGTTTCATTTTGTTGGTTAAACCCTTTTAATGACGGAAACTACCAACGAAGATGAATTTTTTTTTTATAGTATCGCACCCCTTACAAATATTGTACAACTCCTATTATATATATATATATATATATATATATATATATATATATATATATATATATATATATATATATATATATATCACCCCCTACGGGTTGGGAGATGGGAGAGTTGGGAGAAATGAGTTAGAGTAAATTACAAGAATCATCTCTCGTTCAGGTGTCAAAATGAATGTTGAGTTTCTATTTTTTAAAATTAATTTGGATCGTCCATCATTTGGTTAAAAGTTGCACGTTTAATCCCTCGTTATTTTAAATTTACATGATTAATCCCTTATGAGACATGAAATGACTATAATGCCATTTTCAATTTTATTTTTCATTTATTTTTAACATTTCTTATTATTTTTAATTATTGAAAAATATTTTAATTAAATTATGGCTCCATCCAACTTTAAACCGAAATATATATTTTTTCTCTTTTGTTGAACACTTAACCAACGGCAGCACCACTAGAACATAGAGCACAACCGAAAAAGTACACACCCACCCCTGTTCTTTTTGTGTTCTTTTTCTCCCAATATGTTCTTCTTCATAACTCGAAAATAAAACTAAAAAAAAAAAAAAAAAAAAAATCTGAAACTTATAGCCCAATTGATTTTAGAAACAGAAAATTGTTTCAGAGATCTCAAAATCGTTCCAGAAATCAAAAATGGTTATGGATCATTTTGAAAACCTGAAATATACACACTGGTTTCTCTCCTTTGATCTCACCTGATTTTTTTTCGTGAAATCCTTGACCCTTCATCGCTATTTGTTTCCTCGTTCTTCTTCATGGTCAGAGAAACAGAAAACAAAAACACACCTTGTGTGTGTCTTTTTGATGCAATACATAGAGAGATAGAGAAAGAGAGCAAACATGATGTTACCATCTCCACCTGTGTGCTAAGGTTTTGAGAAATCAGGATTAGATTAGTGCTTTCAGATCAATAACTTTGGGGTTTTCATGAAGGATTTCATTTTGGTGGTTTCAGATCGAGCATCACCACTACCAGTAATCTCTTCTTCCGTTATGTGTCTCCACCACACTTGGAGTTCGACTCGTGGTTTTAGGATGAGGTTGTACAGGGTGGGAAAGAGGTCGTACACGCAGAGGAGGACCGTCAATGGAGACAATGTGTGCTCGATTTGAACCTCGTTCTCCGATCTTAATCTCTCTCTTCTCCGATGGACTTATGACTTGGTCCGGTAAGGATACGCACCGAAGACGACGTACTGAAGAAGAAGCGGGTGTTTTAATTTGTTTAGGGTTTATAGTCTTTCTTATATTAAAGAAAATAAATAATAATTTTCATAATAAAAATCAATAAATAATTAATTAATAACAATTAAATGGAAAATAAATCATAAAAGAAATAAATGAGGGAAAAATTGTCTTTTTTTGTCTGTAGGGATGAAGCGTACAATTTTTAACCAAACGAAGAATGGTCCGAGTTAATTCTTTAAAATAGAAATTTAGCACCTGGACGAGAGACGATTCGTATAATTTACTGAATGAGTTATTTGTATGGTAGATTGGGAGGGATGAAAGTGAAAATAAGATGATCATTTTATGATAGAACTTTACTTTTTTTTTTCTTATCATTTTAATTACTCCCGATAAAAAATAGTTTCGATACTAGGTTAGATAGTCAATACTCGGCAAAAGATGTTAGAACTTTATAAAATTTTAAATTTAAATAACCACCAATGATTTTATAATTTTATGTCTTGACAAGATCAGATATAAAAATCTTGTTAACAATTTATTTGAATGAGTTTGGCAAAAGTAACATCATTTGTGTTCATAGGTTGCCTGGTGAAGAAGCAAACAAGGAATCTCTTCTATCAGTTTGACTTTTCTTCGCTTTCCCAAAAGTACCAAAGTACCATGAAACAACTTTCTCAACTTTCGAGTTATGTATAACTGTAAAGGTGTCACAACATTTTTTATAAGGAATCAAAATTAATTTGGATTAAAACATTTTAAGTAGAGTTAATCGTATAATCCTCAAATTTTTTTACTTTTTATCATAAGATAACCATCAATTTTATAAATATTATTGCAGGAATAATTTTTATTTGGCCGGATTGTTTTGAGAGAAAATAAGCCATGAAGAATTCGTGAAATTCTTTGATTTCATGAACTATTTTTTAGCTTTATATATAGAAAGACCAAATCATCTTAATATAAGGCGAGACTATGTACTCCCACCGTAAAGTGCAGTGACGTTAAGGTGGCACTGAAAGCACGACCGGCTTTGAGATTTTGAAATATCAAAAAGTTTAAGCAAAACAATTGTAACTTTGCATTTTCTATTGCAAAATACATAAAATTAAAATCTTATTCATAATAATACACAAAAAATAAATTTGCTTCTATTTAAAAACAGTGATCCTTCTAATATTTGTTTGAAATAAACTTTCAATAGCATTTTCATAAATATGTTTGTCCTCTAAAAGATTGCCCTCAATCATAAAATGTAATAAAACTTTAAGAAATCATAAATCAAATCAACAAGCTATACAACATTATCAAAAATAAACAATGATATGATTCTTAAAAAACTAGAGATCGGAAAACTACCTTCTGAATTTTTACCCTGAAATTGATTTTTGACAATTCAATAAAATCTGAAACCAAAGATTGTTGTTTTAATGTTTCTGAATGCAACAAAATAAGAATCATAAACATTAAACAATGGAAAAAACTTATTTAATTATAAACAATGTCATAAAGTATTAGATAGGGAAAAATGCATACTATCTTCTGAATTTCAACACTTCAAGACAACCAAGATATCAGAAAACTCGATTGACAATCAATATATTATTGTTTCAATGTTACAGAGTTTTAGGCTCAAGAAAATATGAATAAAAAATGAAAAAAAAAATAATTTACTTCTAAACAGTAAACAATATCATAATTTAGAAATAAGAATAAAAAAGAATAATACAAAGCTTATTAACCTTTTGATTTTCTTCCCTAGGCTTAGATTTTGATTTTCAAACCTCTGTTCCCGTTTCAGTTTACTTGTTATTCACTGAAATAGGAAGCAATTAAGCAAAAAGAAGAATGTTTCGGTGAATTTCGATTGGATGTGTTAGAGTATTGAGTAATTTTTTTTTGTGATTGATGAAGTAAGAAGTAAGAAGAAAAAACATAAATCAATTAAATGAGCATTGGAGGATTTCTTTTGAATGAGTTTTCTAGATTTAAGCAAAAAGCACATACGAAAAGTTCAAAAGAATACTGTTGCAGACTTACTGGCTTATGATAGCAATCGAAAATCGTTAATTGGTGCAACACCAATTAAGATTTCTGTTTCCCAAAGAGGATGAAGGTGCATTTGTTGGACGTCGTTTCCTTTCTCGCTACATCTTAACCTATTTGAGCATTTGGGTCAAATTTGAAAACATGCTAATATAAAATCTAGTAAAATTTTGATCCCTGGATTTCCGTGGGACCTGTTCATGGGCACTTTTTGAATACCCTTTAGTTCGGCCCTAACTAAAGGGTGTGTGATAACACGACACCATAAGGTGTATTTTGTGCGGTGATTGTTGCCATAAGAGAAGAAATTACCACACCGTAAGATGCATCAAATTAAAACCAAGTTACGATATTATCCATTCTTTTTCTTTTTCTTTTTTGTAATCCATCTTTTATTTTGGTTTGATTTGTTCCTAACCTTCATATTTATTAGGTATTTATTTATTATTACTATAACGTTTTTTTTAATAATAAAATGTCTTAAGACAAATATATCTTGTTGGGAATCAGATAAGGATATTGACAATGATTCAGTGTGATCTAGTATTTTTAACTATTGTTATGTTTTAGTTTTGTTTTTTTAGTTTCTTATGTAGTTTTTCTGAAGTAATGAAATCTTTTAATTTTTATTAATTTTGTGTGTGTGTGTGTGTGTGTGTGTGTGTATATATATATATATATATATATATATATATATATATATATATATAATTGGCGGGTAAAACTCATAGCAATCATTTTCTTTCATTTGGACATTTGGGGCTCGAGAACATCAGGTGTACTCCGTTGTTGCATGATGTTGCATGAGACAGGAATGTCCCTACGTACATTGGGCGAACCCAGGCGTATGCAAGGCATACACAAGTCAGGGGAGAATCTTAATTTGTAGGGTTTGCATCCTATTTAAACTCATTAAATCCTTCAAACCCCTCACCTTATCAGCCTCCATTGCATTTTTGAGCTAATCTCGAAACCCTAGCCATTTTGAGAGTATTCTTGATCTTACTAAGAGTTTTTGGGTGTTCTTTTGTGATCTTGAAGAAGAAGAAGAAGGATTGAGGAGAAACATCGGACAAGTAGGAGCTTGTAGATCTAGAGGTTGTTCATTATTTCTAGCTCATTGAAGGTATAAAGTATGAATCTTGTTCATTCTAAGTCTAGATCTAAGTTTAGGGAAGAACTTAGCATATTTTGGTCCCATGGATGAACTCTTATAAATAATTGATACTCTTGTTGTTATGAGACGTCCTTTTTGTTGTTTGAGGTCCTTCGAGCCATAAAGTATGTATCTTGAAGGTTAGATCTCAACCATGCATGAGTTGGTGACCATTTAAGTAAGATAGAAAGCTAAATCCATGATTTGAGTCCCCTTAAGACATGAAAAAGCATAAAGATTGCAACTTTATGGATTAGTACATTTTAATAATCTTAGATCTAAAATTGGACGTTAGGTTTTAACTTATTAAGACCTTAGAAGGAGGATTTGTGCAGTTGCAATGTACGTCGGGTGTACCTAGACGTGCACGTACACAACTATGCGAGGGTTATGAGTACACCGGGCATACTGGTAATACGCTGAGTGCACTCACTAGAGAGGATTTTGGGCTTTTTAGACTCGGGCCATTTCAGAATTAGGGACTTGGGCCTTTGTTGTGGCCATAAGATTTTCAGTGGAGGGCCTTCTTGATCTTGGGCCCATTTTCGATATGGACTACGTTCTGGATTTTAGGGCTAAATGTAATTGGGCCCCGGTGGGTTAGGCCCAATAAGCAAAGGACTAAGCAACCTTTTTTCCTTGGGAGTCGGGATTTAGGGTTGGACTCTCGGGTTGGGTTATTGACCTAATTTTAATTAGGGTTTTTATTACTTGTGATTTAGTGAGAGGATTCCAAGAGTCAACAAATCGAGTATGATTTGATACCTTCAGTTTGAGGTGCGTTCCTTCACTATATCCGTGGGTCAAAGGCGCCAATGTCGACCTACTAGATTATGTTTGTAGGATGATGATTATTTTCATGATAATTATATGTTATGATTGTATTTGCTTGATGTCTCTGTGACTCCTATTGTTATGATTGTATGTGTTAGAGGTAGTGGTGAAATAGACCCGATACCGGTTGAAAGATACAGAAGGGAATGAAATAGACCCAGTACCAATTGAAAGATACCGCAGGGGATGAAATAGACCCAGTACTGGCTGAAAGATACCGAAGGGGGTGAAATAGACCTAATATTTTTTAACTATTATATATGTATGGTATGAGGTATTTTGGGGAAGCTCACTAAACTACATGCTTACAGTTTTTAGTTTATATTTCAGGTACTTCCAGCTCGAAAGGGAAGAACACGACCTGATCGCACTGCATCCACCTATATTTTCTGCATCATGTGATTTTCGGATTTTGTACTATGATATTATTTTATTTTGATATATATCAAAATAAAATTAAAATTTTATCTGAATTTTTAGGATGTTACAAGTTGGTATCAGAGCCTTAGTTTGAGGGATTCGGGCATACTCTTGAGTATGCATGAACTCAAATCGAGGATTTGGTATATTTTCCATAAAAAGAAACATTTTAATTAAGGGATTTTAATAAAAGAAAGGGGTACAATGCGTGTAATTAGCAGAGCCTAAGTAAGTCTTCCCTAAATACATATACATGTTATATGTTTTACGCTACATTATGATAATTGCATGCTAGATTAGGACTAAGGATCTGCTTAGGATTGCATGATAGTATGCTAGGAGAGATGCCTTTATGTGCCTATTGTATGAGCGTATAAATCTGCATGCTAGTATGAGATCAGATATCTGATATGATGGCCTTTTTAGGTTATGTTCTAATTTGAATTGCTTGATGCTTGAATGTTGCATGCTTTGTGCTTTTAGGAATTTTATAAGTACCGGCTGACTAGTGGAGGAATGCGTTTGGTTACATATTATTGAGATTAGATAATTTTAGAAGGGTATTTTTAAATCTATTGTGCTGCTCTTGTCATAGTCCAACCGTTGTAGCGTAGGCCATTTCATTCAAAGAATTATCTAATACCGATATAATGTAATTGTATTCATGTGGTAGTTAGATGGTGTTAGTAGGCGTTCCTTCTGCAAATGATAGCAAATAGTGGTGAGGAAAGGAACCCAATAAAGTCCCTGAAATATGTATTTGTGTGTGGGACACCTTATAGTATGAGGAGAGTATTAGATAGGAAGGAGTGACTTGGAGGAGTCGAGGTAGTTGTGACATCCCCAAATGCATGGTCATTTTAAAAACTTTATTTATGCTTATTTTAAAATCAGATTATCCGTTTTGAAGAATAATATTGCGGAATTTGTTCTCAGAAAACATGATAATGATATTATCAAAACATTTTCGAAGAAATATATTTTATTTATATAAAACATTTGGATGTCATCGTCAATATAGAAATATAACATAAACAGACCTTAAATTAATTTACACTAATGATCTACATCTCCTTGAATCCCTCAACATAATGTATCTTTAATATCGCTGCCTATGATACAATAAATTGAGTGGGTGAGGTTGGGAAACCTGGTGAGTACATAGGGTTTTCAACCCACAATAATATAGTTAATTTTTTTCTTCACATATTTCATGTCAAACAATTAACCTGATTACCCATCCCCGTTTTCTTTTTTTATTCTTCCTTAAAGATTTATCCTAAGGTTCATCTCCTACAATTTATTTACCTATCATCGCCTTACATCGCATTTCCTTATATGTTTGTTCCTAAAGGATCATCGCCTACATCACATAGAAAGTATTGATTCGGGGATTACTCCCCCAATACGTATCCAATATGGGTTAGAGTATCACCGCATGAATACATAGTTACTCCATCGCCTAAACTCGAAATTCATCACCTACAGGTTATAAGCTTGCTGATGTTTCCACCTAACTTGTTTATATTAGTCAGTGATCGCCATCTATACTCTAGTAGATGACTACATCGCAACATCACAAGACAGGTTATGGCATCTCCTAATCATCTCTCATCCCGCATCACCTATTTATAATTACCTTTCTGTCATCACCTATCTCTCATCACTCGCCGCTACCCAATACATATTTATAAGTATATAATACTTATATGATTAAATCAGTTAAACATCATCTCATAATATCTTATCTAACACATAATAATCTCGGCATAGATAATAAGCACATATAGCATGTATTAATATTAAATACTTCATATCTATGTGTAAGATGAAAGTAACTATGCACTCACTTATTAAAGTGACGACTTAAAATTCGGGCAACGGTTCGCTTCTAACAATTGTCTTTTCCTTTAACAAAACCTAGTATCATTATTATTAACTCTTAGTCTAATATTTATTGCAACTAATTATTATTCTAGATTCAACATTAACTCAAAGTCTACTTTCATGATCTATCAAGTAAGGAAATCCCACTTTAAACACCTCACTAAATGTAACTAAGTATACTGTTTGGAAATCTCACTTTAAACACCTCACTAAATGTAACATCTGGTTCCTAGTATGTATTTAATTTATTAATTATTCAATTTATAAGAGCAACTCGACGAGTTAGAATCCCCAAGCTCGTCGAGTAGAGATTATAAGGGTCGTGTAGTTTAAGTGACCTTCGCGACGATTTGGGAGGTCTCAACTCGACGAGTACGCTGGCAGAGGTGAAACCCTAATTTCCAGGATTTGCACATGATATTTCCATATTTATAAATATTTTTAGGCAATATTTAATTACATTTTGATTAATATTTTGGTTATTTGCATAGATAATGATACTTATAAGGTTAAATTATATTTTGCAGCTAAAAGAAGACATTTTGAAGAAAAAGACTAAAAGTGGAAAAAGAAGAAAATTTGGTGGATTGGAATATTAAAGAAGATAAAACCCACGAAAATAGTTGTATCCACGTCGTGGATATCATTTACACGACGTGGAACAGGAAAATTTTGGAAGATGAGTACGCACAAAGTCGAAATCCTTGCTTGATAAGGATTCATCCAGGTCCACGACGTGGAGCACTATTCCACGATGTTGAATGAAAATTCATGACAACTGTAAATACTATTGATGTCTACGAATTTAAGAGGTTGGCTAGTTAGAAAAGGCTTCCAGAAGTCGAATTCAGAAGGTGAGAAGGCCCGGAATTTGGTTTGAATACCAAGGAAGAAGAAGTTCATACATACTTTCTAGATTGGTACTTTACAATGTTTTTTATTATGACTTGTTTTTGTTTATTATTTAGAATGAGTAGCTAAATCTAGCTGCTTCTATTAGCTAGATGAAGCTGTAACCCATGGTTTGTTTATAATAACTTAGACTTTTCTTTTTGGTGAATATCTTGTGTTCGATTGATTATACCTAGCATGCTTAATTTGATACTAGATTGCTTTAAACTTTTATTCAGTGTAATTAGTGACCATTAATCTGCATGAATTTGAATACCTAGTAATTTAGTGAGCATTAGATTATTAGAGCTAAAATCAAACCAATCTTAGATAAGTAATTGAACTATTAAATTTATTTGTGCTAGAGAACTCATATTATGACCATAATTATGTTTGTTAACTTAATCGTCTATAGCTCCAATTCTACTTGATAGTTAATTATGTGTTAAATTATTTGTGACTATGCATAGATCTACATGAATTATTCAACATTAGTTAATTTGGAATTGAATTGCTAATAATATTTTAATTGGTAACCAACGGGAATTGTTATAATTAATATTCAAACCATTGAGGGAAAGTGGATTCAAACTACCAAAAGTGTTTTTATAATTTGATTGAATAGTTGCTGATAAATTAAGTTCATCTAAACTTGCAAAATTAGATAAAAACCTTTTTAGTTATTGTTTGATTTTAGATTAATTTAGAGTAATTATTTTAGCTAATTAAATCCGTTCCGTGTGTTCGACCCCAATTTAATTAAACTACTCTACAATCCAACTAGGTATAGTGTCTAGGTGCATATTAGTTAGTTAAGTTAGTTATGTTATAAATTTAAAACTAGTAGGTACTTTTTTGCACATCAAGTTTTTGGCACTGTTATCGAGGAAGGGTTTATTTGATTATTAAATTGTTTACTTTGAGTTAATTAATCTATCCTTTTGTGGGGTAAAACCTGCAAAAAAAAGTAATTTTCCCAGATCTGAGACCACGACGTGGACCTTGAATCCACGACGTGGGTTCAATTAGGAAAGTACTTTTAGTTTTTTTTTTTAAGTTTTTGTGTAGATTTATGTTTTTATTTATTTATTTTGCAGTAGTTTATGACCAGAGGTTCAACACGCCTTTGCTACCAGCACTTGAAGATCCAGAGTCGGCATGTCACACCCCCAAACCTGAACGGCGGAAACATTTGGGGACGGAGGACATCATGTGCAGTATCATAACATTTAAATAGTAAAGAAAGCAAACACAACCATCATATACGTAATTGAAAAAGTTACATCATCGTATACGTTACATGTTTCAAAAATATCAATTACAATATGATGTCAAAAAGATTTATTTAATGCCTGAGCGTCAAATCTTCAAAAGCTTTTGATAACCTGTTTTACTGGTTTCCTAAGAATACAAATTATTTGAGAAAAACTATCAACATTTAAATTGGTGAGTTTATAGGCATTTGTATGAAAAAAAAAGTATGTCATTCATTGAGATGATATCATGTTTATTTCTGGAAAATCCAATATTTTCTATAAAATTAGTTGTAAATCGTTTGTTTATAAGATAAGAGTCTTTATCCCGAAAAATCATATATTTTCCATAAAGCTGAATTGTAGTCTTATACATTCCAAGACCGAAAAATACAAGTATATATGCCATACTTAGTTTATTAAAATGTAGTTTTATTCGTAAATAAAACTGTTTTAAAAGATATGTATTTACGTAAAATAAGCGTATTATCGATTTCACGTAAAAATAACATATTGGCGTTTATTATGTGAGTTTTTATAACCGTGCTATTAATGAATTGCATGCCTCGATGTTCTTCAGGCGTCGAAAAGATATGACATTTTTCACCCATAACATGTCGAGCATGTTGTAGCTAACAACCAGGGTGGGTGCGGAATCATCAGTCATGTATAGATCTATACATAAGTATCACACTCTCCGGGAGGGGACTTTGGTTATGAAACAGGACTTCCATGGATACCTTTGGTAGGTACGATGAAGACGAATGACTCACAAATTTCCAACGAGATACGTGTTTTGTAATGAAAATATCCGTGCATGAAATTCTTACCCATTTCATCATATTTAATATGTATATAAAAAGAATTGTATTTTTATATAGTCGTTTCTTTGTCGTGAAAGGGTAAAATAATGTGAATGTTTCTCAAACTATACCTATCATAATTTAAAAGGTATTGTTTCGTTGAAAATGATAACAGTTTCGTTTTAACATGTTTTGCATGTAACCGTTTGTAAATTTTGTAATAACGTTATGTCGCATGTTTGATATATCTATGTAAAAGATACTTAAACATAATAAAACATAAAACAATGGTTTGTATAATAACACAAGTTTCTTGTGTTTTACTTGTATCCCCCCTAAAAACATAGAAAAAGTTATGCAAATGTAGGGGTCTGAACTCACCTCGAATGTGATAGCGGTTTAGTTTACGAGATGTGAACGGTGAACTTCGATTTAGAACCCGAGACGATAGTTGTATCCTAACGTTTCAACACATATTAATGTGTTAATATTTGATGAACCTAGAATTTATTTATGATATACACACTAAATTTTAGAGATACTTACCAAGTCTTATAACTTGTTCTTAAGAAGAATGATCTCCTGGAGTAGTTTGATCTTGGGATGAAAGGAAATGAGTCTTATACTTGAGAGTGAATGGAATGTATAATGTTTGTTATTTGAGAGAGAAGTGAGGATGCTTTCGTTTACTGGATGTGTGAATATGGGATATGTTCTTAGAGTAGTATCTTAAACAGGAAGTAATTCATGAGGAGGTGATGTGAAGTTTATGTCGGTAAATGGGATTATCACCTTAGGAACCTAAATCAAGATAATATATCAAGATATTTAAGGAGGTTTACTGCCAATTTAAATGTGTTTGCGGCCAAAAGGATGTGTTTACTCCCATGTATAGCCGAAATCTCACATGTGCGCTCTCAAAGGAGAGTTTTCGGCCAATATGCTGTAAGAGAAAGGGTTTTCGGCCATAGGGTTTAGGGATTAAAGTGTTTTCGGTTATATATAGGTGTCATGGGGTTGTTTTCGGTCCTATGTGGCTAAAAAATCAAAGATGTAGGACTAGAAGTTCCAATCTTTAAAACAGTGTAATTCCTTTACCTCTTGTTTACCACTTTGTCCTCTTAAGTTTTGTTAGCTTGTGTTTACTTATTTCCTCATGTTTTCAATGTGTAAGCATATATATAACTTATATAAACATGGATTTTAATTTACATTAACATACATAAGTTTTTATCCTTTACATCCAAAGTTCTTATTGTATTAATGTAACTGTGATACTTTACTTGTACACGGTGGTAGTTTAATCTTTTATTTGAACACGTGTGATTTACATTGGTTTGAAATAACGGGTTGTTACATGGCCATCCACAAAAAGATGGATAAAATGTGAAAGAAGAACAACCGCCAAAGAGCTCACCATTTAAAGACCTTAAAGGTTTTTGGAAAAAAGAAAGGAAAAAACGTGGGAGAGTCTAGTAGTCAAAGGAAGGAAAAAAGCTAAATAGAAAGCTTTGAACAAAATCCAAATAAAAAAGAAACCGAATACGGTATAGAACCCGAGCTGAAGAAAGTGAACTCGAAGACAAGCCGGAAAACAAGATGACAGACATTGCTGATATGTCCATGGGGCGTACAAGAAGCGGATAAGAGATGAGGTTGGTCTCGATCTAGTACAACCTATAATTCCCGCCACTGCAACATTCGTGTTAAAAGGACACATTCTTGCTGCACTTAAGGATGTACCATTTTATGGAAAGGATCATGGGGATGCTTACAAGCATTTAGATAAAGTCAATGACATTGCATACTATTTTAATGTCCCGAATATTCCAAGAGAGACTGTGTTGTTAAAGATGCTTCCCATTAATTTTAAGGGAGCTTCAAGAGATTGGTTGAAGGCACTTCCACCTAGTGCAATTACTACTTGGGCACAAATGCGAGAGCAATTTTTGGAACAATTGTACCCACCATCTAAAATAGCTAAACTGAAGAAGGCAATAACCAACTTTGAAAAAAATTCGGGTGAATCACTTTATTAGGCATGGGAGCGTTATAAAGGGTTACTTAGAAATTGTCCTCAAAATAACCTTAACATACAACAATAAGTGTCTATATTCTATGATGGGATAAATGTCATGATGAGGCAACTCCTTGATTCTCAAGGACCACTAACTAAGAAAAGTCCAGGCGAAGTCAAGGAGTTGATTGAAGAATTCTCAAAGCATTCTCGTGAATATCATAATCCGAGACAACATGGAACAAAGGGAATTGGTAGTGGAAATTCAGAAGACATTGTACTAGCAATGCTTGACACCATGGGCAGAAGAATGACAAAGATGGACTAGTCAATACATGCTATTAGAGTTGGATTTTGAAAAATACAATGGTCCACATTTGAGTAAAGACTTCTACTTAGATGATAATGGAAATAAAAAGGCTCAAATTTGCTATTCTAATGGGGATAAATATGATGAAGATTGGAGAAAACTAAAAAAGTGTGGTTGCCATATGATGAATACAAGAAGCAAAAAGAAGAGAAATATAGGCAGACTAGACAAGGCTTCTACCAAAAAGAGCAACCACCAGCTAAAAAGAAAGTTGACTTAGAGACCATGCTTACTCGTTTTATGGAGGCTTCAGAAAAAAGACATGATGATACAGATGTAGCTATAAAAGATCAAAGATTGATGATAAAGGATCAACAAGCCATGATGAAAGATCAACATGATATGATGATTGACCGGCAAGCATTATTAAGAAATCATCAAGCATCGATTCAGAATCTCGAAGCCCAACTTGGTCAACTAACGACTTTGGTGAATGATAAATTATCTCCAAAAATCCCCGAGAAAAAGCCTCAATCACATGTCATGGTCATAGAAATAGAAGAGGATACCATTTTTGAGCTCCTTGAAACACTAGAAGTCTATCCATCTCAGTCTGACCCAAGGCCAAAGAAGTCCAAACTCAAAGAATATAGAGTTGCTGAAACACTCAATCCGCGGCGTGCAGATCCAATTTCCACGACTTGGATCAGGTCTGATCAGCAAATTTCGGATAATATTCCTACTTATCATCCTCCTTTATCGTTTCTTTTCCGAGCCAATATCCATCCACTGAAACAAGAGCATATGAAGTTTATGCAACAAGTGAAGGCCTGAAGGGTATTCCAATAATTATCCCTTTCATTGATTCGTTATCCAAAGTTCCTGAGTATGAAAAGTTTTTGCAAGATTTAATCAATACTCGCCAACAATTAGAAAGGATTTCAAGGTATTTCTAAGTGATCAAACTTCTAAAGTAATTATGGGAGATATACCAAAGAAGATGGGAGATCCTGGTCATCTCACTCTTCCATGTGAATATGGGAATAATTTGAAGACTTATGCATTAGCTGATTTTGGGGCTAGCATAAATCTGATGCCTTACTCATTTTATCAAAAGATTAATATTCCAAAGTTGAAGGCTTTGAAAATGACAATTCACATGGCCAATCATTCAGTGACATATCCGAGAGGCATTGTAGAAGATATTTTAGTTAAAATTGGGAAATTCGTTTTTCTAATTGATTTTGTCATAATCGACATGAAAGAAGATCATAGTTTTCCAATTATCTTTGGTCGCCCTCTACTTAATTCTGCTAGAGCCTTGGTTGATATTCGCAAATCCAATCTTACCTTGAGAATGGGAGATGATAATGCTACTTTTGGAGTAGAAGATGGTTTCCAAGGAAGTGATGTTCAAGATGAATTTTTCAATGTCGATAAGGAGAATGAACTTGAAGAATTATAAAAGCTTATGGAAAAGAGAATCGACAAGTCAACCGCACCAAACCAAGAGCATCTGTTCCTATGGTCTTTGAAGTTAATTCTTATAAAACTCCAACTTCTTGGGTGAGTGAGGAAAGTGAAGACTTAAAAGGAAACAAGTTCTGAAAAGACGGTGCCCGTGGAAAAAAGTTCAAATGTGGATGAAAAGATGGTGCCCGTGGAAAAAAGTTCAAAGGAAAAAAGTTATGAAAAGTCCAACTTCAAGTGACAAGGAGGAGGATAATTCCGAGGAAAAAAGTTTAGATGTGGATTAAAAGATGGTGCCCGTGGAGCTTAAAAATGAAGAAGTTAAACATGTGGGAAATAAGGGAGTTATAAGAAAGCTCAAAGAAGGAGATGTAAAGGGTAAAAAAGAAAATTCCAAAAAGGTGTATCTTAGATGAGTCCAAGCTTATAAAAGGAAATGGAATGAGAAAAAGGTGTAATTGGTGATGGATACTCCGACTAATTCAACGTAAGGTGGTACGGAGTCCGGCTCAAGACTCCAACAAAAATAAGTGCTTCTCGGGAGGCAACCGGAGCTTGGTTTGCATTTTTTTTTTAACTTAGTTTAATTTTTGCATTTTAGTTGAGTTGTAGGATAATTATCATCTTATTATTATAATACCTAAAGGAATTGGTGAAAATCATGTGTGGGGTTCTAAATTTTATTTATTGTAAATAAATTAAGGTTTTTACATTAAAATTGGACATTAAAAGTGAAATTTTCAATTCCGTGTCGTGGGTTACAAGCCCACTTCGTGGAAAATGAGTAGCCCGATCCAAATAAGTCCCAATGCACGCAGCCCACGACGTGGAATTCATCTCCACGGCGTGGACTTTAAAAAACACGGATAGGGCCCTGTTTTAGACTAAACACTTTGACCATTACCTCATTTGTTTACTAAGCACACGAACAAAGTCAACCTCGCCATCGATTTTCTGCCACTTTCGACCATTTTCTTCCAAATGTCTTGCACCATTTGTCTTCAAACTTCATCTGGTAAGTGTCACTTCGACAAAATTTATAGTTTTCTTCACTTTTATGCATTCGTTAGGGTTTTCTTTAGAGATGAACAACCCAAAATTGAGTTCATTAGTTAGTTATTTTTTATTGCATTTGTAATGTAAGGCTATAGATTGTTGAAATAAACAAACTCCAATAGAGATTGATGGTTGATTTTCACGCCGTGGAGATGAAACCCACGATGTAGAAACTAGGCAACCAGTTTTATGTTTTGCCTTATAATTTGATATCTTGGTTGTGTTGGTTTGTTTCGTTTTTGTTGGTTGTTTCAGGAAAAATGAGTCCTAGAAGGGCACTTCTCCAAGCTCAAGACCTGATTGATGTGGCAAGTATTCACCCACTATACCGGTTTCCGCAAAATATTCCCCAAAGAATGTTGAATAAGTATGAAAATCGTTTGGGATGGTTATATAATCGTAAGTTTGCAGTGGCTCCCACTATGGATTAGGCGTGGTTACGTGGGGTCGTATGGTTGCAGATTTGGAGATATGTTGGACGAAAGTGTTTATGGGGAATGGTTTTTCATTTACTTGCAACGGGTGGAGGAATTATCTCCAAATCATCGATCCAACCTACATGGCGCATGGGACTCTATACCGAGGAGGAGACCCTCTCACCATTTTTTGTTCTATTCTTGTAGGGATGTGTTAGAGACTTCACTTTAGGGATTTTTGATGTCTAGTTTTGGAGGACTATATCGAATCATGAGTACAATTCTAGTGATTAAAATTCAGAATCATGTGTATCGTTTCTTGCACCGCCTCATTACCTTCACGATAAATCATAAAAACCATGGAGATAAAGTGCCTCTTCAAAACTTGTTTTATTTGTGGACCATAGTAACCCCCCGTGTTTTTTGTGATCTTCCATATATGCTTGTGCGATTTATGGGTAGAAAAATGACCAAATTTAGACTCGGTAGTCCTATCACGGGTAGACATCTAGTCACCCGACTTTCCCGATCTTATGGCATTTTAACTCTTAGTTTTATTAGGAATCTCACACGTTTTTAAGATAGTGACTTAACTATCCAAGTCTTGGGTGTCATGCAAGTTGTAGTGAATGTGGGTGGAGTCTATGTGATACCCCCGGAAGATGAAGAACAACCCTAGCCAAGGCAAAGGAATGTGATAGGTCAAGGAGAAAGGGGACAACCACAACCACCACCCCAACAGTTTGAGGGCGGTATACTGACTGACCTGTTTCAAAGCCAGGTTGGTTTGTATTTGGACAATCTTCGCAGGGGAGTGAATTACAACACTCAAATTCTAGATACCATTTTTACACATATGAATTTGGTTCGACCACCTACGATGCCTCCCCAGTTCCCGTACATTCCAACGTGGGGAGAATAATGGACACGACAAGGAGATGGTGTCGAAACTAGTGGAGCCCATCATGATGAAGAAGATGATGAGTTTATCCTTTTATTTCTTTCATTTCGTTTAGTTTATTTATGGTTTGTTTGTTTTGATTTTAGTTTAATTTGGTTGTGTAACGACTATTTAAATTGTTATGTTTCTTGTCTACTTATTTTGGTTATTATTTTCAGAATTGGTTAGAGAAAAATGCGACTAAGGAACCTTAGAGATATGAGAGCATTAACACGATTATCAGTGTCATTTAGAGTCGAGAGTCGAGACCCACGATCTTAGATAAGTGTGGGGTTAGTTGAGATAGAAGGGAGTTAGGAAAGAGTCAAGATATATGCAGTTCAGAAGGGTCTTAACATGTTAGGACACAAGTGCACATTACACTCATTTAGAGAAAAACTGATTTCTGTGATACCCAACTTCCACGACGTGGACACCAATTACACTTCGTGGATTGAGATCAATACGCGATTTTAGAAAATGAAATTATTCGATACCACGTTGTGTAATTCTACACCACGACGTGGAATTCAGGAGTTCAATTTTCCCTCTTATCTACATCATTTTATGTGGTGTATGCTTTCCCACATTGGTCTCTTAAGTTTTGAAGCTTGTCTACACCACGATTGTTGATGATTAAAGTCTCGATTCCCAATTTTTGTCGGCATATTTGCATATCTCAAGTATTGAAGATCCAAGTTCCATATTAGAAGAAGTCTGTAGTCAAGATGCACAAGTTACCCACACGTGAATAATTCGATTTCGCCACTACCACCCCATGGGAGTTTGTTCCTTTTCTCCCTTTTCTTGTTTTTAATTCATTTTATGCGTACAATGAGGGCATTGTATGTAATAATTGCGGGGTAGAGGGTTGAAAAAGTATATTGCTAGAAAATTATAAAATTTCCGAAAATTTTGAAAAATTTAAAAATGGATTTGAAATAACAATCTAAAAATTAAATCTAGTAATAATTAGTTTAGACCTAAATTGTTGGTGTTATATGGGATGATCCAATGAGAGCTCTAATGTTTAACCAAGCCAATACATTTTATAGTGTATTTGTGGCTTCCCAAATCTTAGTGAAAAGTCGTGAGATATGAAAATGTAATATGGTAGTTTTTATGGCATAATATGTTTTGCAGCCTAAACCTGAAATCTATCTAGGAAAGCTTATGTAGTCATTTCACATAGACTAATACCTTTAGTCAATAAAGGTTGAAGTTAAGAACCCTTGCTTAATCATGTGGGATTTGCGTGAAAAAAATTAAGATACATGTGAAAAAAAGAGAGAAATTACCGAAAAGTTGAAGAATTTTGGAGCTATCAAGTATGAAGATCAAAAGATCAAAATTCCAAAGAAAAAATTTTGAAGATACCAAAAAAATCAAACAAAAAGGGGATGAATTCAAAGAAATCAAATATCAAATATCAAAGACGTGAAGAATTCCAAGAGCTCCAATTTGGTATCTAAAGTTGTAATTTTTAAATTATGTATGCTTGGGTTGCTTAACCAAAAATACCATGAGGTTAAAGAAGAGTTCGTATAAACTAAGGGGGTGAGAGTTTATAAGGATTGTAAGTATTTAGGAGTGGTAAGTTTTAGGGATTATAGACACATATAAATGCATTGAGGTCTTGGTATACGTCACACCCCAAAACCTGAACGGCGGAAACGTTCCGGGGCGGAGTACGTCATGTACAGTATCACAACAATGCATAATAGTAAACAAGCAACAACATCATCCATTTCATTAATAATATATATTTAATACAAGTGTGTTCTGTATACTTTATAAGACACCAAAATTATGAATCAAAATAAGAGATGAGTCCTGAACGTGCTCCATCTTCTAAAAAACCTAGCATCGGCACCTATCTACTGATGGCCTGAAAATACAAGTTATTTTGAAAGAGTTTATCATCACTAAAGTTAGTGAGTTCATAAGTATTTTAGTGTAATTGTTTGTATGAAAGTGTTTGTAAATGTTTGTATGTAAATGATTGTAATTCCTAGAAAATCCTATATTTTCTACTAAAAGTAGCCTTCTACCAAGGCTCGAATGTTCAGTATGTTGCTTGTTTGTAAAAGTGTGTAATTTTCCCCAAAGATAGAGTATCATTTACCATAAATATAATTTACATTACCGTTTATGTGAGAAGCTCACGATATGAATGTAATGGGAAAATAATAATGATGTACTTGTAGTATTAATATATAGCTACTACCATTGTACTAATTACCTTAAAATCATTGTTTTAATTAAGGTAAAATGTGATATATTTGTAACCATGCTTGATCGACTAGGTAAAACACGCTCTAAGGCATCGAAATGGTATGACATTAGTCACCAGTAGACCTGCAGGTCCCACTGTAGCTAGCAGCAAGGTGTAGGATAAACAATCCCATATAGATCTGGTTGCAAAACGTGACGCAACAATTGCTTGTCATGTCATGAAGTAGTGGCTCATATTAATGTTATAGTGTTGTAGTGTTTGTATAGTATGTTCTAGTGTATTGTATGTTCTCTCTGTACTAGTGTAGTGTATGTTCTCTTTGTTTCTCATCATAGTATGCTCTCTTGTATAGTGTAGTGTATTGTATGTTCTCTTAGTTTCTCATCATAGTATGTTCGTTCTATTTCTCATAATATTAAATTCTCTTAGTTTCTCATCATAGTAAGTTTGTATTGACTCATGAATGAACTGACTGTTGTATGTTTCATTGTACTAGAAATAGTGAGTAGTGACTTCCTAAACTATACCTATTATAGTTTACTATTAGAGTTGTTTGTATAAATGAACATGTTTGTACACCTTTGCTACCCAAATGTATTGAACTAAATGTAGAACTTTAATATCCATATTCATATACATAATATAAAACTAAGGTTCATACAACCATCAGAAAAACAACCGAATACCCTAAGTCCACAACCAAACAAAGAATAGGAAGTAAGGCGAGTTATCAGTCCTAAGTCCTTTCAATCCTGCTTATATAACTATATTTATATAGATATGATTTTGACAATATAATATTTTGAAAGAGTTTAAATAAGGAGTTTTTCATTTTAAAAGAGCTTGTAAAACGATTTGAAGTAGTTTGTTTGATAAAACAGTTAAAAGTATAGTAATTCCATCTGTTTGATAGTTATTAATCACATGTGATTGATATAATAACTATAATGTTTCAACTTGTATCCCCCCCCCCATAAAAGCACTTAAAATCATTTAAAAGATAAGTTAAGGGGTATGAACTCACCTGTAGTGAGTAACTCGAATGAAAGATCGATATAGGATTATTGGGTGTCAATTGGAGTCTTGAGCACAAACGAATCCTATTTAGCATATAATTACACATATATGAATACATTTGGTGTATATAACCATTAATAGTGATAGGGACACGCCTTAAGGATATAAAACACTTAGAATTAAGTGTTACTAATGCATATGGTTGCACATAAGGAGTGTATGGCCCTATATTGGAGTGTAAGGCCACAAAAGCATGGGTTTTATGTGTGTGCGGCCAGAGTGTGCGGCCAAGTGTGTGTGTGGCCGCACACTCAATATGAAGTGTGCTAAAATTGTGTTTCCAAGCCTTAGGAAAGTTCTAGGGAAGGTGTTTTGACCATTGCTTAGCTTAAATGGGAGTTTAAAACCAATTTTGAGCCTAAAAAGAGTGTGTGCGGCCACACATGGTGTGTGTGGGCATACACACTTGAAGATCATATGAAATGGCATTTTTAATGAATAAATTCAAGGGCCCGTAGCTTATATCAAGCTATTGCAAGTGTATACCCAATTTAAAGGCTTAAAAGTGTGGTTAAAGTCAAAAAAGTAGTGTGTGTTCTTGGAGTTTTTGAAGATCGAACACCAAATAGGTGTTTTCATGGATCAAATCAAGGGGAAAGGCTAGTTAAAGCCTCATATTAACGATTCAAGGAAGCAACACTTACTTGATTTGAAGCTTTGAAGAGAAAAGATGGTTGATACTTGAGAGAAAACGAGTTCTATACTTGAAGAAGTGGAAAAAGTGTTCAAAAATGACCAAGGACCATATATATACATAGGAGTGTGAGGTTGTATTGAGTGTGTGGCTGGGTGTGCGGTTGGGATGGGTGTGTGGCCGCACACTTGGGTGTGCGGCCACACACACCTTGTGTTGTGTGTTTGGGTCATTTGCAAGGTGTTACACCCACAAATACTCATCCCAAGTCCCATAGCTAGATTATACTAGGCTTAGAACACTAAAATAGACCATAAACCGCGCTAAAAGATACCAAAACAAGTCTAACTTTGATAGATTTGAATGTTTGTACAAGCGAGGAATTTCGGGTTGTCACATTATAATGGTTGAAATCGAAATGGGTTGTTCTATGTGATACTAGTGATTAAGGTTTGAAATAAACATAAATAGCTTTGCTTAAGGGCAAAGAATAAGTGTGGGGTATTTGATATTGCCTATATATATATATATATATATATATATATATATATATATATATATATATATATATATATATAGGCAATATTTAATTACATTTTGATTAATATTTTGGTTATTTTCATAAATAAATGATACTTATAAGGTTAAATTATATTTTGCAACTAAAAGAAGACATTTTGAAGAAAAATGACTAAAAGTGGAAAAAGAAGAAACTTTGGAAACTTGGAATATTAAAGAAGATAAAACCCACGAAAATAGTTGTATCCACGTCGTGGATATCATTTACACTACGTGGAAAAGGAAAATTTTGGAAGATGAGTACGCACAAAGTCGAAATCCTTGCCCGATAAGGATTCATCCAGGTCCACGACATGGAGCACTATTCCACGATGTGGAATGAAAATTCATGACAACTGTAAATACTATTGAAGTCTACGAATTTAAGAGGTTGGCTAGTTAGAAAAGGTTTCCAAAAGTCGAATTCAAAAGGTGAGAAGGCCCGAAATTTGGTTTGAATACCAAGGAAGAATAAGAAGTTCATAATTACTTTCTAGATTGGTAATTTACAATGTTTTTTTATTATGACTTGTTTTTGTTTATTTTTTAGAATGAGTAGCTAAATCTAGCTGCTTCTGTTAGCTAGATGAAGCTGTAACCCATGGTTTGTTTATAATAACTTAGACTTTTCTTGTTGGTTAATATCTTGTGTTTGATTGATTATACCTAGCATGCTTAATTTGATACTAGATTGCTTTAAACTCTTATTCTATGTAATTAGTGACCATTAGTCTGCATGAATTTGAATACCTAGTAATTTAGTGAGCATTAGAATATTATAGCTAAAATCAAACCAATCTTAGATAAGTAACTGACTTATTGAATTTAGTTGTGCTAGAGAATTCATATTATGACTATAATTATGTTTGTTATCTTAATCTTCTATAGCTCAAATTCTACTTGATAGTTAATTATGTGTTAAATTATTTGTGACTATGCATAGATCTACATGAATTAATTCGACATTAGTTAATTTGGAATTGAATTGCTAATAATATTTTAACTGGTAACCAACGAGAATTGTTATAATTAATATTTACACCATTGAGGGAAAGTGGATTTAAACTACCAAAAGTGTTTTTATAATTTGATTGAATAGTTGCTGATAAATTAAGTTCATCTAAACTTGCAAAATTAGATAAAAAAACCTTTTTAATTATTGTTTGATTTTAGATTAATTTAGAGTAATTATTTTAGCTAATTAAATATGTTCCTTGTGTTCGACCCCAACTTACTTAAACTACTTTACAATCTGACTAGGTACACTATCTAGGTGCATATTAGTAAGTTAAGTTAGTTAGGTTATAAATTTGTAACTAGTAGGTACTTTTGTGCACATCAGCACTGTATTTAAACATCTTAACCCCAAGGTGTTGGCCTCATTTCCTGCCCCAATTGTCCTAAACTCTAATCTCGAAACCCTAAGCAATTTTTTTTTGTGATTGTAAGCTAATCTTGTGCATTCTTGGTGAGTTTGAAGAAGAAGAAGCTCAAAGGAGAAGAAAGAACGTGTGGGAGGAGAGTTGATCTAGAAGTTAGGCTTCATTTTTGATTCATCTGAGGTATAAAGCTTTAACCTTGCCCATGATATGCTTAGATCTAGTTGTAGGATGTTTTGCTTCATGTTTTGGTCCTAGTATGTTGATGATTGGTATTTGGACTTCCTATTTTGGCAAACCCTTTAGATCTAGGGTTTTGAGGGGACTCCATTGCTTAAAGGTGCCAACTTTATTGCCATGGAAGTCCCATGCAACTTCTAGACCATCCGTTTTCCATATTAGGTCATGCATGCGAGTAAAGATGAGAGCTTTACGTGACCAAACTGTCCCTAGGTTCTAGATCTATGACCTCATGGTCTATCTTGAAGTTTTGATGAATTTTTTATTCAGATCTAAATCATTTTTGGGTTAGGGTTTGAATTTTTGCATTGTGGAGAGGTTCTTAATGGGATAATTTGGAAACTTTACCCTTCTAGGCGTATTTTTCAGCTTAGATCCAGAATATAGGGCCCTGGTTTGAAGAATGGTGATTTAATGCATTAAGAGGGATAACCGACTGAAGAACTCGACGAGTTCATAGAGCGACTCGACGGGTTGGGTCGAACTATCTCGATTCTGTTAAAGGGAAGAACTTGGTGAGTTAGATTAAAAATCGTTGAGTTGGATCGTGATTTCACGATTCTGTGATTCATAAGAACTCGACGAGTTGAAGGGAAAACTCGATGAGTTTAGTCAACTCGAAGCATTGACTTTGACTTTGACTTTGACTTGACTTTGAACTTGACCATGGTTGACCCTAAAGCGGTTATGAGTATGAATGGTATCTAAAGGGGGTTGTTTTGATGCAGGGAGTGTGTTGAGCTGATTCTGAGACGGAGACGTTTCAGCTATCATTCGACATTGGAGGTGAGTTTTCCTCCTATATGAACAGGTCGAAGGCACCAATGTTGGCCCGTAGATGTATGTTAGTATGTTCCGGACTAAGCTTCGATGTTGGGTAGTGCCCAATATAGGTTAATATGTTTCTGAATTTTGATCATATGTCGGTCGGTGCCTGAGGAATGTTTGTATGCTTGATGTCTTCGTGATTTTTGCATGTGTCTGTATTGTATGTTCCGGATTATGGTCTGATGTCGGGCAATGCCCAAGGAATGTTTGTATGCTTCTGGATTTCGTTTCGATGTGGGCGGGGCCCAAGGAATGTTTATATGTTTATGTTATGTGATTATTTTATATGTATTTGTTGATATGTTTATATGTATATCGAGCTTTGCTCAATACCAGGTGGGGTCTGATGTCGGGTGGGGCCCGATGTCGGAATCTTTCTGATGCTGGGCCGGGCCCATGATATGTTATTATGTGATTATGTCTATAGATGTGGTAGTTTGGGGAGACTGAATAACCTTCGTGCTTACAATTTTTAGTTTTCGTTTCACGTACTTCCACTAGCAAAAGGAAAAGCTCTGGATGATTGCATTGCACACACCATGATGTTTTAGCCTGGGATGTTTACTCTTATATATATATATATATATATATATATATTAGACAGATGTTTTGATATGGATATACCATTCATGATGTTTTGAGTTACTATTAATTTTATTTTGATGAAATGATTTTGATAACTACGGTTTTATTAATAGTTAAAAATGAATTTTTTTGGTCATGATTTTTGGGATGTTACAAATTGGTATCAGAGCCTTGGTTTGAGGGATTCGGGCACACTCTCGGATATGTCTAAACTTAATCTGAGGACTTGGTATAAAATTTGTAACACTGTAAATTTCAAAACAAATTTTTCTATTTTCTTATAAAACAAAATTCGATTAATATTCATCAACAACCATATTAATTATCCAATATAGGTCAATACAAAATCCCAAGATCACAATGTAAAAACTCCGAGTGTGTGTGTACGGATCAAGCCGGCGCCTTCCCGCGGTCGTCACTAGTACCTGAAACAATAACATCAAACACTGTAAGCACAAGGCTTAGTGAGTTCCCCAAAATACCACATATAACACATATTAGCCACTCGAGGCTATAACTCTGTGGGTCCGTGCACCCAAACTCTGTGAACCCTCAGGTTCTAGCTCTGATAAACATGCACTACATAAATCACATAGAAATAATGCAGTACAACACATAACATACATAGCATACAAATACTCTATCACATAACTCTGGTTACCTACTCAAGGTAATATAGTATAGTGAGAAGACTCACCTCGCGTATCTCGGTATCTCACGAATCCTGGAAATCCCTCGTGCTCGATCCTTCGAGCTCTAATCCTCCTATAACATTATATGTTTCTAATTAACACTTTATATCTCTAAGGTTGACTATCCATAAGAAGTCAACACGGGTCAACTCTGGTCAACGGTCAATGGTCAACGGTCAACTCTGACCGGACTCGGCGAGTACCATGGCGACTCGGCGAGTATAGACGTTTTCACCAACCCTCTGAAATCCCCTTACTACACGTCGAGTATTCCCCCCTTTACTCGACGAGTTTCACCTGAATGAATCGCGGGGCCACCCCGACTCAACTCGCCGAGTCTCAAGGATAACTCGGCGAGTCCAAGTTTGACTCAGTCCACTCGTCATCCCTCTCCAACTCACCCTGAATCATTGAGTTTACCCATGACTCGATTGGACCACTCACTGAGCAGTCCCAAGGCAATCTTCAAGCTACTCGCCGAGTCGGATGAACAGACTCGGCGAGTCCATGCCATGCAACCACTCCAACTTGCTTCTAAGGTCAGATATGCTTCCATAAACTATAGATCTGGCCTCCCTCGACTGATTCATCATGTAAAGCTCCTATCTTGGTGCCCATAACACACCCCGTAGCTCATAAATGGAGTTTTTGACCTAAGGCATGAGGATTCCAATCCAAAGCCTCCATTGATTCCCAAAAAGCTTGGGTAAAGGGACACTCTGGACCTCTAAGGGTCCAGATCTATGGTTCAAACCTCATAAGGGACCAAGAGGACACTAGATCTTGCCATAAAAGGGTTCAACAAACCCTAAATCTAGATAAACAACAACAAGGAAGAAGGTAACTCGGATTTATTACCACAAAAGTGATATTCTGGACTCCAAACCCACAGAAGTGGCTCCTCTTGCTTTCCCTTGGCTAGCTCTTCTCCTTCCTTGCAACAATGGCACCTCCAAGGTCAATAATGGCCTCCTACTTAGCTCCAAATGCTCACACTCGATTAGGGTTTCACTCAAGGGGCTGGTGAGCACAAATGACGGCCATTAGGCCCTTTAAATAAGTCTCAAACCCGAGAAATTAGGGTTTCATTACACAGCGATGACTCGCCGAGTCCATATCCTGGACTCGTCGAGTCCATGCGCAATCCCGCGTCCAGATCCGCGTCCCTACTCGGCGATTCTGAGCTCCAACTCGCCGAGTCCCCCCACAAATCAACAACAAAAAAAAAAAACAATATACAAGATACCTGATAAAATCCGGCTGTTACAAAATTTTTCAAAAGAAAATCATTTTTATAAAAGTGATTTTGAAAAGAGAATAGGGTGTGGTGCATGCAATCAGCCGAACTCAAGTAAATTCTCCGAAATTACACATACACGTTTATGCTATGATATGAATTGTGAATATGTGAAATGTATGCTAGATTAGGGCTAAGGATATAGGAAGGATGCCTTGTATGCCTACTATATGACCTTATTGAACTAAATGCTAATACTAAATCCTTAGTATGCCCCTGGTTTTGTTTAATCGATGCCCGAATGTTGCTTGCTTTGTGCTTTTAGGAGTTCTAGTTATCTTTAACTAACTAGTAAACGAATATGTTAAGTTACATATTGACTAAATACTTTTAGAAGGTTAGGTTTGGCATTATTTTGCAGCTCTTGTATGATTCTAACCGTTATAGGGAGAGACCTCTCATTCAAAGAATTATATGTTCTTAGTAATATGTAATGGTATTCATGAGCTAGTTAGGGAACGGTAGTAGGGACTTCTTATACAGCTGATGGTAGAGAGTGGGTTGGAGATTACCCTCGGGAAATCCTAGGATGTGCTTAGCGTGGAAAGTAGTAATAGTGAAAGGGACTTGGTAGAGTCAAGGAAGTTCTTGAGGAACGTACGGATAGATGTGGAAGGTAATACGAGCCCGTACTACTGAAAGTAGAGGATTCGTACTCGAATCAAGGAAGGCTGAGTTAAACCCAGGGAACTTTTAGTGTGTAATATCCCTTGAGTTATGATGAGTATTCTGATGATATTTATGGTGTATTTCCAGTATGGTGACGCTAGGAACTAAACTAGTTGGTAGTTCTGGCACGGGCGAGGGATCAGGCTCGTGCTCTGGAGTCGGGTAGCTAGATGATCAGATGAGGGAGTTCATTTCATCTGATATCACGTGCAATATCATTGACCAGACTCTTATGATCTTCAGTACGGTCAAGGAGGGCGTTTTAGAGATTCTTGATGAGAGGCTAGGTGCATTCCGTATTGAGATGGGGGACATGATCGAGGCTCCAGACAATCATGGGGCTAGGGACCCCATTTTTAGCAGCAGGTGGTTGGCAGATTTTTCCAATGCCTTTCGCTCTAGCAAATGTCCCGAGGGAGACAATGTCCGACTTGCTTCTTGCCTCCTGAAGGACATGGCACGAGATTAGTGGGAGGAGGTTGGACGAGCTATTTGAGATGATGTCGTTATTGATGCGATGACCTGGAGTGATTTCTCGACCAAGTTTAGGGCCGAGTTCACACCTGCGATAGAGGTGCAGCAGCTTACGTAGGAGTTCCAGGATCTCCAGCAGACAACTGAGACGTTGGCCGTGATCACCGCCATGTTCCGGGAGAGGGCCCTCCTTGTTCCATAATATATCGCGGGGAAGGAGATGAAAAAGGCCTGGTACCATGAGATGTTGAGGAGCGATATTCGACAGTTTGTGAACCGATCCAACTGCAAGACATTGGAGGATATGATAGCGAGAGCTCGGGAGAGGGAGCTGGATTTAGAGATGGAGAGGAAGAGGAAACCATAGGGGGTTCAGACAGGGAGTTTATAGAAAAATCCCAAGGTATCGGATCAAAAATCGAGGAGCCAGTAGGGCCGCAGCCGATGTGGAAAGTGCGGCAATATGCACAAGGGGGTGTACATGGCGGGTAGTTCGGGCTGCTTTAAGTGCGACCAAACTGGTCATGTCAGCAGGGATTGTACTGCTACCACAACCACCATAGTATCTGATCTGATTTTCTTCTAGTGTAATTAGAGGGGCCACATGAGGTCCCAGAGCCCGAGTTTAGCAGCAACAGAACAGGTGGCGGCACCCACTCCTTGTTACAACCCGAACCCTTTTTCTGTTAACGTTAGCCGATTCCATTAAATAAATTTTTAATTTTTAATTAGTTCTGTCAAATTATTATGGTTTGGAAAATAATTTAAGTTATATAAATAAAATTTTATATAAGAGTCGGAACCAAAATCGCGCGAAAACCCGAGTTGCTTCAAAAATCAATGAAAACCAGCCTGCTGGTGTTCACGGTCGTGATCCCAATCACGATCGTAAACCTGTTCACAACTGGTAGACACCGCCACTATATATATATATATATATATATATATATATATATATATATATATATATGTGTGTGTGTGTGTGTGTGTGTGTGTGCTCCTACCCCTCATTTATTTTTTTGGCCGAAAACTCATCCATTCTCTCTCTAACCTCCCAACCGCAAACACAAGAATACACCCTTTTTTCTTCCGAAAATCATCAAAAATCACCTTTGGGCGTTGTTGTGGAGCCTCTAAAACACATTTTTCATCAAATCCAATATTGTTGTTCTTGAGTTCACGACCGCAAACCCTTCAAATCTTCAAATCTAAAAAGGCCGAAAGCAGTTCACGGTCGTGATTCCTTCAAACCTTCATAATTTCTTCAAGAACAACCGATCATGGCCGTAAACCATTCAAGGGGCTGTTCACGGCCGCAAACCTTTCCAAGTCGTGAACTTGGCTAAAAACTCGGTTTTCCGATTCAATCGAGTCCTGGTAACATTCCTAAATGAAAAGCAAGTGTTTTTCAACACTATAATTAATGGTTTCGCTAATATTATGTGTATATGTGTTTAATTAGTATTAGGATTCCGTTAATTCTGTGTACAACAACTTGAAGGTTCTCATTCAGTTTCATAGTCCGACACCTTCACACAACTAACAATGAATTCATATCCCTATGCTTTTAATATTTTTAACATTTTCAGGGGGAGAATACAAGCCAAACACAAATAATTTTGTGAACTTATACAAAATAATTTCAACATGTTTAAAACTAATGCAATTGATACAACCAAATGATTACCACATTTTATAAAATATTTAGATATTTTATCCCTTTTGTAACGTGCTGAGCATAAGGGACGTTTTCAACTTACAATCATAAATGCATAGTTTTCAGATCAATACACGAACCAAGTACATAACATACATGCAAACTATAATATGTATAGTTTGGGAATTCAATACACTATTTTACAAATTCATAGTTTATACATTAACAGGTATATAAACTACGACATATTTGTTTATGATATTCAATGCTATTTTTCGGATAACAAGTATACATTACTAAATAGTTATTTAAGTATAATTATTTCACTCTACAAGTATACAATCGGATTCAAATACAAGAGAACAATATAGAACCACACGTAAACTAGTTAATACAGGGTTGTGAAACATTACTTCAATTGTACCCTTCAGGGTGATGGCTAAATCCCATCATAGTATAACCAAAGTTTCCTAGAGGGAGAGCGGGAGATTTGTGAATTGATCTATTCGGGACTGACTATCCCACACCTGAACTACTAGCTACAGTTAGGAAGGCATGCCTGGGGTGACAAATGTCATAACGTCCGACGCCTGAAAAACATCGCAGGGGTCACTAGGTCATACCAAGCATGGTTATACGACTCACAACAGTATAAACTAACCTTTGTTTACGAGATTTCATTCTTCATTAGTTTTATTTTAATTAATAGAACTACTTTACATTACACAGGAGGATTCCATGGGATACAAATTATGGTTTTATTTTAAGTAATAAAACTACTATACCTACTGGTGGTGACCAGAGTTTTCAAACAGAACATTCTATACAATATTGGTGATAGCCAGGGTTTTCATTCAAAACAACGATATACAATACATCTGGTGGTAACCAAGCATAGGAACCAGTACATCATACACTATTACAGAACACGGTAACAAACACATACGCTAGAAAATATTGGATTTTCTTGGGAAATGTACAAACATTTTTACAAGATTCAATGACAAGTACTCTCGCAGGCTTTTGAGAAGATGGAGCGTATAGAGTCACGTAATTTATATTTTGTTATATTTTTTATGTATAGAAACTATGTGACAAACAGATGTATATACCTATATTTCAATGTAATGGTTGTGTTTACTTTGATTACTATGATGCAATTGTTGTGATACTGTACATGACGTCCTCCACCCCTGAACGTTTCCACCATTTTGGTTTGGGGGTGTGAAACTCCTACTACATTAAGGATTACCGATGGCTGTCAGGGCCGGTCAGAGGCGCCTGTGGTGAAGAGCAGATCCTTCCAGCTGAAAGTAGAGGAGTCACATGCAGCTCCCGATGTTGTGATGGGTATGTATCTTCTCATTATCTGTTTATTTATATTGATTTGTCGCTTATGTTTATGTGTTTCATTATAGGATTGTTCTTAGTGAACAGCATATCTGCTCTGGTATTATTCGATTCGGGGGATACTCGATCTTTTCTATTTCTCGCGCTTAGAAAGCAATTTGTTGGTGATTTGGGGGAGGAGTATTGTCCTCTTGATATAGAGATAGCGAATGATAGGACAATACGAGTTGCGAGTGCTCACCGAGGATGTACACTGCAGTTTTTCAATGAGCAGTATTCCATGGAATTAGCCCTATTCCCCTGCAAGGGAATAAGGTTATCATAGGTATGGATTGATTGAGCCCCAATGGGGCAGTGATCGACTGCGAGCAGTAGATTATATGAGTTCTGACCCCAAGTGGGGGAGGTTTGGTGATTTAGGGCGAGAGGTTGTAGTGTTGACCGACTTTGTGAGCGAGGGCGAGACACTACCTACAACAAGGGTGCGCATGTTATGCTGCCTATATCATGGATACCCGGATAAGGGTAAGGCGACTGTGGATGATGTATCGATCGTACGAGAGTACCCGGAAGTGTTCCCAGAGGATTTTCCTGGGGAACCTTCAAAAAGGCAGGTAGAGTTCAGGATTGACCTAGTTCCTGGTGCAGCTCCGATAACCAAGGCACCATATCGTTTGGCTCCTCCAAACATGTAGGAGTTGTCTACACATTTGCAGGAGCTGTTAGACAAGGGATTTATTAGGGCGAGCAGTTCGCCATGGGGATCCCCGATTCTGTTTTTGAAGAAGAAGGATGGGTCACATCGGATGTGTATAGATTACCGGTAATTGAATAAGGTAACAGTGAAGAACCGTTATCCCCTCTCGAGGATTGACGATTTATTTGACCAACTTCAAGGTGCATCTTAATTCTCCAAGGTTGATCTGCGATCAGTTTATCACCAGATGCGAGTCAGGTACGATAATATGCAGAAGATGACCTTTCAGACTCGCTATGGTCACTATGAGTTCGTGGTGATGTCGTTTGGGCCCACCAATGCTCCTGCTGCATTCATGGACCTCATGAACTGTGTGTGCAGACCGATGATGGATCAGTTTGTGATAGTTTTTATCGATGACATCTTGGTTTATTCCAAGACTTAGCAGAAGCATGAAGAGCACCTGAGGGAGGTGCTGGAGACACCAAGGAGGGAGAGACTTTTTGCAATGTTCTCCAAGTGTGAGTTCTGGTTGTGCGAGGTGCAGTGTCTGGCGCACCTTGTCAACCAAAAGGGTATTCTGGTCGACCCGGCAAAGGTAGAGGCGATGATGCAGTGGGAGGTTCCATGGTCTCCATCTGAGATTCAGATTTTTCTTGTTCTGGCGGGTTATTATCGAAGATTCATCCATGATTGTTGTTCCCTTGACCCGACTAACCAAGAAGTCGGTGACATTCCGCTGGGTGCCTGAGCAACAGGTAACTTTCCAAACTCTCAGACAATGATTTTACAAGGCACAGATTCTGACTTTGCAGGAGGGTGTCGATGTTTTCGTGGTTTACTGTGACGCTTCGATCATGGGTATGGGTGTAATGCTGATGCAGCGGGGTCACGTGATAGCGAACACGTCGAGGCATTTGAATCCTCAAGAGGAGAATTACCCGACGCATGATTTGGAGTTGGAGGTTGTGGTTTTCGCCCTGAAGATTTGGCGACACTACCTCCATGGGGTTCATTGTACCATTGGTTGGATAAGGTTTCTAAGTCCATAACAATATTTTAGATGCACCTGACCCGACCTGGCATGGTCCATTTGGGTTGCACTTCACCCAAACGATCTGGATAACCTTTTGAGAATAATATGTTTATCATTTGTTAATATATTATAAGTTATAATATATTATTATGAAATCATACTATTTAATTAGTATTGATCATAAATTAATTTAGAATTAGTTTATTGATCAAAAAGATGACTAATTAAATATAGGCTCTTGTATTTTATATAGTGTGGGCTAATACTCATTTGGAATGGGCTAGGCTTGCATGGGAGTCCATGGATGGTCCATGGAGCTTTTAACCCATGGATCCTTGGAAAGGATGAGTCATGGGTATTAGGGTTTACATGGATGTAACCCTAATCCTTCACACTATATAAAGGACTCCTTGGCACTTGATTTGGTACTAGTTGTTTGTGTACAAGAATGGTGGCCAAATTCAAGAGTGTGGATTATTCTCTCAAGAGTTTTCTAAAGTTTGTGGTGATTTGTGATTTCCATTTGAGGCATCCACACTATTGGTGCTAGGCTCTCAAACTCCAAGGAATCAACCACTACTAAAAGGTATGTCATTCTACTAGTACTAAAAGGTATGTCATTCAAGTTCCCCATGCCATGCTAGTTAGGATGTAAACCTTGGAAATTCTTATTTGCATGTATTGTAGAGAAAACATAGATCCAAGGTTTATAGGGTTGCATGTACACCATAAGAGTGTTAGAATGCTCAAAACCCATCAGTGGTATCAGAGGCTAGGCATGTTTTCTTGAATACTTGATGCAAACACTTGAAAAATCGAAAAATCTTGCTGTCTGGACAGTGGACTCGCCGAGTCCATGGGGGGACTGGACTTATAAAACCTATTTTTGATGTTGTAATGATTATGCTAATCCAACTTCAAAGGCTATTATCCAAATTTTAAGTTTTGTATGTGTTCATATGATTCTTAAAATTGTTGATATGGATGTTCATGAACTTCTGAGTTTTGTTAGATCATAGGAATTATTTGCAAAATGTTTGTTAGTTAATTCTTGATCTTGATATGTTATAATGGAATCCATAATTTGTCCTCAAGTTATGGATTGCCAAAATTCTTTTCTTTAAATCCCATTAAAAACCATAGGTTACATAAGTTGAAGAGTTTTTTTCATCATAAATAGTTTTATGGACTCCATAACTTGTCCTCAAGTTATGGATGTCCAAGAGTCTCTTCATTAAAAGTTTTTTTAAACCTTCATTAAACTCATAAGTTATGAAAATCCAAAAGTTTTTAAATTGTTCAAAACTTGCCCTCAAATTTTGGAATTTGTAAAGTCTCACACACACTTTAGTTCCAACCCTTAGAGTTTTAAAAGTTAAAATTCAACCCTTATACTTTATAGTATTATAGGTTAATAATATATACATACATATATATATGTATATATATATATATGTATATATATATATATATATATATATATATATATATATGTATGAGAGCAAGTCAGTCTTACCGCTAGTAGGCCTCATTCACGAAGCCGGACTATAAGGGGGGTATAAGGTTGTTGCCTACAAAATGGTAACTTAATGGGTGTCCACTCTCACCCACCGCTTCCTTGACTGGTGGATGGTCGTTAGCCGAACGGGTAGGACAAGGACTATAATTCTAATTAAATGTATAATGATGAAATAAAGTAACTAAACCTCTTATAAATCCCAATCTTAGTTACTTTAGGAAATTGTGACTTTTGTGATAACCCATGAAATTTACACTTTGCACCTTACCAAGTCGTTGGTGGAGCGTGTGTGGTTAACCGACACACTAACTTGAACTAGTAAGCATGGCAAAGGGTGAACTAATGTTTATCATAGATCGGTGGAGTGCATGTGGCTAACCAACACATCGATTAGGTGACAATATTAAGGGTACCAAGTGAATTTGTGTGACATCCCCATTTTCACGGCCAGAAAAGACCGATTTGTTTATGCTTTGTTTTATAAAATCAGAGTAATCGTTTGAAGAAAATTGTTGCGGAATTTGTCCCCAAAATAAAGAAATATGATAAAAATTTATCAAAGCATTTCTTAAAGAAAAGTATTTTCATTATATAACAAAATCTTGGGATGTCATGTTCCGATACAGACACATAAGCATAAACAGAACTTACATTTATTATCACTAATGATTTACATCTCCTTTATTCTCTCAGTGAAATATGTCTTCATATTGATACCTGTGATACAAAGAAAACTGAGTGGGTCAGGCTTGGGAGCCTGGTGAGCATGTAGGGTTTTCAACCCATAATAATATAATTATTATATTCAACTATCAAACAATCAACTCAATTACCCATCCCTATTATCTTCTTTATTTCTTAGGATTTTACCCTAGGAATTCAACTACCCATCATTCATTCATTCCTAAGGATTGACCTAAGGAATTAGCACAAACTCCCATTGCTACATAAGGCGCATCTGCCAACATTATCCTTTAAGCGCCTCTGCCAGGATTACGTCATACACTATGAGGCGCGACTGCCAGGTTTATGACATTATCTTTTAGGCGCATCTGCCGACATTATCCTATAAGCGCATCTGCTAGGATTACGACATTCACTACTTGGTGCATCTACCGATATTATTCTTAAACGTATCTGCTAGTATTATGATATTCTCTAATTGGTGCATCTGCCAATATCATTCTTAATCATCTTTCATACCTCATCGTTTTATCACATACCAACTATCTCATCAACCCATGTTCTACCCAACATATTTGTAGATATAAAATACATATACAATTTAACTCATTTAAAAACTATATAAAACATCCATCCCACACTCATCTCAAATAAACAACAATATATAAACACATAGCACGTATTTTATAACAAATACTTCATATTTATGTGTTAAAAGAAGGTAACTACACACTCACCCAAACATATACTTAATACAGTCAAACAATACTTGTATTATACCCGTGTTTGTGAAAGGGACTATACACCCACACATATAAACAACTTTATATTATACACATAACACGTATTTTATACTAAATACTTAATAATTATGCGTTAGAAGAAAGTAACCACACACTCACTTGATTAGAAGATGATCGGGCAGCACTACGGCTTGCAGAAGTAGTGTTTCTCCGTAGATCTGGAAGATCTTCACAAAAGCCGGCTCCTCGCGGGCAGCGCTTCGGCTCGGGAATAACGCTCTTCGGGATCCTCGGGGCTTCGAATCTTGCTTCGGGGCTTGGGAATATTACCGGGGCTTCGGGGTATGATTGGCACGCAAATCGAGGCAAAACATAGAGAGAAGGAAGAGTTTGAACAAGAGAAAATGGCAGAATTCGAGTTCTATTTATAGGCTGAGGGTCTGGGATTACGCGGGGCGTAATCTCAAGTTACGCGGGGCGTACTCGGGTTACACGGGGCGTACTTTGACGTCACTGCGTGCGTCGACTGGTGGCACTCGAGTATCGGTCAGACAAGTTGCATCCGACTGAGTACGCGGGGCGTACTCAAATTACGCGGGGCGTAATTGACTTGTCGAACTTCTAAATTGCGTAACTTTCGCATACGAGCTCCGTTTTCGACGTTCTTTATATCCACGCGAAGGTCAGACCATACTCTACAACTTTCATTTAAACTCCGTCGGCTAATTTTGACTTTTATTTTTATTATTTATTTTTAGAAGGTCGGGACAGAAAAACTTCGTTATAAATTCATAACTTCTTCCTCTGACGTCCGTTCTGGCCTAACTTTTCATCGTTTCGCTACTAACAACGAGATCTTCGATTCTCATTTAGATTGTTTCGGCTAAAAACCGCTCGATCTCAAATCGAGTATTCGGGCTGCATTCCGCTAAGTCGAAACTTAGAAAAATCATAACTTCCTCATACGAAGTCAGATTTGGACGTTCTTTTTATGCACGCTCATGGTTTAACGAAATCTACGACTTTCGTTTAGATTGCTAAAGCTAAATATCGCTCTAACGTAAATTCACTATTTACGTCGCGCTGTGTCGTGTCGGTTCTGTCGCGAAACTTCGACAGGTCATAACTTCTTCGTTATAACTCGGATTTCGGTGTTCTTTATGTGCACGGAAACCTTGTAACATATTCTATAACTTAGTTAAGATGATTCCTTCAAATTAATCTTCCATCAAAAAGTCATTTTTGACGCTTAACGTCTCTAACTGACTAGCCCGGATCTACGGGCGATACAATTATCTCCCCCTTAGGATGATTACGTCCCGAAATCATCAACGAAATAGGAATTGCATAATGATTCCACACGTTATTTATTCATCCTAGGTAATAACCGTAACTTCTATGTTTCCTCGAAAGAGTATTTAACTCTATGGCTTTCTTGATCGTAGAAGATGCCCAATCTTGCATCTGCTTATCGTACTATGTTGTACTTTCAATTGTAACCTTCAAGTTACCAGATAAGTCCTTATTGTGGACTCCTTCTTCTTCTCAAGATAATTACTTTCATTTATCTATTGTAACAAATCGATGGGTCGTGCTCTATTATTGACCTCTCATCGCACGATGCGACGCTTAGACTCGGTCTTTAATGAAGTTAAATTCCAGGATGGAATATACCTTTCTTCATATTCTAATGTGATATAATCCTATTTCAGCATGTAGCATTTCTACCTACAAACTTCTTTTAACAATGAGCGCGACACTATCAATCACATTAACTTCAACTTTCTAACTTAAGTCAGATGTTACATCTAACTTGGTCCTCTAGACCACGTAACATACTCCTCGTAGTCGAACTCAAATTTAAATATGACCACTAGGGTCGGAACAAGAACCATCTTACTAGTCATTACCGAAACAATGGTAATGACATACCAGAATAAAATGGAATCAATTACTAGCTTCTTGGTAACCTTGTGACTTTCCCTGATCCAAGTGCGAGTCCTGTGCTTCCGGTAGTATATGCATCTACTATCTTTCACACCTACTCATACTCGTCCCAAGTATTGTCCCGCAGTCGACCGAGTCACCATACAAGAAAATATGACAATCATTCAACACATCAGTTAGCAAAACTAGGGTTTATATTAATTCCTTGAAACGATTACACAAAAGTTCAAGTTCACCCTATACTATGCCTCTAATAGGCTACATACATGATACTTTTCATATCGCTACTTTATAATTTGATCTTTAGATATAAGATCCTTATTCCTGATTCCTTGCATTGCCATCTGCTTCATCAAGGATCATTTGAAATGCTCTTGCCTTTAGCTTTGGCGGCGCCTCTAGCCTTGCTGCTTGATTTTTCCTTGGGCAGTCTTGCTTGAAGTGCCCCTCTTCGTTACATTCGTAACATACCTTTTTGTTGAAAATACATTCATCGGCGTAGTGCCCATGCTTTCCACACTTGAAACATGTCACCTCCGCACCACATTTTCCTGAGTGCTTCTTTTTGCACTTATCGCACCACCTTGCCTCATCCCTTCCTCCTCCTCCAGACTTTGAGAATTTTCTTTTCTCATTAGAACCTGAAGTTCCTTCTAACTTTCTCTTCTCGCTAACTTCAACCTTACTGTCAGTCCTCCCCTTGATCATATTCTCAACAGACTTGGCAGCCCAAATAGCTGCCTCTAGTGTAGGTGCCTGACGCACTGGCACCGCGTACTCCCAAGGGAGTCCCTTTGCATACCGGTCGACTTTTGTCAGTTCGTCTGGGATGATGCGCAAAGCAAACTCCATCTTGTCTGTGAAGGCATTAGTGTATTCATCCACTGACATGCTGCCTTTCTTCAATATCAGAAATTTGTTCTCCAACTCTAGCAGGTTTTGGGCCGAGCAGAACTTGCGCTTGAATTGCACCAAGGTAGCGCCTAGCCCTCGCTGCTGAACATACAGTGGGTCCACACTGCGGCCGCTCTCCATGAATCACTAACTCTCCCCCGCTTGGGGTCCTGACTCGCACTAGCTGCTGTGCGCAATCTATCACTGCCCCATTAGGGCTCAACCAATCCATACCAATAATCACCTTGTTCCCACGCAATGGAATGGGAACCAAGTCTACCAGGTAACGCTCCTCAAACAGTCGCAGAACACAATCTCGAAACACCATCGATGCTCGCACCGATCGATCGTCAGCAATCTCTACCTCTAACAGGCAATCTAACTCGCCTGAAGTCTCATGAAATCTCTTGCTAAGGGCAAGAGAAACGAACGATAGGGATGCACCCGAGTCGAACAATACCTGAACTGGGATTCCGTTTACATGGAACGATCCTAATACACATGTATACACACGGAGCACATATCAATATCATAACGACGTAAAATAAAAGATAGAAGGAAGGAATCATACCCGTCACCACGTCGGGCGCGGCGCGTGCCTCCTCGGCAGTCAACTGAAATGCCCGACTCCTCACCACTGGAGCCTCTGCCTTGCCTTGACGGCCATCCGTGATCCGCAGGGTCGCTGGAGCTGGCGCCTTCACTGGCGCTGAAACTGTCAACATGGGGCAATTGGCCTTCTTGTGGCCCCTCTGGTTGCAGTGGAAACACAGCAACTCCGATGTCTGAATAATTGTCGCAGGAGCAGTGCAATCCCTGCTGATATGCCCAAACTTGCCGCACTTGTAGCAGCCTGACGATCCCATCTTGCACGCCCCCTCGTGCGGCCTGCCGCACCTCCTGCAGCGGCTCGGTCCCGACTGGCCTTTCGGCCTCCCGTCTGATCCCTTGGGCTTTTTCCCCGAAGCCCCTGCTGCCTGACCGTCCTCAAGTTTCCATTTCTGGATGTGCTCCAAATCTATCTCTCTCTCCCTAGCCCTGGCAATCATGGAGTCCAGGGTAGGGCAAGCCGAAAAGCTAACATGCTCCCGAATGTCAGCTCGTAGCATATCATGGTAACGAGTCCTCCTCATATCCTCGTCACCTGCATACTGGGGCACCAATAAATCCCTCTCCCGAAACTTGGCGGTGATCTCCGCCACGGTCTCTGTCGTCTGTCTCATGTCTAGAAACTCCCTGGCCAGCTGCTGAAGCTCGACCGCTGGTGCAAACTCCGCCCTGAACCTAGCCACAAAGTCCGACCAGGTCATTGCCTCGATAGCCAAGGCTCCTAACGAGTCACCCACTAACTCCCACCAATCCCGGGCTCGGTCCCGTAAACACCCTGCTGCGTACCTCACCTTTGACCCCTCAGGGCAGAAGCTGGTCAACTGGGCGGACTAAATATCCGCAATCCATTGCCTGGCGACAATGGGGTCCTTCACCCCATGGAAATCCGGCGCACCACTGCCCCTGAAGTCCTTGAAGGACAGTGTGCGAGATCCCGATTGGCTAGAGGCCAAGTCGCTCCTGAATGCCCGTAGGCGATCCTCCATCAACTCCACGATCCCTTCCTTGATCGACCCAAAGATGATGGGGGTCGACTCAAGGATGCCCCTAGTGATCTCCGACGTGATGAACTCACGTAGCCTCTCATCAATCGGCTCGGTGCCTGATCCCGAACCTGACCCCTCTCCTGACCTGCCATCTGTCGGTCTCGGTCGAAGTACCACCATTCTGCAAAACATCATAATAATCATTAGTGGTACTGCTACTTTCTGAGGGATCTCAACTACTTACAGGTTCCTTGGTCTCGGCTTGGCCGTCCTCGGCTCGGGTACGGATCCTCTGCTTTCAGTAGTACGGGCCCATACTACCTTCCACATCTATCCGTACCTTCTCGAGGAATTCCTCGACTCCACCAGCTCCCCTTTACTACTGCTACTCTCTGTTATTCTCATCCTAGGCTTGCCCTAGGGAAAACTCAAGTTCAACACGACTGGTCCTCAGCTGCTGTAGGTCTCCTCATAATGCCAGTTAGCCACCACCTAAAGACCATCACATGTGATGAGGATTAGATAATCCTTCAAGTAAAAGATCCGTCCCTACAACGGTTGGACTCAAACAAGAGCTGCGCAACAGGGCCAGTTCCAATACTTTGGGATTATTCAACCCTGATTACATGTGGTGTGACGTGTTTACCTAGTGGCTAACTCCCATTACTCAGAATCCCACCAAGCACGAAGCAAGCAGCATTCGGATAAGGGAAAAACAGACTCAAGCCAAAACTATTCTTATAACAAGAAACGGCACTTAACATAGGATGCTAAGCTCGTACTTTCAGGCATAACCTAAACAGGCTATCCTACTGCTGTCTACTCAATTCTAGCATGCAATATTCATAAAGCTGTAACACATAAGCAGGCACATAAGGCATCCCTCCTAGATCCTTAGCCTATTCTAGCATGTAGTTCTACGTAAGCTGATAAACATAACATAAACTTGTATGGGTACTATGGGGAATACTTACTTGAGCTCGGCCGGTTGCGCACGTCACACACTTTGCTCTTTCTTATGACTCTTTTCCGGGTTTTAAAGAACAATTTCTTTTGGAAAATCTTTCAATCCCTCGATTTGAGTCCAAACACTCCCGAAGGCGTGTCCGAATCCCTCAAACCAGGGCTCTGATACCAACTTGTAACGACCCAATTTTTACGTCCGAAAATTTCATTTTAAAATATTACTTTAGAAAACATTAATAAATAAAAACATTGTTTGATCACACCATAACACATCGTAACCATGTTCTAAAAGGTCAAACCATACATCCCATCAAAATATCAGAGTACAATCCCAGTAAATCTCGTAAATGCGGAAACCGAAGAGTGTGTGTATGACGTGCCACTACTGCGCCGGCTCCTTCCCCTTCGATGCAGAGGTACCTGAAAACAAAACTGTAAACGTAAGCACAAAGCTTAGTGAGTTCCCCCAACGTACCACATACCATACAATCACATAACATACGCACTGCCAGGCTATTCTGGGGTGCCTGACTACCCGGTACGGCCATTCTGGGGTGCCGACCTACCCATACGGCCATTCTGGGGTGCCGTCTTACCCGTGTCAAGCCATTCTGGGGTGCTGACTACCCATGTCAAGCCATTCTGGGGTGCTGACTACCCATCGGTCCTAACAACCGATCCTCGGGGACTGGTCCCCTTCTGCTACCTCTATCGCATAACATAATAGACCAACATACAAGCATATCATCACATACAGTCAGATAATTCTGGGGTGTCTGACTACCCAGCGGTCCTAACAACCGAACTCTACTACTATTGCATATAACGTATCATGATAGCATGCAACATAACAGGTAAAAGCAAACCTAGATGATATCACGAAGACAATCATCTATCATACATCTCCTACTGGTGGGCCGGCCGTGTGGCCTTAGACCCACTACTACTGGAAGGTAACTCACCTCAAAGTAGCTGCTGAACTGATCGGGAACTAACTGACTGCTGCTGCTCCGGGAGTCCTCCGGCTGCAATTCCCACAACATACTCAATCAAACACTGCTAACTGTCCTTTAGGTAAAATGACCATTTTACCCCTGGTCTAGCTCTAAGCCAATGCTAGAGTCAACTTTCAGTTGACCCGACTCGCCGAGTGGATCACCACTCGCCGAGTCCCTAGCAAACCATTGTCCTGGGTCCCTGGTTCTACTCGTCGAGTCGGGCTATGACTCGACGAGTTCACCTTCTAACTGTCATTCAACTCCTTCATCCTACTCGCCGAGTTGTATGAACAACTCGTCGAGTTCATCTTCATCCGAAGAACACTTTATGCTAAGACTCGCCGAGTTGTATGAACAACTCGCCGAGTCTGTTCTTGACCTATGAAGATTTCCTTGGACTCGCCGAGTCAGGGCATTGACTCGCCGAGTCCTATCATGGGTGAGTTCAGCTTCCAACTCACCGAGTCACCCCCTGTGACTCACGGCTCAACTCGATACATCTTAAAGGGACCGGTTCAGTGACTCGCGACCAGACTCGTCGAGTCACATAGGTGACTCGCCGAGTCGCAGCCATGCATCCATCAAATACACCGATTTGCTCGATTCCAGTCCATGCCATTCACAGATCTGGGCTTCTAGGACACAAATCACATGTAAAGTTTCCAACTTTACGTGTAGATATTCACCAATATGGATTTTAAGGCTCAAAGTGCACCAAAGGGGTAGATCTAGGGCTTTCATGCAATATGACCCCATAAAGGCATTAGATCCAAGTTCCAGGGACTAGATCATGCCTAGATCTAAAGGCTAACAACTTATTATCACCCACAAAGCTCAAACAAGCTTGGGGAAGAGCCCAAGAAGGACTCCAATGAAGCAAAAAGGGACTACAAGCTTGAAAACAGAGGGGAAACGAGCTATACCTCAAGGAATACGTTGAAATGACACAAAGATGGCTGATCTCCTTCTCCTCTTCTTGATCTACTCCTCTTTCTCCTCAAAACCTCCAAGAACACACCAAGAACACTTCAATCTCTCAAGGGAATAAGGGAAAACGATGTTGGGGGAGTTCTGGGGGTGAATAGGGACGAGTTGGGGCGGAATGAGGGTTTAAATAGGGTGCAAACCCTTGGAACTTAGGGTTTCATCCAGCAGCGGTGACTCGCCGAGTCCAGGATATGGACTCGCCGAGTCGCCCACTTAAACGTGTCCTGAGTCTCGTCCCTACTCGGCGAGTCGGACCTTATGACTCGCCGAGTCCAAGGCTAAAATAGGGCAATGCTTAAATAAAATTCACATACCGGAAACCAGGTGCTACACATCAACCCATGTTCTACCCAACATATTTGTAGATATTAAATACATATACAGTTTAACTCATTTAAAAACTATATAAAACATCCATCCCACACTCATCTTAAATAAACAACAATATATAAACGCATAGCACGTATTTTATAACAAATACTTCATATTTATGTGTTAAAAGAAGGTAACTACACACTCACCCAAACATATACTTAATACAGTCAAACAATACTTGTATTATACCCGTGTTTGTGAAAGGGACTATACACCCACACATATAAACAACTTTATATTATACACATAACACGTATTTTATACTAAATACTTAATAATTATGCGTTAGAAGAAAGTAACCACACACTCACTTGATTAGAAGATGATCGGGCAGATCTACGGCTTGCAGAAGTAGTGTTTCTCCGTAGATCTGGAAGATCTTCACAAAAACCGGCTCCTCGCGGGCAGCGCTTCGGCTCGGGAATAACGCTCTTCGGGATCCTCGGGGCTTCAAATCTTGCTTCGGGGCTTGGGAATATTACCGGGGCTTCGGGGTATGATTGGCACGCAAATCGAGGCAAAACATAGAGAGAAGGAAGAGTTTGAACAAGAGAAAATGACTGAATTCGAGTTCTATTTATAGGCTGAGGGTCTGGGATTACGCGGGGCGTAATCTCAAGTTAGGCGGGGCGTACTCGGGTTATGCGGGGCGTACTTTGACGTCACTGCGTGCGTCGACTGGTGGCACTCGAGTATCGGTCAGACAAGTTGCATCCGACTGAGTACGCGGGGCGTACTCAAATTACGCGGGGCGCAATTGACTTGTCGAACTTCTAAATTGCGTAACTTTCGCATACGAGCTCTGTTTTCGACGTTCTTTATATCCACGCGAAGGTCAGACCATACTCTACAACTTTCATTTAAACTACGTCGGCTAATTTTGACTTTTATTTTTATTATTTATTTTTAGAAGGCCGGGACAGAAAAACTTCGTTATAAATTCATAACTTCTTCGTCTGACGTCCGTTCTCGCCTAACTTTTCATCGTTTCACTACTAACAACGAGGTCTTCGATTCTCATTTAGATTGTTTCGGCTAAATCCGCTCGATCTCAAATCGAGTATTCGGGCTGCATTCCGCTAAGTCGAAACTTAGAAAAATCATAACTTCCTCATACGAAGTCAGATTTGGACGTTCTTTTTATGCACGCTCATGGTTTAATGAGATCTATGACTTTCATTTAGATTGCTAAGGCTAAATATCGCTCTAACGTAAATTCACTATTTACGTCGCGCTGTGTCGTGTCGGTTCTGTCGCGAAACTTCGACAGGTCATAACTTCTTCGTTATAACTCGGATTTCGGTGTTCTTTATATGCACGGAAACCTTGTAACATATTCTATAACTTAGTTAAGATGATTCCTTCAAAATAATCTTCCATCAAAAAGTCATTTTTGATGCTTAACGTCTCTAATTGACTGGCCCGGATCTACGGGCGTTACAATTTGCATGGTTATTCACACCTTATTTTGTGATCCTTATCATCCCAGTCACAAAATCTGAAGGGCACAATCGAGATTGAAACATGCCATTGAAATGTTCAATGAATCTCAAAGATCTATGAGTTTCAAATCCAATTAAAACCTAATTTTATTTCGTTTTTCATGGTGGATATTGGTGAATCGTCATTCACCTACCTTCAAATATTCTATAGCTTGGATTACGACATCCCTCTTCCTAGTTATAAAATATTGTGTTGGGTCCTAGCCTTAATATTTCATATTAGGTGTTATATTAAGGATTTTTTAAATCAACTTACTTGAATCTCTCCCATTGTAGATGTCTGGTTCAGACAACTATGATCTTCCTAAATCTCTTGAAGTTGATGTCCCACAACATCATCTTTAAAAGTTCGAAGACTTGAAAAGTTCAAACTCACTCAATTCCTATTCGATAGTAAACACAAGGATGGAAATCCAGTGTGTGCACATGCTTTGAAGATGAAGGCACGCATTGACAGACGAAGGATGATGGATGTCGGGTTCCCAAGGAAGTTAGCTATTGACTGGGTTCTTCAGTCACTTCATGAGTCATATAGTAAGTTCGTTAAAGACTACTATGTGACAGATCTCGACATGACCCTAATAGATCTTACCTATTTGCTAATTGCTGCTGAATCAGCAATGATTTGGTGCAATGGTCAAGCAACTTTGATTAGAAGGTCTACCTCCTAAGATGACATGGAAATCCTAGAAATTATTCCTTCTCCTAAAGGGAAGGAGTTGGTCATGGTAAAAAGTGATGATCATAAGAGAAAGGCCATTTATGAGACTGCTCTATGTGCTGGATCTAATGAGCATGTGTTTCTATTACCAAGGAAAGGGACATTGGAATCGAAGTTGCCCTAACTACCTGAGATCTTTAGTTAGAATATATGGTTCTGCTTCAGGTAAGTCCATTATCTAACTCTATTAAGTTCCTAATTGTTGATTCTTAATACATGATGTGACTGGGTTGCATTTTGATGTTTTGTAGGATCAAGCAAAGGGAAGGAAGCTTAAAAGAATAGGATGTCGAATCTGATTGCGAAGATGGATTTCAATCGCATGGTTCAAAGATCGGATTCGTGAGCTACTTCTTAGGAGTTATGATAGATTGCTAGGAAATATGTAATACCATAGTTTCCATTTAAAGTTGCATTGTAAGGAAAAAGTTTTTCTACATTTTATAAATGAATAAAAATTTTGTTTTACTTCATTTTATATCTCCTTGCAATGGAATTTATGGAAAGTTAATGTGTGTATGTTTCTAGCAATAATGAATTTGATTCTTTCATCTGTGGTAGTGTCTAAATTTACCAAATAAGGAAAGATTCTCATCACCCAAGTTTCAATTGGACTGAAACTTGGAATCATGCAGGTTGTATTGCATGATGAATGAAAAACTTTCATCTTTGGAAAATTAAGACTAATTCCTTGTTCAAATGTATATGTGAGTCAAGTGAAGGACTAAGGGATCGAGTACACATTCGTGTGCACTAGTCAAGTCCACCATAAAAAGATCGATAAGACTATTCGTCATATTTACTAAAGTTTAGTAAATATGGTTATACTTAATAGTTTAAGTATAATTCTGAAACATTGAAAAAGTTTCGATGTATGGCAGAACGAATGGAAAGAATCAAATTTGGCAGAAAGATAAAAGTTTCTCAAATCTAAAAAGATGGGAGAGTACTTTAATATCATGTTTTATGATCATCTTAATGATTGTGAGACCATATCACAATTCGTCCTCTGGGGACATCTTAGTGCATTCTTATGGCTAAGAAGAGGAGTTATGAATTATTGAAATGGTTAAATCAAGAAGGTGATACATACTTCGTTGCAAAACAAGTCTTAGAGTCATACTCCAAGATTGTAATTTGAGTGACACGTTTTAAAGAAGGTTTATAACACTTTTCAAATGTAAGATTAAAATGTTTTCTACTCTTGTACATTTAAAATTGGTAAGTTGTGATGTTTTGGATAAAAAAGGACCAACTAAAGCCAATTATGTGAAGTGTTTATCTTGATAAGAATCCACACTCACTCTTGGATATTTGTTTGGTTGTCAAGGAATGGTTCTTGAAAAAGAGAAACTTATATGTCAAGAGGACAGTGGGAGTCCTAAAGGTCTTGAATGTTTCAAAAGCTAATCAAGGATAAAACCTATAGTTTATCGCTAGCACACGACTTGAGGTTTGTAACCTATTGTACTGACATAATTCTTGTTTCTATGCCTATTCCGGTAAATTTGACTATGTATGTGAGTTCTGTGATTTCTCAATTGTGTGCATAACAACTTGGAAGCAATGGTGGGTCCTTGTGCTGCTTAGAGGCAAGAAATCAAGATTGAACAAGTTCACTCCATATGATTTTGAGTTTGTCACTAACATTGTCTTGTAATTATGGTTGTGACAGATTCTTATGGATGGGAACACATACACCATAAAATCTAAGTGTCATAAGGTTTCTTTTCGATTCATGAAAATGGTGCTGAGCAAACGCTTTCACTAAGTAGATTTTAAGTAGATAGCAATTGTGATATTTGCATTCTCAAAGTTGTTAGTGGAGCATGTATGGTAAACCGGCACACTAACATGGACTTGTGAGAAATGGAAAACATGTCTAAACATTATGATTACAACATCCCTCTTCGTAATTGTTTAGACACACATGTGAGCTATCTAAGTAAAGATGTATGAGTCTGAGTGTAACGCCCGTAGATCATGGCTAGTCAATTTAGAGACGATAAGCATCAAAAATGACTTTTTGATGGAATATTATTTAGAAAGAGTAATATTAATTAAGTTGTAGTATATGTTACAAGGTTTCCGAACATATAAAGTACGCCGAAATCCGAGTTATAACGAAGAAGTTATAACCTGTCGATATTTAGCCCTAGTGATCTAAACGAAAGTCGTAGAATACGATAAGCCAAGAGCGTGCATAAAAAGAACGCCCAAATTTGACTTTGTATTAGGAAGTTAGGATTTTTCTAAGTTCCAACTTAGAAGTATGCAGTCCGAAACTGGAATTTGAGATCGAGTGATTTTTAGCCGAAACAATCTAAACGGGAATCAAAGATCTCGTTAATAGTAGTGCAATGGAAGAAAGACAAACGAAAATGGACGTCAGACGAAGAAGTTATGAATTTCTAACGGAGTTTTCTTGTCCCGTCCTACTAAAAATAATATAATAAAAATAAAGTCAAAATTAGCCGACGGAGCCCAAATGAAAGTTGTAGAGCATAGTATCACCTACGCGTGGATATAAAGAACGTCGAAAATGGAGCTCGTATGAGAAAGTTACTAAATTTTGAAGATTGGTATGTCGGTGTACACTAAGCGTAATGGAGTATGCCCAGCGTACCCATATGCATGAACTGAAATGGGCCATATCGATCTGACCCAATACTTGAGTGCATGGGTTCGTAAGTGATGACGACTCCGGCTTGATCCGAAGCGTACACCCAACGTAGCGCTTAGTACGACCAGCGTACTAAGTACACCCAACGTACTCCGAAATTACGGCCAGCGTAATCCTAGTTTCAACACCCTATAAATAGATGTTGAGGGTTGCCGATCTTTTTGCTACTTTTCTTCCTTTCTCTCTCATTTTTGCATCATTTTGCGTGCAAGAAATACCCTGAAGCCATGGTATTAATCCCGAGCCCCAAATCGATTACCGAGGCTCCAAAGATCCCGAGAAGTAAAATTCCTGACCCGAAGCTCTGCCCGCATGAAGCCCGATTTTTGTGAAGATGTCCCGATTTCACTGAAGAATACTACTTCTATAAGCCGTAGCGTTGTCCGTTCATCTTCTGATCAAGTGAGTGTATAGTTACTTTCTTCTAACACATAATTATAAAGTATTAGCTATGAAATACGTGCTATGTGTTATATATTATTTGTCTATTTGAGATAGGCTTGGAATTGATGTTCTTATACGGGCGTTAAATGATTCAAACTGTGTTTGTATTTATATCTACAAAAATGTTGGGTAGAACATGGGTAGATGGAATAGTTGGTGACTATGTGACTTCGTGCCTATTGAGTAAGCCCTGGTGACGATGCGACTTCGTGCCTATTGAGTAAGCCTTGGTGACGATGCGATTTCGTGCCTATTTGATAAACCTTGGTGACGATGCGACTTCATGCCTATTTGATAAACCTTCGTGACGATGTGACTTCGTGCCTGTTGAGTAAACCTTGGTGACTATGGAGTTAGCGCCTGATAGCTATGGATTTAGTATCTGATAGATAAACTTTGGCAGCAATGGACTTCGTGCCAGTTCCTTAGGTAAATCCTTAGGAATGAATGAATGAAGGATAGTTGGTTCTTAGGGTAACCCTTAAGAAATAAAGGAGTTATGAGGATGGGTATTTGGGTTGATTGTTTGATGATTGAATAATAAATGTATTATTGTGGGTTGAAAACCCTATATGCTCACCAGGCTCCCAAGCCCGACCCACTCAGTTTTCTTTGTATCACAGGTATTAATACGAAGACATATTTCACTGAGAGATTAAAAGAGATGCAAATCATTAGTGTAAATAAATGTAAGTTCTATTTATGCTTATGTGTCTGTATCGGAACATGACATCCCAAGATTTTGTTATATAATGAAAATACTTTTCTTTAAGAACGGCTTTGATAAATTCTTATCATATTTTGTTTTGGGAACAAATTCCGCAACAGTTTTCTTTAAACAATTACTCTGATTTTAAAAACAAAGCATAAACAAATCGGTCTTTTCCGGCCGTGAAATTGGGGATGTCACACTGAAAAGCTTAGATAAAGTTTTATCGAAGCATCTCGTATCAGAAGTCTGAACTTTGGTGATGAAAGTCAATAAAGTATTGATTTATAGAATTCGATTTCTGAGTATATGTCAAAGCTAGTGGGAGCATAATTGTTATGGTAAATAATTATTATGCTAGTGGGAGCATAATGATAAGTATTGTTAATTATATAAAACAAAAGTTTATCTTGGAAAAAGGTTGTTTTGCTATAATTAAGTGAGAGGAGATTATACTTCATTTCAATCCTAAAAGTCTAGATTGAGATTTTAATCATCTTTAGTCAAGAATATATATATATATATATATATATATATATATATATATATATATATATATATATGAATTTTATGTTCGAATGGTTCAACATGAGGGAATTGTACATATATTGCATTCTCAAATTTCGATTATGATTACGACATCCCTCTTCATAGTTGATTTTTGAAAACATGTTAAATAAAAAAATATTGTAGCAAAAGACTGATCTAGTATCATGTCTTATGTGAGACATCATGAATCGTGTCCCATATGCTTCGGGTATAGGATCGATCACATGTGCTAAAATATCTATCCATTCTAAATTTTCCAAAAATGCCTAGAGCGTTAAGAGGAAAAAAGGAATAGAACCGGATATGACTTAAATGATTAAGCAATTGTCGAGAACAATATGAGGTCTACATAAGATTGGTTTCTTATGCACAGTTGGAAGTTATGATGCTAAATTTTAGAAAGGGCCATATTGACATATTTGGAAAAGAGGTAGCTCTTGTTCAGAAGTGATAGTCAAAATGGGAATACGGAAATGTTTTCCATATTGGGAGTTGGATTTTAAGAAACTATGAGAAAGTTAGAAACTTTTATGTAGGAAGGATATTCAAAGGAATGTACTTTGAATGTGAGACTTTATTTCCATGGAATTGATCTCCACTGGAATACTTTGTAATGTCTGTTGCCAGGTCTTTGTAGCTTTCGTGCATAGCCATTGCAAGAGGATCAATGCATATGATTTTAAAATCTTGCAGATTACAGTAAATGACAAGAATTTAATATTCTTACATTTACAGTAAGGATTTGGGATTGTGAAATGAAAATCATTGAAACCATGTTCAATTGAGCTATTTCACAAAGTAAAGATGATAGGCAAACATAGTTTGCATACTTGGAGTATGGCATAACTGTTGTTTAGAAAAACATAGTGTACATGCTTAGAGCATGGGACAACTATTGTTTTAATTCAAGTGTTAAGTTGACAAATCGAAACAGAATAATGTGTAATTAACATGGTGATGAATAAAAGGTGTTTTATTTATATTCATAAGTGTTGAGACCATATTGGATTCAATTATTCTTGTGTTTCACTTTGCATGTTTTGACTTCCATAATAACTAGGTTATTCCTTCCGAATGACTAAGTTATTCAAATATCCACAGTCGATCATACGTCGAAAGTAGGTATGAATTAAGACTGTCATGAATTGGGCTTGTAGATGACTAAAGGTGTTTAGCCATAGCAATGGTTGCTACAACATTCATGAGTGCTCATAACTATGAGTATTGGAATAAACCCACGTTCACTTGCATCACATCATGGAATTTATCTCGAGTGAACGTGAGACGGTAATATCATATAAGTCTTCAAACCTAGAGATATGACTTGTTGCCTATGAGTTTATTATACATTGATTGTACGTAAACACATTGGTAACTCGATGTTATAAAACGTTCCTTTGTGTATACTTCAACAAGTACTAGAACAAGCATATGAGTCGAAGTTTATCTGTTACTTCGTGGATTACAAGCGATATTTGGGCCCCTCGATGATTTTGTGTTGACCCATGTACCGGGCCCGATCAGAACTAAGTTGATCTGTTCACTTAAGTTCTATGTCAAACAAATCGGAAATCGAGAAACAAATTGTTGGACAATAAGTAAGACATTGTTCCATGTATTTGTCTAGCTGATATCTACAACAGAGGATTATATGATCACTTATCTAAAATGGCACTTCATAGTTTAACAGAGTTTTGAGAGATATGATTGTCGGTTGGTTCCTAAAGTCATCTGAAAAATATAGTTATTAGACTTATCCAAGTGGGAGACTGTTGGATAAGGTGTCTAAGTCCATAACACTATTTGAGATGCACTTGACCCGACTCAGCATGGTCCATGTGGGTTGCACTTCACCCGAACGATTTGGATAACCTTTTGAGAATAACATGCTTATCATTTGTTAATATATTATAAGTTATAAAATATTGATATGAAATCATATTATTTAATTAGTATTGATTATAAATTAATTTAGAATTAATTTAGTGATCAGAAAGATGACTAATTAAATATAGGCTCTTGTATTTTATACAGTGTGGGCTAATACTCATTTGGAATGGGCTAGGCGTGCATGGGAGTCCATGGATGGTCCATGGAGCTTTTAACCCATGGATCCTTGGAAAGGAAGATTCATGGGTATTAGGGTTTACATGGATGTAACCCTAATCCACCACACTATATAAAGGAGTCCTTGGAACTTGATTTGGTACTAGTTGTGTGTGTATAAGAGTGGTGGCCAAATTCAAGAGTGTGCATTATTCTCTCAAGAGTTTTCCAATGTTTGTGGTGATTTGTGATTTCCATTTTAGGCATCCACGCTATTGGTGCTAGGCTCTCAAACTCCAAGGAATCAACCACTACTAAAAGGTATGTCATTCTACTAGTACTTTTATGATTTAAGTTCCCTATGCCATGCTAGTTAGGATGTAAACCTTGGAAATTCTTATTTGCATGTATTGTAGAGAAAACATAGATTCAAGGTTTATCGGGTTGCATGTACACCATAAGAGTGCTAGAATGCTCAAAACCCATCACCATTTACACGGACCACAAGAAATTAAGGTACCTGATGGATCAGCCGAATCTGAACATAAGGTATCATCGTTGGTTGGACGTGGTGAAGGATTACGACTCTGAGATCCTTTATCATCTGGTGAAAACCAATGTGGTGGTCGATGCTCTTAGCCGCAATGCAATTGCAGCTCCAATTCGGGACTTATGACAGCGGATGGCAATGATTACTCCATTTCTGGAATGGATTCGGGAGGCGTAGTTCAAGGGTATGAAGAAGGAGCGCCAAAAGTGTGAGCATATCATTGGTCAGGTGGCTACATTCAATTATAACAGTCGTGGGTTGCTAACCTTGCATCGGAGGGTCTGGGTTCCTTACTGGGGTGGTGTATGCCAGATTCTTATGGAGGAGGCTCATAAGTCGAGATTCTGCATTCATCTTGGGGCGACGAAGATGTATCAGGATCTTCACCCTAATTATTGGTGGCCCTGCATGATGCGGGACATGGCTTGGTACATGGATTGATGCTTGACTTGAGGTAAAGTCTAGGTTGAGCACCAGCGACCTCATGGCAAGACGCAGCCATTGGAGATTCCCTTGTAGAAATAAGAAGACATCACCATGAATTTCATCCAAAAGTTTCCCAGGACTACACATGGAGTAGATTCGATCTGGGTCATCGTGGAACGGTTGACCAAGAGTGCACACTTCATCCTGATCCAGGAGAGTATATCGGATGAGAAGTTAGCCGTGATCTACATACGCGAGGTGGTGGCACGTCATGGAGTGTTGGTTTCAGTTGTGTCAAACCGAGATGTTCGCCTCACTTCCAGATTCAGGAAGTGGTTTCATGAAGAGATGGGCACTTGTCTTCACTTCAGCACAACTTTTCACCCTCAGATGGATGGGAATAGTGAGAGGACTATCCAGACTCTCGAGGACATGTTGCGCGCATGTGTATTGGATTTCGGCAACAGTTGGGATACGTATCTTCCGTTAGTGGAATTTCCGTATAACAAAAGTTATAACACCAGCATAAATTGACCTCCCTTCGAGATGCTCTATGGGAGGAAGTGTAGGACCCCAATCTGTTGGGGTGAGGTTGGCCAAAGAGTCGTGGGGAGTACTGAGGTGGTACTCAAGGCCACAGAGAAGATCCAGCAGGTTCGGAGAGGCTCCAGACTGCTCAGAGTCAGCAGAAAAGCAATGCTAACAGGCACCGGCCGGACCTAGAGTTTCAAGTGGGAGATATGGTTCTCCTAAAGGTGTCACCTTGGAAGGGTGTCATTCGGTTCAGGAAGAGGGGAAAGATGGGTCCTAAGTAAATCGGTCCTTTTAGAGTTTTGGATTGGGTGGGCCGTGTAGCTTATCATTTGGTACTCCCCGCCGAGCTTAGTCAGATCCACAATATTTTTCATGTCTCCCGGCTGCGAAAGTGCTTAGTGGATGATTCCACAGTTGTGCTTTTGGAGGATATTCAGGTGGAAAACTGTTTGAATTACATCGAGAGACCAGTATCCATCCTTGACATGAAGATGAAGGATCTAAGTAGCAAGAGGATAGAGTTGGTGAAGGTGCAATGGTAGCACCGTAAGGGCTCGAAATAGACTTAGGAGACAGAGGAGGAGATTAGGGAGCATTACCCAAAGTTATTTGAGGCAGTAGACTTCAAGGATGAAGTCTGAGACAAGTAGGGTAGAATTGTAATGTCTGGTTCTAGTATGTATTTAATTTATTAATTATTTAATTTATAAGAGCAACTCGACGAGTTGGAAGCCACAAACTCGTCGAGTAGAGATTATAAGGGCCTTGTAGTTTACGTTACCTACTTGATGAGTTCGGAGGCCTTAACTCGACGAGTAGGCTGGCATAACTGAAACCCTAATTTCTGAGGTTTGCACCCTATTTAAAGACCTTAACCCCAAGGTGTTGGCATCATTTCCAGCCCCCATTATCGTCAACCATAATCTCGAAACCCTAAGCCATTTTGGTGATTTTAAGCTAATGTTGTGCATTCTTGGTGAATTTGAAGAATAAGAAGCTTGAAGGAGGAGCAAGAACGTGTGGGAGGTGAGTAGATCCAGAAGTTGGACTTCATTTCTGATACATCTGAGGAATAAAGTTTCAACCTTGTCCATGATATGCTTAGATCTAATCTTAGGATGTTTTTCTTTATGCTTTGGTCCAAGTATGTTGATGGTCGGGATTTGGACGTCCCATTTTTGGCAAACCCTTCAGATTTAGGGTCTTGAGGGGACTCCATGGCTTAAAGGTGCTAAATTTATGGCCATGGAAGTCCCATGCAACTTCTAGACCATCTTTTTGGTCTTTTAAGCCCTATTAGGTCAAGAATGCGAGTAAAGATGAAAGCTTTGCGTGACCAAATAGTCCATAGATTCCAGATCTATAACCTCATGACCTGTCTTGAAGTTGTGATGGCTTTTAAATTCGGATCTAAATCATTTTGGGTTAGGGTTTGAGTTTATGCATTGTGGAGAGGTTCTTAGCGGGTAAGGTTGGAAACTTTACTCTTCTAGATGTATTTCCAGCTTAGATCTAGAAGATAGGGCCCTGGTTTGAAGAATAAGGTGACTTAATGCATTAAGAAGGGCTAACTGACTGAAGAACTCGACGAGTTCATAAAGAGACTCGACACGTTGGGTCAAACTGTCTTCATTCTGTTAAAGGGAAGAACCCGGTGAGTATGAGTTGGATCGTGATTTCACGATTCTGTGATTCGTAGGAACTCGACGAGTTGAAGGGAAAACTCGACGAGTTAAGTCAACTCGGAGTGTTGACTTTAACTTGAATTTGACCATGGTTGACCCTAAAGGGGTTATGAGTATAAATGGTATCTAAAGGGGGTTATTTTAATTTAGGCAGTGTGTAAAGCTGATTCTAGGACAGAGATGTTTCAACTATCATTTCACATTGTAGGTGAGTTTTCCTCCAGTATGAACGAGTCGAAGGCACCAATGGCGGCCCGTATATGTATGTTAGTATGTTCCGGACTAAGGTCCAATGTCGGGCAGTGCCCGATGTAGGTTTATCTATTTTTGGATTTTGATCCGATACCGGGCAGTGCCCGAGGAATGTTCGTATGCTTGATTTCTTTATGATTCTTGCATGTGTCTTTATTGTATGCTCCGGATTACGGCCCGATGCCAGGCAATGCCCGAGGAATGTTTGTATGCTTCCGGATTTCGTTCTGATGCCGAGCGGGGCCTGAGGAATGTTTATATGTTTATGTTATGTGATTATTTTATGTGTACTTGTTGATATGTTTGTATGTATATCGAGCTTTTCTCGATGCCGGGCGGGGCCCGATTCCACACTCTGTCCGATGTCGGGCGTGGCTCGACGAAGCGGGCGGGGCCCATGATATGTTATTATGTGATTATGTGTATGGTATGCGGTAGTTTAAGGAGAGTCACTAAGCTTCGTGCTTACAATTTTTAGTTTTGGTTTTAGGTACTTCCGGTAGCAAAGGGGAGAGCTTGGGATGACTGCATTACACACACCATGATGTTTTAGCTTGAGATGTTTACTCTGATATATTTGACAGATGTTTTGATATGGATATACCATTCATGATGTTTTGAGATATTATTACTTATGTTTTGATGAGATGATATTGATTACACTAAATCACAGCCTAGACATCATCCTCGTATTTAGATCAATCAATATAATGACTCGGAATCACCGATAAATCTTGTTTAGGTTCATAATAATGAAAATGAACTTAAACATAAGTTATACTTAAATTATGGTAAGCATAACTCACTTACAGGGGGTTTAGCAAGAAATCAAGCTCTGAGTGGGAAGAACTTTTGAGCTGAAAGCTTATTCTCGGGGCCTTCTGACACTCCGAGGCTCGCTACTAACACCTAGGAAGTGCCAGAGAAAAGGTCTTAGGACCTTGGGGGGTTTGGAAGAGATTGGAGTTGAAAGGCATGAGGAATGGAGTGATTTTTTTGGCTCTATTTATAGGCTGTCCAGGGGCTCTTCACGTCGTGAGACTTAGCTCTCACAGCATGAACTTGTGTAAGCGCCAAGGCTTCGCCTGGTGCTGCCACGTGGTGCAGGATGGAGGTATACAATCAATTTAAAAAAAATCATAAATTTCGCATACGAGCTCCGTTTTTGACGTTCTTTATATCAACACATAGGCATTGACAAGATCTACAACTTGTGCTTAGACTCCATTGGCTAATTTTGACTTTATTTTAAAGTTATATTTTAATAGGCTTATTATCTCTAAATAGACAAGCTCAAATATGAGGACGTTACAATAGTCCTCGAGGAGGGTATAGATTGGCGTGGATGGTAGTATTGGGCCCGTACTACTGGAACCATAAGATTTATACCCGAAACCAGGAAGACCATAGTGAATCTAGGAATATCGAGAGTATGAACCTCTTCGTGTGTTTACTGATTGTTTTCGTGGTTATGTTTCAGCATGGTGGCGACACACAATGGAGCAGGGGGTTCAGGATATGGATCTAGTTTGGTCATGGGTATCGAACCAATTAATGGGGGATTACACGAGTTCATTACGTTAGGGGTAATTAGAGGCATCCTTGATGCGACCCCGGTGATGTTTGGGTCGATCAAGGAGGGTATCATTAAGTTGATAGAGGATCACCTTCAAATCTACAGGGCCAATTTGGCCGCTAGAACATCTGGGTCCCACACTCTCTCCTTTACGATTTCTGGTAATGTGGGGTACTATAATTCTTTGGGGTGAAGGGCCCCATTTACGCCAAGTGTTGGCTAGCAGATATCGAGTGTGTCTGGATAATGAGCTTATGCCTCGAGGGGTCAATGGTGAGGTTCGCTGCAGGATGTCTTAGGGGGTGAGCTTGGGATTGGTGGGAGGAGGTTGGCTATACTCTGGGAGCCACATCCATTGAGGCTATGACCTGGTCATATTTTGTGATCCGATTCCAAGCGGAGTTTGCACTAGCTATTGAGGTGCAACACTTAGGTAGGGAGTTTCTAGATATGAGACAGACGACGAAGATCGTGGCAGAGATCACCACCAAGTTCAGATAGAGAGCCTTCTTGGTACCCATGTATGTCGCAGACAAAGAGATGTGGAAGACACGGTACCATGACATGTTGAGATCGGATATTTGGGAGTTTGTCAGTTTTTCCGCCTACCCAACACTGGATGACATGACATCTAGGGCCTCGGAATAGGAGATTGATTTGGAGCACATAGGGAAGAGGAAGGTAGAGCATTGGCAACCAACTGTGGTTTCTGTAAAGAAGACCAAGGGTTTCAATTCTAGATTGAAGGCATAGCATGGCCAGAGCCGTTGTGGCAAGTGCGGTAGGACACATGATGGAGACTGAAAGGCGGGTGGTTTGGGCTGCTAAATGTGCGGCAAGATAGTGCACTTTGGAAGGGATCGTACTGCTACAACTACCACCCATGAATCTGATGTGATTTGCTTTCATTGGAATTAGAAGGGCCATAAGAAGGCCAACTGCCCAAGTTTAGCATCATGAGGACCAATAGCAGTACCTTCTCCAGTGAGTCCGAGGATCACTAATGGCCACTAAGGCAAGCTAGAGGCTTCGGTTATTCGGAGCACATCATTTCAGCTGACAGTCGAGGAGGCTTGTGCAGCACCTGATGTGGTCACTGGTATGTATCTTCTTCTTATATTCTTATTTATATTATTGTCATGTTTATATGTTGTATTGTTGCTTAGGGTCGCTCCTTGTGAGTTATATTCCTACGTTGGTCCTTTTCGATAAGGGGTTACCCGATCTTCTGTATCCCTTTTGCTTAGCAAGAGGTTGGACGATGTCCCTAGAGAGTTGGATTATCCACTAGAGGTTGAGGTTGTGGATAACCGTACGGTGTGAGTGTCTAGGGTTTATTCGGCATGTACTTTAGAGCTATTTAGTGAGCAATCTATGATTGATTTGGTTCTGATTCCCCTACATGAGAGCAAGGTCATTGTGGGGATGGATTGGTTGAACCCCAATAGGGCATTGATTGATTAATGGCTTCATTTGGTACGTGTTCGAACCCTAAGTGGGGAGAGTTGGTGATCCAAGGTGAGGGTGCTCAGAATGGGTTGGCTCTCTGTTCAACAGCCAAGGTCAGGCGTTATCTTCAGCAGGGATGTTCCAAATTTGTGGCCTATGTGATGGATGCCCAGGAGAAGGATGAGGTGACCATAGATGGTGTATTGTTTGTTTGGGAATACCAGGATGTGTTCCCGAAGGAATTGATAGGAGTGCCTCTTGAGAAACAGGTGGAGTTTTGGATTCACTTGGTTTCAAGTGTGGCTCCGACAACCAAAGCATTTTATCGGTTAGCACCCCCAGAGATGCAGGAGTTGTCTATGCAGATCTAGGAGATACTAGACTGGGGATTCAATCGACCGAGTAGTTCACCATGGGGAGCGTTGATTTTATTTGTGAAGAAAAAAGATAGGACACATTAGATGTGTATTGACTACCGGGATCTGAATAAGCTAACAGTGAAGAACCGTTACCCACTCCCGAGGATCGACGATTTATTTGATCAGCTTCAGAGCGCATCTTGGTTTTTCAAGATTGATTTGTGTAAAAGTTATCACCAGATGAGGTTCAAGGAGGAGGAAATGTAGAAGATGACCTTCTGGACTCACTATGGTCATTATGAGTTCGTGGTGATGCCTTTCAGGCTTACCAATGATCCAACCATATTCATGGACCTTATGAATCGTGTATTTAGGCCCATGTTGGATCGGTCTTTGATTTTGTTTATTAATGACATCCTAGTCTATTCCAAGACCTAGGAGCATCTGAGGGAGGTATTGGAGTCTCTGAGAAAGTAGAGAATGTACGTAAATTTCTCCAAGTGTGAGTTCTGGTTGTGCGAGGTGCAGTTTCTGGGGCACCTTGTCAACCAAAACGGTATTTTGGTCGATCCGAACAAGATTGAGGTGGGAAGTTCTAAGGTCTCCATATGAGTTTTAGAGTTTCCTTGGATTGATAGGTTACTATTGGAGATTTAATCAAGATTTCTCCAAGATAGCGGTTCCTTTGACCATACTAACAAAGAAGACTGTGACATTCCAATGGGGGCCTGAGCAGCAAGCAGCTTTTGAGACCCCGAGGAAGAAATTGTGTGAGGCACCAATTCTGACCCTGCCAGAGGGTGTTGTGGACTTCATGGCATATTTTGAAGATTCAATCATGGGTTTAGGTACAATATTGATATAGCGAGGTCATGTGATTGCATACGCTTCGAGGTAGATGAAGCCTCATGATGCAAATTATCTTACGCACAATTTGGAGTTGGGGGCTATGGTATTTGCCCTTAAGATTTGGTGACATTACCTCTATGGGGTCCACTGTACTATCTAAATGGATCACAACAGCTTGAACTATTTGATGGATCTGCTAAATTTGAACAAGAGGCGGCATAGATGGTTGGACGTGGTAAAGGATTACAATTGTAAGATCTTTATCACCCGGGGAAGGCCAACGCGGTGACTGATGCTCTCAGCCGCAAGGCGGTCGCAACTCTAATCAGGGATTTATGTTTGAGGATGACAATCATTAACCCACCATTAGAGCAGATCCGAGAGGCCCAGGTTGAGACTATGAAGGAAGAGCACCTAAAGAGTGATCGCATGGTGGGTCAGGTGGCTTCCTTCAATTATGATAGTCGGGGGATATTGAACCTTCATCGGAGGATGTGGGTTCTATACTGGGCTAGTGCGTGACAGGTTTTGATGGAAGAGGCGCACAAGTCAAGATTCTCTATTTATCACGGAGCGACAAAGATATATAGAGATCCCCGGATTGATTATTGGTGACCATGTATGAAGCGGGATAAGGCATGGTATATGGAAAGGTGCTTGACTTGCAGGAAAGTCAAGGCCGAGCCTCAGCGATACCATGACAATATGGAGTCATTGGATATTCCCTTCTGGAAATGGGAAGAGATAGATCACAATGGATTCTATCACCAAATTGCCTCAGACGATGAACGAAGTGGATTCGAAATGTGTCATCATGGATCGGTTGACCATGAGCGCGCATTTTATCCCGATCCATGAGGGTATCTCTGCGGAGAAGTTGGTTGACATCTATATTTAGGAGGTTGTGGCACGCCATGGGGTACTAATTTATGTGGTCTCGGATAGGGATGTGCGGTTCACTTCCAGGTTTTGGCATAAATTCCAAGAGGATTTTGGATACTCTTCCACATTTCAGCACAACTTTTCACCCGCAGACTAATGGTCAGAGTGAGGGGACTATCCAGAAACTGGAGGATATGTTGCGAGCATGCATTCTAGATTTTGTCGGCAGTTGGGATACATACATTCCGTTAGCATAGTTTTCGTATAACAACAATTATCACCCTAAAACTGATCGGCCTTCTTTTGAGATGCTCTACGAGAGGAAGTGTGGGACCCCGATATGTTAGGGTGAGGTCGGTCAGCAAGTCATGGGGAGTACCAAGGTGGTACTCAAGACGACAGAGATGATTCAGTAGGTTCGTAGTAGATTTCAGACAACGCATAGTCGGAAGAAGAGCTACACAGATAGACATCGATTAGAATTGGAGTTCCAGGTCGAGGATATGGTACTCCTAAAGGTGTCATCGTGGAAAGGTTTCATCCGATTCAAGAAGTGGGGCCAATAAGTCCCTACATACATCGGTCCTTTTAGGGTTTTAGTCTTGGTGGGCAGGGTAGCACATCGTTTATATCTTTTGGAGGAGCTACGTCAAATCCATAGTACCTTCCACGTCTCTCAGCTACAAAAGTGTTTGGTTGAGGATTCTGTAGTGGTTCCGTTAGAGGATATTCAGGTGGATGAAGGACTGAACTACATTGAGAGACCGGTGGTGATCGTTGACCGGAAGACGAAAACCTTGAGGAAAAAGGTTGGAGGTTTGGTGTAACATCCAAAAACCAGGTATACCTTGTGAACCCTAGTCTTTGAGAATTTGTCCAATTTGGCTCTTGTTAAAGGGAAGAGTGGTAGATGGGTACGCGGGGTGTAATGGGGTGTACGCTTAGCGTACTCGTGCACGTGTTTGGTCGCAGAGTGTCGCCTAGTACGTGGGGCGTACCAAGGTGTACGCGGGGCATACTAGGCCCAGAAAGAAACCTTAATCTTTAATGAGCCCTTTATTTGAAGAACCTTACGGCCTCTATGTTGGCCACAATTTCTAGAGACTTATCCTCCCAAAACCCTAAACCTCGTTCTTGTAGAAAGATAGTGCCTTGGAGAGGTTGTTGGTGTATTCTTGGACATTTGAAGTGAAGTGGAAGCATTGAAAGAGAAGGAGTCAGATCCCAAGCCTTTGGATCTGAGATTATCAGTGGGAAAAGCTTCATTTGGAGGTAAAAAGCTTCAAGCTTTCCTTCTCTTATATTTGTGTTTTTATATGGAGTGTTTTAGGGTTTTGTCCCCCAAAGTTGATGGCTTTATGATTTGATGAGCCCTATAACCCGAGATATGTCCCTTGTGAGTCTATTTTGGGTTTCTAAGCCATAAAAATCTAGTCTTGGTCATTAAGAGTTGGCCATGCATGAGTTATGAGCTCATTAAGGATGGAGGTGATGTGATTTGGGTGTTGGTGACTTCCTCAGCCATGCAAAGGCTTAAAGTCACCAACTTTATGGATTAAGTGGCCTTAGAATAGTCAGATCTGGAATTGGAGCTTATGTCTTAACCGTTTAAGACCAAAAATCAAAAAGAGCACAAGACTGGGACTTACGTTGGGCGTAATCGCGGTACGCGCAGCGTAAGTGGTCGAGCTCCCCGATTCTATGAAGCATCCGGGTATGCTTAGCGTACAAAGTTTGTGCGCACCGCGTACTTCGGAGGGTTGACTTTCATTGACTTTTAGGGTTTGGTCAATATTTGGACCTTTTAGCCAATTAAGGGGTAAAATGGTCTTTTACCCTTCTGAGGGAATTTAGAGAGGGACTAGTCTATCCTTTGAGATCCGTATTGATTAGGAGAATTTATTTTATGTGATTAGGCGGAGGTTAGATCAGTATTTCGAGTTCGAGATTATCTGAGATACCGAGTCTTATCACTATACTTTACCTAGAGTAGTAATTACAGTTGTGACAGAGTACCTTATATGTTATTAATATGATGTGATGCACTGTGTTATTCTATCTAATTTATGTTGTGTATGATTCAGAGTTTACAGAGTTAGGACCAGAGGGTCCATAGAGTAAGGACCTGAGGGTCCACAGAGTTATGGAACTGGAGGGTCCCACTTAGACACCTTGACTAGAGGGTCATACAAAGTTATAGCCTCGAGTGGATAATATGAGTTGCATGTGGTATTTTAGGGAACTCACTCAGCATTGCTTATAGTGTTATGTGTTATGTGTTTTAGGTACTAGCGAGGATCGCGGGAAAGCGCTGGCATGATCTGTACACACTGATGGAGGGATATTTGAGATTCTAGGATTTGATATTGTTTTGACATTTTATTTTCATGAGACTTTGGAGAATTAATATTTGAAATATGTTTGCTTTGAAAAATGAAATTTTGTTTTGAATTTTCACATCGTTACATTTGGTAAAGGTGTAGTGGCAACACCGAAAGGGTTCTGAGTGGACATAGGAGCCTGAAGAAAGAGATGAGGGAGCATTACCCTTGGTTATAACGAACTTTGAGGATGAAGTATGATTCAAGTGGGGGAGAATTGTACACCCAAATCAGCAGGTAAAACTCTTAGAAATATTTTGTCCTTCATTTGGATGTTTGGGGCTCGAGTACATGGGGCGTACTCTGTTGTTGCATGAGGTGGGGATGTCCTCTATGTATACTGGGCGTACCCATGCATATGCAAGTCAGGGGAAAACCCTAATTTTTAGGGTTTACACCTTATTTAAGCTCATTGAATCCTTCAAACCCCTCACATTATTAGCCTCTATTGCCTTTTCGAACTAATCTCGAAACCTTAGCCATCTTGAGATTATTCTTGAGCTTACTAAGAGTTTTTGGGTGTTCTTTTGTGATCTTGAAGAAGAAGAAGGCTTGAGGAGAAGCATTGGACAAGAAGGGGCTTGTAGATCCAAAGGTTGTTCATCATTTCTAGCTCATTGGAGGTATAAAGTCTGAAACTTGTTCATTCTAAGTCTAGGTCTAAGTTTGAGGAAGAACTTAACATATTTTGGTCCCATGGATGAACTCTTATGAGTAATTTTGCTACTCGTGTTTTTATGAGACGTCCCTTTTGTTGTTTGAGGTCCTTTGAGCCATAAAGTTTGTATCTTGAAGGTTAGATCTCAACCATGCATGAGTTGGTGACCACTTAAGTAAGATAGAAAGCTAAATCCATGATTTGAGTCCCCTTAAGACATGAAAAAGCATAAAGTTAAAGTTTGCAACTTTATGGCTTAATACGATTCAATAATCTTAGATCTAAAATTGGACGTTAGGTCTTAACTAAGACCTTAGAAGGAGGATTTGGCCAGCTGCAGCGTATGTTGGGCGTACCTAGACGTACAATGTGTGTATGCGCCTAAGGTCCTGACTATGCGAGGGTCATGAGTACGTTGAGCATACTGGTGGTATGCTAAGCGTACTCACCAGAGAGGATTTTGGGGTTTTGAGCCTCGGGTCATTTCAGACTTAGGGACTTGGGCCTTTGTTGGGCCGCAAGCTTTTTGTTGTTAGGCCTTCTTGATCTTGGGCCTATTTTGGATGTGGACTAGCTTCTGGGCTTTGGGGCTAATTGTAATTAGGTGTAACATCTAAAAAATATAGATAAAAAATTTGTTTTTAAATTCATTCAAAGCATACGATACTTATATCAAATCAATCAAAAGTGTATCATAGCAACCTATTATCAAACTACAAATTCCCAAAATCTCAAAACACGGAAATCATCGAGTGATGCGGTACAATCAGGTTGGGCCCTTACCCTTCGAACTAGAAGTACTTGAAACATAAACTAAAACCTTAAGCAAAAAGCTTAATGAGTTCCCCCAAAATACCCCATACAATACAAACATACACACAAACATAGTTGGGTGCTTGCAATCCCCTTCAGTCTACTTCAACCAGATACAGTCAAGCATATCTGGGTGTTTGCAATCCCCTTCGGTCTATTTTAACTAGATACAATCAAGCATATCTGGGTGCTTGAAATCCCCTTCGGTCTATTACAATTGGATACAGTCAAGCATATTTGCGTGCTTGCACTACCCTTCGGTCTATTTCAACTGCGAGGGTCGTGAATACGTCGGGCGTACTGGTGGTATGCTGAGCGTACTCACCAGAGAGGATTTTGGGTTTTTATCCTCGGGTTATTTTAGAATTAGAGACTTGGGCCTTTGTTGGGCCGCAAGCTTTTTGGTGTTGGGCATTCTTGATCTTAGGCTTATTTTGGATGTAGAATAACTTTTGGGCTTTGGGGCTAATTGTAATTACGTGTAACATCCAAAAAAATTCGTTTTTAAATTCATTCAAAACAAACTATAATTATATCAAATCCATCAAAAGTGTATCATAGCAACATATTATCAAACTACAAATTCCCAAAATCTCAAAACACGGAAATCATAGGATGATGCAGTACGATCAGGCTGGGCCCTTCCCCCTCGAACTAGAAGTACCTGAAATATAAACTAAAAACTGTAAGCACAAAGCTTAATGAGTTCCCCCAAAATACCCCATACAATGCAAACATACAGACAAGCATATTTGGGTGCTTGCAATCCCCTTCGGTCTACTTCAACTGGATATAGTCAAGCATATTTGGTTGCTTACAATCCCCTTCGATCTATTTTAACTAGATACAATCAAGCATATATTGGTGCTTGAAATCCCCTTCAGTCTCTTTCAACTGGATATATTCAATCATATATGGGTGCTTGCACTCCCCTTCGGTCTATTTCAACTGGATATCGAATCTATTTCACCCCTACCACTACCATATAATTTCGTAACAGAGAATCACAGAGTCATCAAGCAAATACTATAATAACTAACAATTTTCACGAAGTCAACCATCATACTACAACATAAACTAGTGGGCTGACATTGGTGCCAACGACCAACAGATACAGTGAAGGAAACATAAACTAGTGGGCTGACATCGGTGCCAATGACCAACATATACAATGAAGGAAAGATCGCTTGATACTGAAGACAGCTAAATCTCGCACCCGGACTGCTGGAACTAGACTCCGCCAAATAACACAATGATTAACCCTAATTAGTAATTAAGGTCCATTACTCAACTCGTGAGTCCAAGACCCAAAACCAAACCCCTTAAGGGAAAAAAGATCATTTTTCCCTTACTAAGGTCTAAAACCCAAAATCTTGACAAAAAGTCCAAAAGTCAATAAAATTCAACTACCCAGCACGTACGTTGGGCGTACTCTCTTCCTACGCACGACGTACTTCGAAAATCAGGCGGGATCGGGGTCTCACTTGGCTACGTTGGGCGTAGCCAGTAGTACGCTGTGTGTACTCCGTCTGACCCCAAAAACCAAATCAACAAGGTTTTAATAATTAAGACATCCACACAAACACACATCTAACCTTCTTAAAATGTCTTAACCCATAAAGTCTAAAACTTTAAGCCTTTGCATGGCTTAAAAGGGTTTAAACCTTAAAACTCTAACTTAATCCACAATCATCACTACCAAACTCTTACATGGCTAGAAAAGAACCATCAAGCAACCATTTTTATGAATCTACAACACCTAACATACATGAAAGTACTTTTAATATGCTTTGGAGTGTCCCAAGATCATAAAGGTCCAAACTTTGGGACAAAAAGCTCATAAAACCCAAGTATAGAGATAAAAAAGGAAACACGTCACGGTATAGACTTTATACCTTCAAAAGATGCACAAGGAGGAGTAGTTTCTAGATCTATAAGCTTGCAAGCAACACCTCCTTCTTCAATGGTCTTCTTCTTCAACCAATAAGCACCAAAAATCATTCATAATCTCCAAAATCTCACAAACAAGGCTTAAACTCGAGATTAGGATTTTTGAGGGAAGGTGGCAGATCAGGAATGTCTAAGAGAGGCATAAGGTGGTTTAAATAGGGAAGTAAACCCTTAAAATTTAGGTTTTGAGGTTGAGCTAGTATGCCCAACGTACCTCACGTATGCCAAACGTACTAGCAGGACTTCCACAATCAGATCACATGAGTATATTGTGCGTACCCACCTGTACACCCAACGTACGAGATCAAATGTGAAACTCACTCAATTGAACCAACTGTTCAAACTTGAATAGGTTAAGGGCTAAAATACAAATAGCTGATAATCTACATTGGGCCCTGGTAGGGTAGGCCCAATAAGGCAAGGACTAAGCAATCTTTTTACCTTAGGAGTCAGGATTTAGGGTTGGACTCTCGAGTTGGGTTATTAACCTAATTTTAATTAGAGTTTTTATTACTTTTGATTTAGTTAGAGGATTTCACAAGTCAGCAGCTCGAGTGTGATTTGATACCTTCAGTCTGAGGTGAGTTTCCTTTACTGTATTCGGGGGTCGAAGGCACCAATGTCGATCCACTAGATTATTTTTGTAGGATAATGATTGTATTCGTGATAATTATATGTTATGAATGTATCTACTTGATGTCTCTGTGACTCTTATTGTTGTGATTATATGTGTTAGCGGTAAGGGGTGAAATAGACCAGATATGGATTGAAGGATACCGAAGGGGGTGAAATAGACCCAATGCTAGTTGAAAGATACCGAAGAGGGTGAAATAGACCCAATACCGGTTGAAAGATGCCAAAGGGGGTGAAATAGGCACAATACCGATTGAAAGATACCAAAGGAGGTGACATAGACCTAGTATGTTTTTTACTGTTATATATGTATGGTATGGGGTATTTTGGCGATCTCACTAAGCTATGTGCTTACAGTTTTCAATTTATGTTTGAGGTACTTCCAGCTCAAAAGGGAAGGATCCGGCCTGATCGCATTGCATCCACCTATGTTTTCCGCGTCACGTGATTTTGGGATTTTGTACTTTGATATTATTTTATTTTGACATACTTTTGGCTGTTTTGATATGATTATCGTATGATTAGAATGAATTTAAAATTTAAATTTTTATCTGAATTTTTGGGATGTTACAATATATATATATATATATATATATATATATATATATATATATATATATATATATATATATATATATATATAACTGCAATCTTTTAACTTCATTAAAAAAAAATAACTCGAAATGAAATATGATCATTTCCAAAATTTTAATGAATAAGGGTAGAATGATAGGAAAATGACGCGACGTCTATGTGATAGAGTAAAAATGAGGACTATGGGGAGAACACCTTCTAGTCGAGGTATCACAAACACACAATGATGCAACATTTTTTCCACTTAATGGTCAATTGTCAATATATGGATGTGAAGTATAATGTAGTATTTTACCAATTATTAACTCCTTTCCCTTTAGTAGTATATATGAAAATCCATAGGAAGAATTGCAGGTGCTTCAAAAATGGATGTTGTTATGCTTGTTAGTGTTCCACTTGACAACATTGTAATGAAAATGTACCATGTGGACCATTGTTCCAGCAACGAACCATATAGCCAATGTCGGGGCAAACCTGTTGATGTCTTTGTTTTGACAACCACCTCAAATTGTGTAATGGTCTTGCTCACCACCTCTAATACTTTTATTTTTTTCTCGACTCTTATTCTCTGAAATGACCAATTAGACACATCTAATAATTCTTGTTGATTGTCACATATTAGTCCGTTGTTTTTCATCACACATGCTTTTCTTATAAGTATATCACAAAACCATATGCATATTCTATTTCGGGATTTACCTAGGGTTATCTTATATGACCTATCCCACACTCATATGTAGTGTTGTAAAACTTGGCATACGTAGCCGAGTACTCGAATTTGGGTATGTACCAAGGAAAATTTCTAAAAATCAATCAAATCAGATCCAAGTCGGAGGAAATAGGTACAACTCGATCAGCTCAGTCAAACCTACGAAATTTTGACTTTTAAAAAAATAACTATAAATGATTATATATATATATATATATATATATATATATATATATATATATATATATATATAGGGTTAGGATCAAATGTGAATCATAAATATTGTATGAATGTATAACCAAATTCTAACCATTAGATTAAAAAGAATAAATGGATGTGATTTTTTGTACATATTATTAACATAAACTATCATGTACTATATAATTACAATTATTAATTATAATGGCATTTATTACATTTTATAAAGAGAAAGATATGATAAGTATCTAATATTTAGGCAATGATGTAAAATTAGTTAATAGAAATCAAGTCAAGTCTCATATTTTATTAATTACATTTAGTTTAAATTGGATTTTTTAGAATACATCTTCATTCAACACATATTTTAATTCTTTCATTGTTGAAGAATATTATGTTATTTAATAATTTTTTGATTCGTTCGGTCTTACATGATATAATTTTTTGAGAAGTAACATTCTTAATGAATGCATCTCCTATATAAGACAATAATATATCATTCTTTGAGAAAAATATGTTACAATACAATAAAAAACATTTGTAATAAGCAAATGAAAACCATTTTTATAATATACAATAAGAATATATACAACATTTTAAAGAATATCTACAAACTTTTGTACTATATTCTTTAAGAATATGTCGTCTTTTTTTTTAGAATATACAAAAAAGATTATAATATATATACTACCTTCTTTAAGAATATAATACGGTTCTTGACAAAAACACTTGTACAAAAACTATACTGAATTTGAATATTCTTTTAGAATGAACATATAATTAACTTATTTATAAAAAAAAACTTGTAGAATGAATAAATATTAAAAAACGTCATCTCAAATTCATGAAAGGGATGAACAAATAATATTCTATAAGAATATGTATTTATGAGCAACATTCTAAAAAAATAAATAATTAAGTATACATTTTGTTAATATAATTCTTGAAGAATGGTCGTTTTAAAAGTCTTACCTATAAAAAATGACAATAATTTATGAACAATTTAGTACTAATTATTTAAAAATAGTTAAACAAATACGTGCATATTCAAAATTCTGAAAATTCTGAAAGAATTTCAATATTAAAAAAAATGAGTTAAACAGTATAATATATCATTAATATATTCTTTAAGAATGAACATGTAAAATTCACATATCATGAATAAATGATTTACCGCAATCGTAACTTGAAGAAAACCTAAACCCTTTAAAGTTAATGGAAAAAACGGAAATCTTAATTGCTTTGAAATTTTCTGCTTTCTTGAATCAGATTAGCAAATGTTCATCTATAAATTGTTTTGACTGCAAATCGAATTATAAAAATCCATTAAAAAAATACAATAATTATTTTGAAGTTTTGCAAATCAATTCTTACGGAGAATGAATAGACTTCTTACCATGCAATTAAGATGTTAATCAAATAAGATGAATTGAAAAAAAAAAAAAAAAAAAAAAAAAAAAAAAAACTTATTCAAAAATATAACGCATCTTTAGTTTCCTTAATGGTATTAGATAATTGTTAAATTAGTTAACAAAATTCTGAATTTACCTTGACGGATTGAATTTGATCGATGGTTTATATTAGATCATACATTCATACAATATTTAAAGTTAACTATATATATATATATATATATATATATATATATATATATATATATATATATATATATATATATATATATATATATATATATATATATATATATATATATATATATATGAGCCAGACTATACAATATGATATACAATATGAGTAGATTATATTAAATAAATACAATTAATATAATATGCTAAGTCGGTTTACCAAAATGGTAAATGATTTTACAATTATAGTCTTTCAATAATTCATACAACGTTGTAACTTCTTGTTAAACTGTTTTTGATAAAATATGTATCTGAAATACCAATGGTATGTGTCAATTTGACAACGAATTTCATATAAATACGGTCCATATAATTTTAGTGCAAAATACAATTAATAATAGATGATTTGTAACGGATTAAATCAATTTGACAACGAATTTCATATAAAATGAACTCTTGTGCGCCATATCAATTAGAACTCATAAAAAGATTAAATCATTTGTAACGGATTAAATCATTTGTAAACTTCAATCCTTTAGACGCGTTATTTCAATTTTAAATTGTAAAAGTAATATTCAGTATATTCAAAAGAATTATCATCCAAAACGGGTTTCAGAAATGTGTAGAAGTCTGTAAAGACCTTGTTATTTGAGTTAAACAGAAATGTGGCTTAGAGTCCACTTCATCACCATCGTTAGCACTAAGTGAAACAATATTCATATGAAACCTAACACGTGCTGAAGCACGTGCTCCCGTATCCCACTCCAATTACGAGGTTCCTAATTCCTTACAAATTGCTTTTAAGCAACATCCTCGATAAATAAATAAAAAATCATGTTATCCTTTCTTAAAATTACCTTAATACTTTTTTCATTTCCTTTCCTCCCTTCATATTTTCTTTATAGTTTTACACATAAAATGGTTGTAACTGATAAATAGGTCTCTTACCGTTCATTGTGCCTTCCTAATATTACAAGGTTTAAGAGAGAACTCATCATTCGCGTACACATCCATAACGAATAGAAAAAATTATTATAAGATGTTATTATTTTATAGAATATGGTAGCAAACTATCATATTTGTACGCATCCAATTATTTTCTTTATTTTATTTTTAGTACATGATTTATCATTAAAATTATATTTGTTGTTAAAAAAATATCATTTTGTTCAACTTTTACAAGTCTAGTCAGTTATTTGTTCAAAAAAACATCATTAAACTCACATCGGTTGTTCAAAAAAACATCATTAAACTTATATTTTTGTACAAAACGTACCATTAAACTAATTTATGTACATATTAAGCAACTTTCATTTTTTTTTTTCCGATCATCATCAATTTTTTTATCCTCTTATCCGGCCAATACAATCCCAAAGAAGAATGAAAACTCTTAACAAATTTAATTTTTAAAAACATTGCAAAGCATACATTATTCTCATTCACCTCTCTGATCAAAACGCCCCCACCCCCATCCCTTTACTACCTCCGACGTTCCTCATGTCATTGCTCACACTTTTCCTATTATTTTTTGAAAATTAAGTCTCGTTTGATAGTTGCTGACTGAAAAAGTGTTGACTGAGAAAGGTCTGTCTAAGTAATAAATTTCTGGTTGAGTAAGAAAGCATGTTGTTTGAGTGTACATCTGACTGAATGTGCTGATCGATAAAAAATGACCATTTTACCCCTGTTACTCTATATTAATGGATGATGTTGCTGAAAAACTTATAAAAATATACAAATTGTCATACAAATATTTTAGTAATCTGTAAAATTGGAGAGGAGAAGAAAAAAAAGGCATGGTATGACAACTAGAGAAGAAAATAGCATTTATTTGTGAATTTATAATTAAAATGGTATTTTAGTAATTTTAACAAGGAAAGATCCACAAGTTTTTTGGGTTTGATATTCTACAACTTTTGGTTATTTATACACGAATACGATGGTAATCCAAAACAAAGACATTAATTTTCTAATGAGATTCACATCAGTATTTTCGTGAAAACCTATCTTCATCAATTTGATGTTGCTTCACCAACGTGATAAGATGCTCATACCTCCAAGATATATCCTTTTTAAGCTCACAATCCGATATGTTCTTTCCATTCTTTTGATCAATGCAGCCACTAAAACCTAAATATTTGTTCATGCATATGAATACAAATGATTCTTTGTTCCTGCATTTACATAACAATTCCACATTAATTCAAATATATGGAGTGAAAATCTTTGTTCATACATATACAAATCAATTTCAAATAGCTTTTTTGTTCCTGCATATGCATAACAATTGCATGATTTTAAGATGAAACACTTGTAATGCGTTTTCTACAAACCACCAACAATAAAAATAAATGTCTAACAATGTAGAAAACTTCATATACACACAAAAATTCATAAGCAACTCAAACCTATTGATTTTAAAGAAGAAACGATTTTAAGTGAAGCTTGATAAAAGAGAAGTCGTTTTCATTTAGGCTTTTCATCAAACACATGGACTACATATTTGATGAAACAATAATTGACATATTATTTAACAGGGACATCATTAAGAATAGAGCATATCATCGACATAATATCGTGAGAATAGAATCATCAAAATATTAATGGCCTTCTGAATAATAAAGCTATTGCAACACCTACTTGAATTGGGTTTGTGATTGGGGAAAGTAGAGATATACTGATGAGAAAGAAGCAATGAAGAAGATGGACTATAGAAATGGTCGAGGAAGACACTAATGATTTGTGCCTTCGTTAGTGCTGCTATGGAGTGGAAGGAATCGATGGTAGGTGTGGGAGAATCGAGCCGCTGAAAGAGGAGAAGAAACGGAAGCGCTCGAAGAGATACATTAGAGCAAGGGTATGATTGGAAAACTTTCTTCCTATCTCAGTCAGCCACTTGCCCAGTTCTTTCTCAATCAGATCTTTTTTTTCCAAGTCAGAAGCCCAAAATTTGTTTATCAAACACCTTATAGTTGACCGAGTTAGATAAAAATGGCTGACCTGACTCAGTCAGACACATATCAAACAGGGTCTTACCCTAACCCACATCCCTCTCTCTCTCTTTTATGAGGAAGTTTGAATCGATTTTGCTACTTGTTGAAGCTAAATTTAGATTAGTTTATTGTGGTGGTGGTAAATGGTGGAGGTGTGTGGTTGAGATGGTGATAATCGATGATGGAAGGAGGTGTTTGTTGTTAGAGGTGAATGGTGACAATAGGAGGTAGACGATGTTGGCTTAAGTGGATGATGTTAGCCGGAAAAGACGAATGAGACTTAGTTTAATAGTAAGTCGTTAAAAAAAACAAACAAAAACTAACGATAAATTGTGTACAAAAAATCATTAATTTGCACTACTCCATCAAAATGATTTTTTTTTTAATAGTTCACATGAGTTTAATACAGTAAATTATGTAGAATATATAATAAATGATTAAATATCCAACCAATTATACTTTTTTTAAAGTTTAAAATCAATTGTAACCACTATGACGAGGGATGGGATAGGTTAAGTAAGAAGCAGTTAAACACGACGTAACAAACCTTCCGTTAGGAAATTTGACTTGCCCAAATCATGCATGCTTTCCCTCTACATCACTAGTCACGTGACATCCACATGATACATTGCCACAAGCTTTTCACCTCCTATAAGAAGCCGTGAACTCTTTCATAGGGAACAAAGTCACAAATTTACCGGTCTCCTTACATACCAACACAAGGTGGACCAGACCCTTTTATTAATTTAACTTATTGTTCATCTATCTAAATGATGCTCGTTTTTAACTGTTACTGATGACATTTGGTGTTGAGTAGGTTTTTGTTATGTATAATTCTTTTTACTATAGATCGGATTCTCATTATCCACAAACATATGTAAGTTATTTTAACTAGATCTTTACATTTATCCATTAGAACATAGAATATAATCAAAACCAGTTTGGTGACAAATTAATCTTAATCAATTTATTTTGTTTCTAACTTTCCATAACTATTAATCTTGATTCTGTTTCTAACTTTCCATAACTATTAATCTTAATCATTTTATTTTGTTTGAAGAGAAAAGAAATTGATTTAGGCGGGGGGGAGGGGGTGATCATGATATGTATCACAATTTAATTGATTGCATGCTTTGGAAATTGATAGATAAGCTATTTCTTAATTATATAAATAACCTTTCTTCAATATCATTATATATGCACATGCACATCCGGAATATACAATTACACATGTACATAACTATGTTGATTACAATGAACTTATGAACATGTTGATTTATTACTATCTTAATGCCCAACTATTATGCTTCTACATGTCTTGTTTCCCATTCGTAAGGGATGCCTTATTATCTTTTTGTTTTTTTAGGGAGAATTTTATATATGTCATTTTTAAACATAAAAATATCATATTTATCCAACTTAATTTCTAAATATTATATTTACCCCTCATAAAATTTCTAAATATCATATTTACCTTTCATAAAATTTCAAAAATATCATATATGTGATTTTTAAACATCAAAATATCATATATGTCATTCTTAAATATTAAAATATTATATATGTACTTTTTAAATATCAAAATATCAATGGTAATATCTAAAATATCCATCTACAACATGATAATAATTAACAACAACAAAAACTAAATAATCAAAATATACATTTCATAGAAAGGGTTGAAAATGAATCTTTTTGTCTGTCAAGAGGCCGACATTCCAACAATTTAGAAGTTCACATTCCATTATCATAGACGTAAGGATAATATGTTTAAATTTTTTAATTATTATAATAATTCTAGGTATAAAAATGATTATAAAATATTAAAAACATTATAAAAAAGGATTTGGACAAATATGATATTTTAAAAGTTTATGAAGGATAAATATGATATTGAGAAATTGAACTGGACAAATATGATATTTTGAAGTTTAAGAAGAACATATATAAAATTCTCCCTTTTTTATGTTCTCACAATGGTCTAACAAATATGGTGATCTCCTACCAAGGATGGTAATTATTCTTCTAACTTATTATAAACTGTATTTTATAATATGTTTTTTACTTTTAGTGTCTTATTTTTAGGGGTGTGTATGGGGCGATTTGGTTTGGTTATTGGTCAAAACCGAACCATAATCATTATGATTGGTTAATGCATTTTAGTAGCTATTAGGTATGGTTAATATTGGTTATGATTAATGATTTTTATCGGTTAACAGTTTTGGTTAATGGTTAATATCGGTTAACCATAATGTTCAAAATAATATAAATGGCGAACGTATAGTGGAATAAAAAATAAAAAGAGAATACAAAAGAGTCCTTGGCACCAATGTTTGTATCCTAGCTTATAGTAATAGAATAAAATGTGTACATTTAATACTCAGTGTGAGATATCATATAGTCACATTCAAAATAAAAAACATTCAAAAAAATATAAAAACATTAAAAAAAATGACATTAATAATTTCATATATTGATAATTGATATTAACATTAAAATAAGACAAAATTGTAGAAATGGTCCCTGTGGTATGCAAATTTTTTGGGTTATAGTCCAAACCCCGTGTTTTTTGGATCATTGGTCCTTTTGGAGTGATTTGTATGTGAAATTGGTCTCTGGACTTAACTCTCGTTAAATAGGATCTGTTAACCCCCCTCATGTGCCTCACACGTGAGGGTAAATTTGTCATTTCATATGTAAGGGACTAAATCAAAAACTATAAAATAAAATAGCCAAACATTCATATTATGTGCTATCTGGATAAAAAAAACTAATCACTCATATACATGCAATGTGATTAAGTCAAATACAATAAATAAAAAAGACAAAAAAATTCAAAAAAAAATACATTCTTAATATATCACAAAATCAAGAAGAACCAAAAACTTAACTTACCTAGAACTTGTGATTATAAAGTAAAAAAAAAAAATCCTTCCAAAAGAACTATAAAGTCAAAACAATCTTTGATTAGGATTATGAGTGTGAAGATTAAAAAAATGGTGAATAATCTTTACTAATTATAGAAGTAGCCGATTAGGAATTACAACATTAATCAATAATCCAACTAAATGCATGATTGGAAGATTGTGTGTATCTGCGTAATATGTGTGATCAACCTTTGATGGTTTGATTGTTTGTTCATCTCCTGATAAGTAATGATTAATGAATTATATTTTAAAATTTTAATGGTTCTTAAATAAGGTTGACTATATTTTTTTATATATAATCTATAATTTTATATATTAAAATATAGAGTTAGCAGTTCGGTTAATTTATAAAATCATAACCAAACCGTTAGTTATCGGTTAACAAAAATTAGAAACCGAACCAACGGTTTTTAAAATGGTTCGGTTATTATGATTCGATTATATTGGTTAATTTGGTTTTTCGGTTATTATGTTCACCCCTACTAATTTTTGTGCAAAATACACTATTTGTTAGATATTTTCATACAATCAAATATTCGCAAGATAAAAATTATAATACGGGCAACCCAAAAACCAAAATGGTCGAATATGAAACTGTAGACAATGCTTAATTGGAAAGATCATGTTGTATTTGTTATGCGTTATATAGACACTTTCAAGGGGCGGCGTTAAATAATAGTATTTTTGTTTCCCGTAAACTTTCTATTGAAAAAATAGCTTAACTAGCTAATAAAAAATGGGATAATGATTTAGGAGGGTAATAACGTTTCTTGTTTGTCCATTTTAGGTCCCTAACATATTTTTTATGCGTATTACACCATTAAGATCATTATAACCGTTTACAAATAGTCATTTTAACAGGAAGAAGCCGGTAAAAGAATTATTTATAAACGGTTATAACAACCTTAATGGTGTAATATACACAAAAAATACGTTGGGGACTTAATATGGACAAACGGGAAACGTTAGTACCCTCCTAAGTCATTATCCCATGAAACTATAAACCCCTATAGTAAATTTTTACTTTTTAAATAAGAAACTTGTAGGTCTTGAGGTTGGTAGTTTGGATATTTTTAACCTCGGCCTTCTTTATAAATGGAAGTGGTGGTTTTTTAATGACAAGGGAGCTCTTCGGGTTTAAATTTTCAAATTTTATCATGGGGAAAGTGGTGGTTTTTCGGAAGATTCGAGAACCGGAATTGGAGGGGTGTTTGGCAAAAGATTGTAGGATCCATTAATCACCTCCATGAGAATGGTTGTATTCCTTCTAATTACATGTATAGAGTGGTGGGGGTGAGACTCAAACGAGGTTCTAGAAGGATGTTTGGTGCTTGGATATTCCTCTTAGGGAGCGGTTCGGGAGGCTCTTTGCTTTGGCCTTTAATCAAGATGCTCGAGTAAGTGAATAATGGGATCCGGGGGGGATGTAATTTTCATTGGCGTTGGGGGATTAGAGGAGGGGCTGAATCGATCCAATTTGATTATCTTGTAGAAGGATGTTTGGTGCTTGAATATTCCTCTTAGGAAGCGGTTCGGGAGACTCTTTGCTTTAGCCTTTAATCAAGATGCTCGAGTAAGTGAATAATCGGATCCGGAGGGATGTAATTTTCATTGGCCCCTCCTCTAATCCCCCAATGCCAAAGAAAATTACATCCCTCTGGATCCCATTATTCACTTACTCGAGCATCTTGATTTAAGGCCAAAGCAAAGAGCCTCCCGAACCGCTCCCTAAGAGGAATATCCAAGCACCAAACATCATTCTAGAACCTCGTTTGAGTCTCACCCCCACCACTCTATACATGTAATTAGAAGGAATACAACCATTCTCATGGAGGTGATTAATGGATCCTACAATCTTTTGCCAAACACCCCTCCAATTCCGGTTCTCGAATCTTCCGAAAAACCACCATCTTCCGAAAAACCACCACCTTCCCCATGACAAAATTTAACAATTTAAACCCGAAGAGCTCCCTTGTCATTAAAAAACCACAACTTCCATTTATAAAGAAGGCCGAGGTTAAAAATATCCAAACTACCAACCTCAAGACCTACAAGTTTCTTATTTAAAAAGTAAAAATTTACTATAGGGGTTTATAGTTTCATGAGATAATGACTTAGGAGGGTAATAACGTTTCATGTTTGTCCATATTAGGTCTCCAATGTATTTTTTGTGTATATTACACCATTAATATTGTTATAACCGTTTATAAATAATCCTTTTACCGGCTTCTTTCTGTTAAAAGGACTATTTGTAAACGGTTATAATGACCTTAATGGTGTAATACGCACAAAAAATACGTTAGGGATCTAAAATGGACAAACAGAAAACGTTATTACCCTCCTAAATCATTATCCCTAAAAAAATATTCCACAAAGATTTTATTATCTTAATTGAATGTTAGCAACGATAGTATGCTTGCAAAGTCAAAAGGTTTTGACAAATATATCTTAGAGAAAGCATGACAGGCAAAGGATGTACGAATAAAAGGTTATCTGAAATATAAGTTTACTAGTTTGTTTTGATCTTCTTTGGTTATTTTGCACAAACATATTGCTATTATTGTGTGGACATAGTTACTAAAATCAAATGTTTGTGGATATGTAATGGACAATAGATGATTACAAAACAATTAATGACTCGAGCACAACGGAAAAATTAACTGACTAAAATTTAAAAATCCATAAAATTTGAATTTAGTTAGAATACATTATGATGAGCCAATAAATACAACAATATAATATGTGGGGATCGTTTGATGTAGGAAAGAAAGAATAACCAATATTTATTATTATTAGCGATATTCACATTGGCTTATATGAATATTGTTAGATGCCAACAATCAAAATTGTTTTTCCATTGGATTGGAAATTCTCCTGGCGTCGTGATATAAGGGGTGGGGTTGAAACCTAAAAGCGAACAGTTGCTATGCTTTCTTTTGGTCAGCTTCGATCCTCGCCTAACAAATGGGAGTGTGATTTGAATCCGTTTGGGAGTTTTTTTGTTAGGTCCGCCAGACCGAGAATTGATGATGAGAGACTGACGTCGGGTTTACGACCTACAAGGTGGAATCGTTTTGTCCCGATTAAAATCAATATTTTCTGTTGGCATGTTTTGTTAGATCGGATTCATGTTCGGTTGAACATGGTTGACAGAGGGGTTGAAATAGATTTTTTTTGTGTCCGATTTGTCAGCACTTTCAGGAGGATGTTAACCATATTTTCTTGCAATGTGTGGTGACTTCTCAATTATAGAGTCGCATTGCTTTATGGCTTGATTTGGACATTATAATGTTTAATTCAATGACGGATATGATAGAGGGGGAGAAAGTAGGCCCCAATTCAAGAGGTCAAGGAGGAGGCAGTAGAAAAAGATTTTTATTAATAACTTATTTCCATATTAACAAAGTTGTCTTCTTTTATATTTAAACTAGACGAAATATTACGTGTTGTCGGGTTAAAATTATTTGATTATAATTTTGACAAATATATGTTGTTGAAAATTATTAGTCATTGACATTAAATGTCATAGTAATTTATACAATAAGTTGATATATAAAATCCAACTTTAATATTCGGAAAAAATTTCAATGTTAAAAATGTTGGATTGGATGTCTAAACAATAACTAAATTGGTATATAGTTGAACTAAATTGCTAGGGTTTGCGCACAAACCATTAGAAGCACAAGATTTCTGGTGTTTACTTTCTGAAGTTTGATCAAGAAGGAATTGTTGATTATTTACTATAATAATCAAAATGTATATAAACCCTAAAACCATTTATGAATTTCGGAAATAGTAGAGTACTCATAGGGTTCTTGATGTTTAATTGTTTGTTTCAAACCAATAGATAAAACTTAGATCCAATAGGTTGCATTGAACTTGGGATTAAGTTTTCCCATCACATTTTTTGGTAACCTATAAAACCTATCAGTGGTATCAGAGTCATTGTTTTCAATTGATCTTGCATAAAGTTGAATATATCAAAATTAGGGTTTATAGAAAGTAAACCCCAATGATGCATTTTTCAAAAATTGTTAGGATTCTTGAAACTCTAGCCTCCTCCCTTAGGTTTTCAAAATTTACTAGGATTCTTGAAACCCTAGCCTCCTTAGACATTTTTGAAAAATTAGGGAAACCCTTTTAGGGTTTATTTAGTTTCTTTAACTGTTATCTTAAAAGCCACAAAATTTAAATAATTAAAATCTGATAAACCCAAACCTTATTTTCGAAAATTATGGGGTTTTGGATTATAATTAAAATTGAATTATTTTATTAATTGGTTAATTGTAAATAATTATTTAATTCATAATGATTTAATTAATTTAATTAATTGCTTAATTAAAAGATAAAGATAAATCATAACTTGTTTAATATTAATTAATTAAAATATTTAAATTAAATAATTAATATTGAAACCTCATATTTTGAAAAGTTTTAAAATATATATATATATATATATATATATATATATATATATATATATCTTTACTATCTTATAAAAGAAATCTCACTATTTCTAAAAATAGATTGAATATAATAATAATATTTTTTTTAAGACTTTCAAATCATTAAGCTAATAGTACAAATAGTTATCAATAAAATAATATTAAATTTTAACATGTGTTTTGAATCCTTATATTTCTCAACAAATTTTATCTCCTTCCCTGAATTTCGGATAATTCAAAATTTGAAACCATCAGAAAATACATGTTGATTCAAATATCTCTCCTACAGATGGCTCTTTCTTAACAGGTTTTTATTTTAATCCTTACTTGTAATTGATTTCATCATTTTTAACTTTTTGTATTTTTATCTTATAAATATATTGGGTGAAGGCTTTATTATATCAGATTTGTTCCTAAAAAAAGTTTTTACTATGTTTCTTTAATGTGTTGACTTTGTAGGTTCAAAAACCTCAACCAAAAGGGCCAGTTAGAGCATTGTATTATCATTAGTTTGTATATTTTGGCATCTTACTTTTGCAATAAAGAACGGTTAAACACAAGATTTGACATGATTAATGTAGTTTGTATATTTTTCATCTTGTTTAGTCTAAAAATGAAACCTTTTTCATCATTGATCCTTATAATATCAAGTTTCATCATATGGACTTCTTGATTACGGTGATTATTGTCCTTATTATAAGGTTCTATATAGATTTTTTTCAATATTTTAAGGTTTCGAGAACCTAAATCAATATGAATCCTTGAATTACATAACATCTTTGAAAATGTTTTAATTTGTGACCAAATTTGGTTTAAAATCACAATGAACAAGTTGACACCTAAGTATTTTGGCATTCTCAAAGGCCTATTTATTGACTTTTGAATCATAACACATGATATTCTAAAGGTTTATTTTTATAAACTATTATTTATATATTTTAGTATTTTACTTAGTAGGGCATTAAATTAATAAAGGAATTAAGGAAAACGAAAAAAATGACGATAAACAGTACAAGTGGTTTGGGTATGTATAAATGGAAGTAATAACCATTTAGGGGGTGTTCGGCAAAAAATCTTATTGTTTATTAGTTTATTAGTTTATAAGTTAATAAGTAAGTGTATGGTAACTTATGAAAAAATGACGTATTAGAGGTTCCCCACCGGAATAAGTTATTTTAATCCAAATACTTTTTTAACTTATAGTGATGTGGAACCTAATAAGTTGTTTTAAAAAAAGCTTAGCCAAACACCCCCTTAATATGGTATCGTAATGCTCTTGAAAAATAGATTTCATTTAATATTCATTTCTCGAAGTGAACGCAAAATGGTTTTAACTCTAAAGAGATCAAATTTATTCGCCGTCCGCCACTTTCCACGGGTATACGGCTAGTATATATATGTGTGTGTGTATATATATATATATATATATATATATATATATATATATATATATATATATATATATATATATATGGAGATGATCAAATGAGAACACCTAAAAGGTTGAGAACGCGAAACAATTCTGGACCAATCAATATATAAGGCATACTAGTAATTGTATCTTTTAATTAAATTAAAATAAACTAAAATTCAATCAAATTCCCTTATATTTAGGATCAGTTACCAAAAAAAATATTCAATTTTTTATTTTTCTTATTAATGGAATATAAAAATCATTTTTACCAAAAATTATTTTAAAACTGAAAAAAAAAACTCTTACAAAAAAACAATTTTTTTCTCCTATTTCACAATTTTTTTTTTGTTAAAAAAATGAATAAAAATCGAACACCAAATTAGTACATTTGCATTAATAAATGATTTTTTTTTCAAAAAACCTGATACTACTCCAATCACAAATAAATATACATCAATTTACAAGTAATCCAATTTCTTTTTTTAATCAATTGAAAATAAAAAAAGTGTAAAAATTATCATTTCTTCATAAAAAGAACACCTCTAATCATAAATAAATATACTCATTAACACATGTTTACACTGTTATTCACAAATGAATACAATGTTATTAAGAAATAAGTACCCTGTTATTCAGAATTGAATAAATGAATACCTCTAATTATAAATAAATACATTTATTCACTCTTATTCACAAATGAATACACTACTATTCACACATAAATGCACTACTATTTATTCACTGTTATTCACACATGAATGCACTGCTATTCACAAATAAATACACTACTATTCGCAAATGAATACACTGCTATTCACACATGATAAACATTATCATTAACTTTAACTAATACAAGGCAATCCTTGTTAGTCTCCAAATGAGAATCGAACAATAGCAAGCCAAACAACCCCCCTCTTCGTTGCGAATGTTGCTTCTTGATTTTTCTCTAGTTCGCTACTACCGGCGACGAAGAATAGACCCAAAAAGGGACTCGCAGGAAATCAATTGCCCCATCCACCTGTTTCCGTCTCTCCCTCTCTCTTCTTCGGTCTGGCCAAACGTCGAGGGTACTACCTCCTTCCTTAGCACCTCACAGCCGGATGAGAACGATCGAACCTTCGCTGCTTCTTCACGTCTTCGTTCTTCGGTCTCGTCGACCCTGGAGACACCTCCCACATCGTGAATCTCTCGACGAAAGATCAGCAGCCACCGGACCCGATTTCCTTTTGCCTTCGTATTTCTTTCTTGATTGCAGTTGTTCGATCAATTTCAAGAAAGAAAGAAGAGAATTTAAGAAGGGTACGATCGATTAAACAAGAGAAGAGGTCCAATTTCGAGTTTTATAATTGATACCATTACCTGTGATTTTTTCTTGTGCGTGGTGTCGATCGAAGAGAAAGAAGAGTTGTATATATTCGATTTTTGGGTCTGTGATGGTGTAATACTGGGTGATGCCCAGATCAATGATGGCGTGAGTTTTATGATGGAGGCGGATTTGTTATAAAACCCTAGAGAGAGAGTCACGAGAGAGACGGTGGAATAGAAGAAAGATGAGAGGAAATATGTGAGAGGGTGAGAAATTATAGGAAATAGATAAAGTTGCAATTCCTATTATGCCCTTCTGATCATTTTAAAGTTACACTGTAATACCATTAGTTTTAGAATTTTTAAGAAATAGTCCATTTAATAATAACCTTAGATCTAAGTATTTAAATGGTTCAGATTTGTTCTCGCGTTCTCAACCTTTTAGGTGTTCTCATTTGATCCTACTCCTATATATATATATATATATATATATATATATATATATATATATATATATATATATATATATATATATATATATATATATATATATAAGTTAATTACTATATGTATAAGACAAGTCAGTCAAATTGCTAGTACGCCTCGTTCATGAAACCATACTATAACGAGGGTATAAGGAAGCGGACTATAAAATGACCGTTGAATGAGTGTCCACTCTCACCCACCGCTCTCCTGTGTGGTGAAGGATCGTTAGTCAATTTGGTTTGATAGGATATAATTTTATTTAATGAAAAATCTCTCTAGTTACTTTAGGAAAAATATGAAAGTATGTTAATCCATGAAAACACACATCATACTTTAATGAGTAAATTACTGAAATCATCCCTATGGTTTGGTCAAAATTGCACCTTTGGTCCCTAACTTTTTTTGCACTCGGATCGTCCCTGTGGTTTGATTTCGTTGCATTTTTCGTCCCTATGGTTTGGTCAAAATTGCACATTTGGTCCCTAACTTTATGTATGTAAAAGAGGAAAAACGCAACAAAATCAAACCAGAGGGACGATCCGAGTGCAAAAAAAAAGTTAAGGACCAAACATGCAATTTTAACCAAACCATAGGGACGATTTCAGTAATTTACTCTACTTTAATATGTCATTAGTGGAGCGTGTGTGGTTAACCAACACAATAATAGGGACTTTAAAGAGAAATGATGGGCATCTTGAAAATTATCATTGTTGACGGAGCGTGTGTGGTTAACCGACACATTAATGTAAGATGATAAATGGCATCGAGGTTGTCAAGCAAGTTTGCATGGTTATTCATATCTCGTTTGTGATCATCGGCATCCCAGTCACAAAAGTGAGAGCATAATCCAAGATTAAACATGTTATTGATAAGATTCAATGAACCCAAAAGATATAGGAGTTTCATAAGATTGGAATTGGTAAAAGCATAGATTTGAATTTGATTATGGCATCCCTCTTTAAATTTCAAATCGAAAATATGGATCCTAGCCTTAATTTAAATTTTAGATTAATAATTAAGGATTAAAATCAACTAACTTGAATTCTCCCTTCTCCAAATTTTAGATGTCTTATGAAGATAGAAATGGTCTTCCTCGTTTCTATGGAAATGGTTTTCATCAATCTTCTAGAGGTGGTCTTCCAATTTCAAGTTAAGGTGAAATTGTTTTCCCTTCCTTAGGAAATGAAGGAACTAGAAATCATCTCTCTTCAACTCTTCCACATTCTCCTCCTATGACTCTCCCAACGTCACGTTTCTCTCAAGTTGAAAGATATGAGACTACTCAATCCCTATTGGTATGTATACATGAAGATGGAAATTATGTGTGTGCGCATGTTCTTAAAATGAAATCATATATTTACAAGTTGGATAGAATGGGTGTCATTTTCCCAAGGAAGCAAGCCATTGATTTGGTTCTTCTTTCACTTCCAAAGTCATATGATCAGTTCATTGAGAGATTTTATATGAGGAATATGGATGTGACCCTAATTTATCTGACCCAAATGTTGATTGTTGTTGACGCGGAAATTATTAAGAGCACATATAAAGTAGAGATGCTTATTGGGTCTAATTCCAGGGTTTTCATGGACATTGGCAATGTTAACAATGGTGGTCCAAAAAAGATTTATCTTCCCAATGGAAAGGGGTCATTGAATATCCAATCGTTTGATCGTATGGTAAAAGGAAAAACTAGTTCTGGGATCAATCCATGTGTCAACCCCAAAGAATTCAATTGTTTCTACCATAAATTGAATGGACATTAGAAACAAAGCTACCTAAAATACCTGAGAGATCTTAGAGATTGCAAAAGTGAATTCGTGTGACTCTAGTTCGGGTACATCCATTATCTGACTCCATTGTTTTATTATTTCATATTCATAGACACTTAATACATGATGTGATGATCATATTTTGATGGTATCAAAGGATCTAAGAGAAAAAAAAAGAAGCTTGAGCAAGGTGAGCTAAATCTGATCATGAGAAATGGACTTTGGTCACATGGTTCAAAGATTAGAATTGGAGCTACTTTTAAAAGAGTTAGGATAATTTAATAGATTGTTATCACTCTTCAGAGATGTCTAGAAACATAGTTTTCATTTTATGCGTTGTAAGGACAAGTTTCAAATTTTCATTAATTTTCAATAAAAGTGAAACTTAGGTTTATCTGGATGCCTTATTTTGTATTTCCTTGCAATGGCATTTATGAAAGTGTTGGTTGTGTTTCTAATATTAGCAATATTAACTGAGGATTTGATTCTTATGATATCACTTGTGGTATTGTTATAATCGACTAAGTGAAAAGAAATCTCATCACCAAGTTTCAATTGGACATAAACTTGGAGTCATGCAATTCGAATTGTGTGATGCATGAGAATCTTAGTCATTGGAAAATTATGACTAATTTATCGATCACATTTTTATGTGAGCCAAGTGAAGGACTAATGGATCTTGTACATGTTGATATGGACTATTCAGATCCACCACAAAGGATAATAACTTTATTCATCATAATTTTATGATATTTCAGTGAATATGGTTGTGTTAATAAGATTAAGCATAATTCTCATATTTTGAAAGAGTAGTCGAACGAATAAGAAGAATCCATTAGGTAGAAAGATAAAAGTTTCCCCAATCTGAAAGGAAAGGAGATTACTTTAGTATCATGTTTTATGATCATCTTAGTGATTATGGATTTATATCACAACTGATCCTTGAAGAACATCTTAGTGCAATTGTATGACTAAAAAGAGAAATTGGATATTATTGGAAATAGTTCAATGAAGAGATGAATCATACTTCATTCCAAATCAAGTTGAAGAACCATGCTCTAGTAACTATGAATCATATATTGAAACTCATCTCAAACTAAGAAGGTTGAAAAACACCTCGAAATATGGGAGTAAAATGTTTTGTTACTCTAGCACATATAGAATTAGAGTTGTGATGTTTTAGTTAATTGAGGAACAAACGATAAACTAAGACCTGTTCTATGAGGTATTTTCTTGTCGAGAATCAACACATACTTTTGAATATTTGTTTTAGCTCGTCAATGAATATTCCTTGAGATAAAACTCATATGTCAAGAAGTCAGTGGGAGCGTATTGATCTTGAGAGTTTCAAGAGTCAAGCGGCAATAAACCTTTTAGTTATCACTAGCACTTGACCAGAGGTTGATAAACTACCGTGATTGATTGAAACATTCTTATTTTTTGCACTTATAGTTGAGTTGGCAATGCTTATGAGTTCTATGTTTTCATTTAATTGCAAAAGCAAAAGCACGTTGGTTAATGGAAGTACATTAATCAATATAGGTGAGCTGCTAACAACATGGAAGCATTGGTACGCCCTTGTGCTACCAGAGGGCAAGAAATTTAGAAACAGCAAAGTTCAGTCCATGAAGGAAAACTAAATTTGAATTTGGTTTTGTCCTAAACCTTGTCTTAGGATTATAGGTTGGAAATGATAGATTCACATGGATGGGAACATATGCACCATTAAAATCTATGTGGAAAAGATTCACTCTAATTCATGAGAATGATTACAAGAAAACAATTCACTCTAATTCATGAAATATAGTAGATTTTAAGGATCTGATAAAGATCAATATAGATATTGGTTGTGTTAATTGCATTCTCAAATTCATAATATGATTACGACATCCCTCTTCATATTTCAAATTATGAAGAATGGTAAGGAATTGTTTAAACCTTCAAGACATATAGCTACAATTTCTAAAAGGGTTTAAACACACACATATGCTATCCAAAGAAGGTGTATAAGCTTAAGAACTCTAGTTGGACACTTATCGAAGCATCGCGTAACATAAATCTATACTTCAGTAAGAATGTCAAGAGTATTGATTTCTAGAAGTCTAGTTAATTTTTGGGTACATGTCAAAGCTAGTGGCAGCATAATTGTTATGTTAGTATTGCATGTTGACAATATTGTTTGTAGGAAACAAAGTTTTAATTTGCAAATTGCAAAGTTTGGGTATTTTTTCTCTATAGTAGACTTAAGGGAGAGAGCACTCATACTTCTTTCCGAATCTAAAAGTTTAGATTGTATAGTTTAATAGAATTTAGTCATAGACATATATAAATATCGTGTTGAAACGGTTCAACATAGATAATTCAATATTTGGAAATATTATAGTAAGATACTGAACATATATCAGATCCTTATATAAGATATAATGAGTCGAGTCTCATATGCTTCAGATGTAGAATCGATATATATGCTTCAATATTCACTTATTCTAATTTTTCAAATGGTTGGAGCATTGTGAGAAAAAAGGACTAGAATTGTGTGTGGCTAAAGTTTTTAAACAACTGTCATGAACATTCTAAGGTGATTCCAAAATACTGGTTGCTTATGGACAGTTAGAAGTATGATATTAATTTGGATGGAACATATTGGCATGATTTTGGATAGAGATGGTTCTTGATTAGAATTGATGGTCATGTGGAAATATGGAAATGTTTTCATAATGAGAGATGGTTGAAAAGTCTACATATGATTTGGAAACTTTAATTCAAGAGAAGTGTTCAAGGAATGTACCATGAATTTGAACCTTCATTACCATGGAATTGTTTCTAGTAACAAAATTACAATAGGATACTCTGTAATATCAAAGACTCAGTCTTTGAGACTATGGAATCTTGATATCACAGGAGATTAATGCATGTTAAGTTGGAGTTCCATCACATCTTGGATAGTGATAAGAATTTGTAATTGTAAAATAAGCATCATTAGAATAATGTCCAGCTGATACATTCACAAAGGAAGGACCGCAGAGAGGCATAGTATGCATGTTCGTAACATGGTATGACTGATGTTTAATTCAAGTGGTTAGTTGATTACTAGAAACATTAGTCATTAAATAATAGAGACTATTTTTATTCAATAGTTTTGAGACCATAGATAATTAGTTTATTATTATGTTTCACTTTACATGTTTTAATTCCCGAATGATTTGATTATTCAAAACTCTATACTACTTGACCCTCGCTAGCAACCTAGTCGCCTAGCTCTCAGAATCTATTCCTCACCTCCTCTAAGAAAGGGGGGGGGGGGAATAGGGTTGGTACGCCGCAATCCAGCTAGGTGTAGCCCGAGCAAGAAACATCCTCAAGATGGTTATTAATGCAGACTATGTAGATGGTTACTGGTGACATCCCATCTCACATGGCTACCTCAACAATCACGTCGAATAACAGCCTCATGGACTGAATGGCAAGCTTACGCTTCTTAACTACCCCGGTCCAACATTCCATCGACATCAGTGTCGCGTAACACTCTTTAGCAGCCTCGGTCCGCATGATCACAGCAACAGTTACGTTACATCTCATCGACCGGCTCGCACTCCTCTTAATGAAGGAGTATCAAGTCAGCTCAAGCAATGTTTGGCTCGTCACACAACCCCATGGCTCTCGTGGGCGAGGTTCGGTCATTTCTCTTTATTATTTAAATGCTTTGGTGCTTTATCTAGTCTGATCCGATTGTCATCAACCCAATCGCATCAGACTAGGGGGACTTGACGACGCACAATTTATATGACTAAGTCCAGTCCGATGTCATTGGTCGCATACCAATAACACCAGACTTGGGGGACTTGATGATATATGGTCCATTAGCATGGCCCAAACTGCTCTAGCGTGCCAGCCTAGCCTGACACGCTCCTACTAACCTTATCGAGGACTCCTTTGCCAGCCCCGCTGGGGACTCTCCTGTTGGTTTATCCGACTAAGTCCAGTTCGATGTCATTGGTTGCATACCAATAACACCAGATTGGGGGTACTTGATGATATATGGTCCATTAGCATGGCCCAGACTGCTCTAGCGCGCCAGCCTGGCCTAGCGCGCTCCTGCTAACCTTGTCGGGGACTCTCCTGTTGGTTTATCCAACTAAGTCCAGTCCGATGTCATTGGTCGCATACCAATAACACTAGATTGGGGGGGGGGGGGCTTGATGAGATATGGTCCACTGGCATGGCCTAGACTGCTCTAACGCGCCATCCTGGCCTGGCGCGCTTCTGCCAGCCCTGCGTGGCGTTCCCTTGCCAGCCTTGCATGGCGCTCCCTTGCCAGCCCTGTTGGGGACTCTCCTGCTGGCCCGGCCAGGTGCTCCCTCGCCTGGCACTCCCTTGCCATCCCTTCCTGGTGCGCGCCCGCCAGCCCTTCCTGGTGCGCGCCCGCCAGCCCCGCCCGACGCCTCCGGGCAGCCTTGCCCAGCTCTTTGCTAGTTGGGCCCGAATTGGGCTGGCCTAAGGCCTGACCTGATTCCCCTTGACCTATTTGCCCCTATATAATGAATAGTATCTCCTCCATGGAGGGGGAGCTTCCCCATGGCTCAGCCGCCACTATACTCTGGTCGAGTGGCTCAGCCACCACCCGTCGCCGTCAGCCACCATACACCACCACCAGCACCAAGATGGTTCTCTCCATCTATGGAGGAACATCTCAGATCTATCAGCTGATCTAACTTGACCGTCGGAGTCCGCTCCCGGGGCACAGTCCCTGGGGCGGCTCTAACGACTTTGCACTGTTATGTCCAGATCTCCGCTCGTCGGAGGTCGATGTCGCATCAATTACCATTGACAAATTCTTGCAAAACATGTCTTACATTGCTTACATTTTAACCACAAAGTACTGCCCAAAAGATTACATTGCTTAAATAAGATACTGCCCAAAACATTAAAACACTACCCAAAGCACTACACTTCAATCTACTTCTTAGAAACCACCCAAACCATTACACTTCCATTTACTTCTTATAAACCAGAACAAACACAAACAACATCCAACTGCATAACAGGTAACACTTGAGTCTTGTGTTTCGTGACTTCAATTTGTTGATTGACCTCAACAACCCACGTATAATAGCTTTTGAACATGCACACATTGGACCATCAAACCACCCAATAAATTGACATTTGGATCCCTTCAAAATTAAAGAAACAAAAGAAGATTGTAACATGTAATGGGAGATTTATGCTGAAATCCAAAAAAAAAAAAAAAAAAAACATTTCGTACCTCAGTAAGGCATCCCCAGAAGCGTCCACCTAGATTTTTGTTAGTCCATGTGGTGTGAACTATGACCATTTTACTACAAAAACAAAACACCATTTTTATTTTTATTTCTTGAAGAAATCGAAGACGATCGCTTTGTTGAAGAATTCGCCGCCGAGAACGACGACAAAGAGGGATTGAGATTCGTTCTTATAGGACTCTTTTATTAATATAAAGTAAGGGCCATAAATAGGAAATGATCAAAATGCACCTAATTTGACTAGTCAAACATAAATTAACAGAGGGAAATAGATGGAAGTTAACCATTTGGACCAAAGACGCAAGAAAATGAAAGTTTTGAACTTATGGGCTAGCCCAATTTTATTTTGAACCAAAGTGCCAATTTTGAGCAAACCACATGAATCATTTGTGCAGTTTTGTCTATAAATTATTCGGAAGTTTTTTGTTCAAATGATAAAAATTTGGATTAAACTGTAAACTGACCGAAAATATTATGATTTTATCGGGGATTTCCCTATTTATTATTCACTTTTGATTTTTGAAGTATTTATTCTTCAACTTGAAAGTTTTTTGTTTAAATATTTTTATTTTATTATATAGTACTAAATAAAACTTATAATAATGAAAAGACATTTAAAAAACCATCCATTCATATATTTTGCATAATGTATTGTATATAAAAACAAAAATATTTAATGTTAAATTGAAGAATAAATATTTTAAAACTCAAAAATAAATAATAAATATGAGAGGAAGATAATATAAAATTTAATCATACTGAGAAGCGAAGCAACATATGTATTTTCTCATATTCAAGATAAGTATAGTGGAAGAAGATACATATTTTCTCATATTGATGATAAGCAGATTAGTAAAAGCAATCACATGTATTATTTAAATTATATTCTTATTAAATAATTGAAATTTGTATGCATATTAAAGGTAGTCAAAGCCAAAATATTGTAGGGTGCAAGTAAAAACTATATATATTTAAAATATTTTTATCTAATACATCACACATGAGTATTGTGCAATCCAAAATACTCGTCTCACGTTTTCACATGTATGACCACCGCATATCAACAAACTCCCGTAGTTACGTTTTACAAAGAACTGTATTTGCAAATTTTCTAATAATAACTTATACAGGAAAATCTGAAACTTACAGTATAAGATATATATTAACGTTTAGTATATATATTAGCTAAAGTAATTAATATAAAAATATAGCACTTGAGTAATAAATATTTTTATTTAATGCGTTGGTTTAAAACTCATAAAAATACATTTTTATTAACTTTTTTTTTTTTTTTTTTGAAATTATACGAAGAAGAGGAATCGAAGACTGATATTTGACTTCCTTATCTCTTCCCATTATCTTCTGTGCCTATTTGTTTCAGTAGTCTTACAAGCAGACAAAGCGTACCAGGTACAACTTCGTAACGGACCAATGGATCCAGTCAACGCCGCTTGACTACTATTTTTTCTTTTCTAATTTTAGTTTTAAAACCGCCGATTGACAACCAATTTTTCTTCTTCAACAAACACAAAAAGACAAAACTGAGTTAAGCCCCAGGGTGTTTTGGTAATTTACACACGATATTCGATTCTCTGCCGTTATATAAAGTCACCGAATCCTTGTTTCAACGCCAATCACTGTCGTTTTACTACAGATCCTCAAGGGTTTCTTTCGCCGGAAAATTTTCGAAAATGAGAACTCGCAGTGGGAACTTGTATCCGGTGGAGGATAACAATAACATCAGTGGTCGGAAGAGAAAAGGTCGTGATTTGACCGGAGCACGGAAGATGAACTGCCGGAAAAGAGGGAAACCGTCGTCTGGTGGCGTCGATAATTTTGATAGGCTGCCGGACGAACTCGTTCTTTCTATTCTTACATTCGTCGGATCCAGAGCTGATTGTCCGGCCGACTTTCTGGCCGTTTTAGCAACGTAAGGAATCGAAAACCGGAAAGACTTTGTGTGTATTTTGAAATTTTCAATGGAGAAAGACATTTAAAAGTCTTCCTTGTTCTTCTTTAATTTGTGTTGATATTGTGAAACAGATGCAAGAGATTCAGAGGTTTGGGGTATGATTCGTCTGTGTTATCAAAAGCTTCGGCTGAAACATTTGGCGTCACAGCTAAGAATTGGTCTGAATCTGCACATCGGTTTCTGAAACGGTGTTCCGATGCCGGCAATGTTGAAGCTTGTTACACACTGGGCATGGTTGGTCATTTTTCATATTTTGTGTTGATTTTTTTAATCTATAAACAGTTTGTAATGTTGATTAGTTTTGTTATTTTGAAACACAGATTCGATTCTACTGTTTTCAAAACTGGCAAAATGGAGCATCTCTTATGGCGAAGGCGGCGATGAGTTCGCACGCTCCGGCGTTGTACTCACTCGCCGTCATCCATTTTAACGGTAGCGGCGGCTCGAAGTCAAAAAAAGACCTAGGCGGCGGCGTTTCTCTATGTGCCCGTGCGGCTTTTCTCGGCCACATTGACGCCCTCCGGGAACTTGGCCATTGTCTCCAAGACGGTTACGGCGTTACTCAAAACATAACCGAAGGCCGGCGGTTTCTCGTTCAAGCTAACGCCCGTGAACTAGCAGTAGCTCGGTCGACAATCCCGTCGGCATTACTTCCCGGTGACTGGCTGAAGCTGAACCCGGTCCTCATCCGCCGTGGAAACACCCTGATCCCTGGGTGTCCGTTACTGAGTGATTTCGGGTGCAACGTCACTCCGGAATATCATCCGGCCAACCGTTTTCTTGCCAGTTGGTTCGCCAATCGGATACCCAGTCCGGAATTGCTCATATGTTCTCATGCTGGTTGCGGTCGACCGGAGACGAGGATGCAGGAGTTTCGCCGGTGCGCGGCGTGTGGAGTCGTGAACTACTGTTCACGAGCATGTCAGGCACAGGACTGGAAAATGCGACACCACAAGGAGTGTCGACAGCTGATGAGGTTTCACAATGTCATCGCCGGCGGAGGTAATGTCAACCATAATCGGGTTGAGAATAACGTCGGTCAGAGATGAAACGATTACCGGTGGCCGGAGAAGCTGGATGTAACGGAAATGGTGAGGCCAGTCAGTCAAAAGTCAAACACAAAGGTTCCGCTGAGGGCAGTTCTGGAATTTCCACAGATCAGCCTACATTTTCTGGTCGCCGGAATCTAGTTTAGCTGAAGGGTAGCAATTTTGTACACAATGAGAATAGCTAGTAATAGTATAGCTCCCTTTTTTAATTTAAATATTTAAATAAATATATATTTAGTCATTTAATTTGTGAATAATAAAAGATACCTCACAAGCAAATCTATTGCATCAACAAATTTAGTAGAGATTTTGTTTCTAAAAAAAGTTAGTATATATGAATGCCAAAGGAAATCGCATTTAATATTTTCTGTTAAATTAACAATTGAATTTAAATGTAAAAAAAAAAAAGTTTTGATATTTAAAATTAATATCCGTTTTCCTTCTTATAGCATAGTAATTATGGTACAATTAAAATGTAAATGTTAACTTCCCATAACCCATAATGTTCTTATCACATTTATTATGGTTTATAGGCTAAAAAGGAGAAATTAAATATTTTATTTTTGTTCCTATCTATTTAAGATGATGATAAATATATAAATTTAACATCTCAATCAAATTTAAATTAAATTTAATATCACTTAAATTAAATTTTAAAACACTTGTCACCGTATAAAATAAATAGTAAGACAGAACAACGAAAGAAGATATATTTTAAATCAAAGAGTAAATTACACAAATGGTTCCTATGGTTTAAGGTAATTTGCACGTTTGGTTCCTAATTTATTCTTTCAACTCGAAAGGTTCTTATTATTTGTTTTTGTTACGCACTTGGTTCTTGTCTTACCTAAAAAATTATTTTGCCTTTGATTTTTTTATTTTATTTAAATAAACACACTTACAACCTCATCCCATCACATTACCTTACCTACCTTAATGTTTTTTCTTATTTAAATAATAGTCTTTTTAGCTAAGATAAGGACCAAACACGTAACAAAAACAAATAGTTGGGACCAAACGCTAATAAAAACAAACAACAGAGACATTACGAGTTAAAAAAATAAGTTAGGGACCAATCACACAAATTATCTAAAAATATAGGGACCATTCATGTAATTCACTCTAAATCAAAAGTCTAGAATAAAACTTAATCAGAAAATCGTAATGGTTTGAATAAAAGCTAAAGTATGTAGTTGGTTGGAGTGAAAAAGGGCAAAAGCCAAAAGCAGTAGACTTGCTCAGATTAAAAGGCATCCAATGCCATTTATATATCGTTCTTCCCATTTCAAATCAATACCTTTTTGCCTTTTTATGTTGGCAAAAAAAAGCTTCAAAAATAAAGTAAAATCATAATATTGTTTCTTTTCAATAAAGTGAGTACTTAATAAATATTAACAAAAACGAACCACATGTCAAGTCAAAGTTAAATTTTAAAAAAATAATATGATTTCTTTTATATATATATATATATATATATATATATATATATATATATATATATATATATATATATATATATATATAACGTTGTCAAGATCGGGATCCTACCTAAGATCGTTTTTGGGTTTGCAAGATCGGGATCGAGATTCTAAGATCCCACAAAATAACATATAATTTAATTTATAATATTTAATCATGAAAAATATTTCAAACATTTAATTTTTCGTTCAAAAGTCTAGAAAAAAACTTCAAAATATTACTCATAAGTCACAATAAAAAATAATAAACGGTAGATTGGTAAATGGTAAAAGACATAAAATTGTAAAAAAAATTCAGTTGCAAAAAAAATAAAAAAAAATAAGTCAAAGGAAGGTTGGATCGGATCGGATCTCGATCCTACGATCCTACCTACGATCTTACGATCGTACTTGCGATCCTACCCTAAATACGATCCTTTTACGATCCGGATCGTTTTTCATACCTAGGATCGTAGGATCGTACGATCCTACGATCAGGATCGCGATTTTGACAATATGTATATATATATATATATATATATAGCTATTATCAAACGGATAATTTATGTTGATTCAAAAACTATCGGTAGTAAAGTGTGACTTTCAAAATGGCATAAAGGTATAATAGTAATTGAAACTTTAGGTCAATCCTATAATTTCTCATTCCCATTCTTATTTCCATTAAAGATTGTCGTTTCCCAACTCATTCCCTATCAAATGATTTTTGTAGCCCTAATTGGACCTACAAGCTGCTGTGAAGATAAAGACTATTTATGGAGTTGATTTTTTCTCTACTCATCTAGAAAGCACCCCATTTCTCCTTCGTCTTCAATCTTCAACAATCCATTTACCTCTCACCAATCTGCAACGTTGCCGCCTCCTTCTGCTGCCTTAGCCCCGACAACGCAAGCTTTGCCAAAGATGGTGCAGCGACGTCGACTTCCCCGACCATTGAGGTGTTTCAAAAGAGACGAGGAGACGGGAGTGGATTCGAAGCATGAAACACAATTTGAGGTAATTTGGTTGAAGGAAATCGAGATACAGAGGGAATAAATCGAACGCACATGGGTGTATATCAATTCTTCTGTTCTAAATCTACAATCGATGATTTTTTTGAGGTTAATGGTCTTCATCGTGTGTATATCAATTCTCATGAATCGATTTCCGTTAATTTTAATCCAAGATCATATTTTTTCATCAATTTTCTCGTTCCTGTTCTTATAGTCAATTTGATTTCATGATTATTAATTTGATTCATCTCGAACATGAAAATTTTCGATGATATGTGAGTGAAATCTATCTTTGAAGAATCGATTTGATATTTGATTAAATGCTAATCTCGAAGTCTAGTGATGAACGGACGAACCAATTGGATGTGAAGACTGAATCGCTTTGTTGGGATTATCGAATTCTTGGTTGTTTATAGTGATTCTGATTTTGATCGGAATTAATTTGATGACTGGTTCGCAATCGCTAAATGGGTTTTACATTCGGGGCTTAAAACACCGGTTAATTCGCAATCTGTAATAAAGCTGAGTCGGAATGGTTGAGATTGTTCTACATGGTCAAAACCATAAAAGTTAAAATCGACTTATGTAAACGAAGAATAGTGGCTTGTTGATTTGGTTGTGGAGGGCGTATTTGACATCGGGTTCATTGACTTTGTATCTGGGACGATTGGGTTGTTTGATGAAATACGTGAGAGGTATTCATTTGTTAATAACAATGTATTCATTTGTAAATAGCAGTGTAATCATGTGTGAATGAGAGTATTTATTTATGATTAAATGTATTCTTTTATTCATTTGTGAATACCAGAGTATTAATTTGTTAATAACAATGTATTCATTTGTAAATAGCAGTGTAATCATGCGTGAATAAGTGTATTTATTTATTATTAAAGGTATTCTTTTATGAAGAAATGATAATTTTTACACCCCTTTTATTTTCGGTTAATTAAAAGAAATGTGAATTACTTGTAAATTGAGATGTATTCATTTGTGATTGTAGTAGTATTAGTTTTTTTGAAAAAAAAAATCTTTTATGAATACAAATGTATTGATTTGGGGTTGGATTTCTATTAATTTTTTCGAAAAAAAAAAGCGTGAAATAGGAGAAAAAAATTAAATCTTTATAGTTATTTTTTTTTTTGGATAAAAATGTTTTTTATATTTCATTAATAAAAAAAATAAAAAATCAAATATTTTCTTCTTTTTTGGTAACTGATCCTAAATTTAAGGGAATTTGATTGATTTTATTTTATTTTAATTTAATAAAAATATACAATTACTAATATGATCTTATATATTGATTGGTCCGGAACTGTTCTCGCTTTCTCAACCTTTTAGGTGTTCTCATTTGATCACTTCTCTCTCTCTCTCTCTCTCTCTCTCTCTCTCTCTCTCTATATATATATATATATATATATATATATATATATATATATATATATATATATATATATATATATATATATATATATATATATATATATATCACTTCTTTTCTTTCTTGTTTGATTGATTCCAAAATAATATTTCTAAAAATGATGGTAGAAAAAGAAAATTAAATGTGATCCCATAGTCCAACAACTCCACTACATTTAAAGGTGTACTATCGAGCATAGTACACATATTCTTTCCTCATTCAATATCTTTGAGACTTGAGAATGTAATGGCACTATCGAGCATAGTGCATTGGATATAAGGGATTTGGCAAACCGCAAACATAATCACACATCTGCCTCTTTAACCAAATCCTAATATCGTACCTATATCATATTAATATTTTGTAAGATAATAATAGATATTACAGTTACTAATTTTTTATTTTTTCTCCAGGTAATATTGTTGGTGTTTTTAATACATTCTATAGATTTTATAATGCAATGTTAACGATGTAACCTAATCTATTATAAGAAATTAAATATTATTTTATCTGATCATATCTATCTTGTTACTCATATAAAATAATGATATATGAAATTCATAAATTTTCTCTGCTAATAGGAAAAATAATTAGGCCATCTTGATTTTGACATTTGACTTAATAGGAAAAATAATTAGGCTATTATGATAACCACATGACCACTTAAAAAATGAATCCATGTTATCACCATATCACTACTATTTCGTCATCACAACCTTAGACTACTAGTTATGGGAAGGAAACGTTGTGGAGGAGGGTGAGTTGGCCTCCTTCCATATCGTTGAGTTGCTTGGAACATTTCCCCGACCTAACGCCTCATGGCAACACGTACTCAACGCAAAGCAACACACCATTCTCTCTTTCTTCCTTTGATTTTATTCTTTCTTGGCCTCACGACCGCTGGGTTCCTGGGACTAACATCATCCCCATCTAGGAGTATGTGGATTACATATACAAACTAAGCGTAATCTCGCACGTTGCGCAAGAATGTATTTAAGTGGTTAACATAATTACGGGTAAAAAATAAAAATATGTTGAAATTTACATTTTTAGCCATGTTTTGGGCATTAACCAAATTATCAAATAATATAAAAATTCATCAACTCTTATTTTGATACTACCTAGTCCATATCTTATAAACTTTGATTTTACTTTTATATTATCCAATATATTATAAGTTTTTGTATAACATTAATATAATTAAAATACTCTTTAATATTTGTTTTCTATTTTTCTTATATCCGATAATATTTTCTAGGATAAAATAAAAAATAAGTTGTTTTCAATGAGCTATTAATAAACAATATTTAACAAATAAAGTTTGTATTACACTATTTATATTACACCAAAACATCCAAGGCTTTATATATGAAGTTTCAAATATTAATCATTGAAATTAAGAATGAAGTTATACAAAATATATCATTTTACATAAATATCATCAGGAGTTTTAAAATAAGTCGATTAGTAAATATGATATTTAATTAATTACATATTTTGCAAAGCGTACGTTTGACTTTATGTTGGTGTGCCGATAATAATCTTCCTTAATTTGTACCTAAAAAACTAAGATGGATATGAATATCAAATAGATATTACTAAGCATTAATATAAATAATTAAAAACGGTATGTGGATCTCCTGCCACCGATTAAAGACGACATACCTCTCTAGTGGTATCGATTCCTATGTAAAATTGAAGTAATCATTCTATGTACACATTCTTTTCTAATTGTATGCACTCTAGATAATAGAGATAAAAGAAAATGATAAACAACTATGATTAACCAAACATAAAAATGTTATCATTATGTAGGAAAAATATTTTAGTTAACAAACAAATTAAATAATATAAGTTTAAGAGTTAAGAGTTTCAAAATATTAATATTTTTATTAATCAATTAATTAACACATTTATAGTCATTATTAAAAAGCATTTGAAATATTAGATTTTTTAATGAATTTTGGTTGAAGTATTTTGACATATATATATATATATATATATATATATATATATATATATATATATATATATATATATATATATATATATATATATATATATATATAAGATGGAAAGTATAACATATGTATGCGTTTTAGTTAATTATCTTTTTGAAGCAGTACAAAAAAAAAAAAAAAAAAAAAAAAAACATATTTAAAATATTTAATTAAATATTTTTCACATCACACTATATATAACATATGATCAATATATTAACGATTAAACCAAAATATATAATGATTGTATTACAATAATCTAAAAACGAAGAAAAATATAAAAACGAATTAGTATAACAAAGTTGCAAATTAAAAACTCAAATATAATCGCATATCTCCAAAAGTATTCGTAAGACCTCAACCCAGCAAAAAAACCTTTAAATTTGTTTTCTTTCTGAAATTTGTATATAATTTGTATGCATATCTTCCTAAAATATTGATATTTTTATAGTAAATTTTTCACCACATGCTTATTAAACATAATATAATTTATAAAACTTTTGAGTGTTAAATCATAATAAAGAAACTTTTGAGTTGCATTATGTAACGTCCGTGTTTCTAGGCAAAGCATTAATTTAATGGTGTAATAGTTAGGGTTAACACTTATAACCTACTTTGAACTAATAAATATGAATTATTCGAATATTATGTGATTTTATGTGCCTTATAAGATATAATAAGTTAAGAATAAAAATAAGCGTCAAAAATAAAATAATAGATAGGTCCAATATCTATGGAGAAAGTTGTAGTGGTAGGGACAAGGATTCCGAAGATATAAAGAACGTCGAAAGTCGAGTTATAACGAAGAATGTATGACATGTCGAGGTTTCGCGTCAAAACCGGCACGACACTGGGAATCGTAAAAAGTGAGTTTATGATAAACTACTTTTTATCCTTAGGGGTCTAAATGAAAGTTGTAGAGTACGTCTCCACCTACGCGTGAATATAAAGAACGTCAAAAACGGAGTTCGTATGCAAAAGTTATGACCTTCCGAAGATACAGTTGTCTAAGAGCATGACACGTGTCAAAAACCCTAATTTAACTGGACTCACCATGTGAGCCTCTTTTCTCACGACGTGAGGAGTCAAAACGCCACATTTCGAAGCTAGAAGTCTACGGAAACGATAATTCAAAAGCTCACGACGTAAGTAATGAATTCTCACGACGTGAGGAGTCAAACAGAAACTATTCAAGCCTAAACGTAGATGTCAAAGCTACGAGGTGATTCAGCCATGGCTCACGACGTGAGTAATGAATTCTCACGGCGTGAATGGGCTGAAATCAGCCTATAAATAGCAAGTTCGACCTTACTCACTTCTTACACCAAATCTTCCTTCTCTCTCTCGTTTTCTGAAGCCGTTGACCGTTTTTAGATTCTATCTACTCCCGCTACTAAAGTGAGTGCATATTTATTTTCATCTTACGCATAGATATGAAGTATTTTATATAAATTACATGCTATGTGTGCATATTGTTTGTATACTTGTTATCTATGTTAGACGAACACTACTATACATATTTTAAATGATTTAAACTGTATATGTATTTTATATCGACAAATATGTTGGGGTAAAACATGGATAGATGAAATAGTTGGTGTGTGATGAAATAAAATGATGAGAGGCCTCGACGTTGTTGTTGATCCAGTCATCTAGCAGAGTATAGATGACAACCATAGACTATTTAGACAGTCAAGTGGAACGCTAGCAGACCCGCAACCTATAGGTGTTTGTGAACGATGTGTTCACTAGTGTACTCTATCCCCCTCATGGTTGCCTTATGGACATTTATTGTTGAGGAAACCCCTTAACAGTAGTGTCCATCCTGATGATAATCCTTAGGCTAGATCCCTTACGATATGTGTTTTAGAGACGTAAAGTGAGGATAACGGGAATGGGTAATCGGGTTATTGTTGGTTGATGAAATTAATAAAATTATTTATTGCGGGTTGAAAACCTTATGTGCTCACCAGGCTTCCAAGTCTGACCCACTCAGTTTTCTCATATACAGGTAGTGGAAAGACAGCACATGAGTGATAATCTAATGAGTGATCAATGGATTATAGGCTACTAGAATAAATAGATATTATAATGCATATGTTGTTTATATTTATGCTTTTGATCTGTATTAACAATGATATCCCAAAGTTTTTAATATAATACATTTCTATGGAAATGCTTTGATAAATTCTTTTTCATATTTTTTGGGAACAAATTTCGCATTATATTTCTTTAAAAATATACTCTGATTTTCAAATAAAGCATAAACAAATCGGTCTTTTATGGCCGTGAATTTGGGGATGTCACACATTAAATGATTTGATTTTATAAAATCAGAGTAATCCTTTGATTAAAAGAGTTGTGGAATTTGTTCCCAAAATAAAATATGATAAAATAAAATTTATCAAAGCATTTCTTAAAGAAATCTATTTTCATTAAATAACAAAATCTTGGGATGTCATGTTCCGATACAAACCAAAAGCATAAACAATATAAAATAGACCTTACAACAGCTATTTATAACTACTAATCTATAATCCAAAATCTCTCGTCAGGTCCACCAACTTATACTCTTGTGCCATTACCTGTAATACAAAGAAAACTGAGTGGGTCAGGCTTGGGAGCCTAGTAAGCATATAGGGTTTTCAACCCACAATAATACATTTATTATATTCAATTATCAAACAATCAACCCAAATACCCATCGCCATATCTCCTTTATTTTCTCAAGGGTTTATCCTAAGAATCCACTATCCTTCATTCATTCATTCCTAAGGATTTACCTAAGGAATTGGCACAAAGTCCATTTGCTACCACGGTTTATACAACAGCCACTACGTCACATAGTCACTAGGGTTCATACAATAGGCACTATGTCTCATAGTCACCAGGGTTTACACAACAGGCACGAAGTCACATCGTCACCAAGGTTTATCAAATAGGCACGAACTCACATCATCACCAAGGTTTATCAAATAGGCACGAAGTTGCATCGTCACCAAGGTTTTACTCAATAGGCACGAAGTCGCGTCGTCACCAAGGTTTTACTCAATAGGCACGAAGTCGCATCGTCACCAACTATTCTATCTACCCATGTTCTACCCAACAATTTTGTAGATATAAATACAAACACAATTTAAATCATTTAACACCCGTATAAAAACATCAATTCCAAGCCCATCTCAAATAGACAAAGAATATATAACACATAGCACGTATTTCATAGCTAATACTTTATATTTATGTGTTAGAAGAAAGTAACTATACACTCACTTGATCAGAAGATGATCGGACAGTACTACGGCTTGTAAAAGTAGTATTCTTTGGTAGATCTGGAAAATCTTCACACACCGGGCTTCTCGCAGGCAGAGCTTCGGCTCGGAAACTCTTTTCTTCTCGGGATCTTCAGGCTTCGGGACTCGCTTCGGGTCACGGGATGATATCGGGGCTTCGGGGGAACTTCTTTGCACGTAAATCGAGGTAGAACAGGAGAGAGAGGAGAGAAAATAGCAACCCTAAATGGCTGGCCCTTCAAATCTATTTATAGGGCAAAATTTGCGCTTGCCACATCGTGGCACCTTTTTCCACGTCATGGGCTTGGTTGTCACTGCATGCGTCATCGCAAGTTGCGTCTGGGGACTCCAGGAGGAGTCAGAAGACTTGCCACGTCGTAGTATCTGACAGTTTTGGGGTTTCGCGCCCCGAACTTCATAAATTCAGAACTTTCGCATACGAACTCCGTCTTCGACGTTCTTTATATCGACGCGTAGGTGAGATTATGATCTACAACTCTCATTTAGACTCCGTTTGTAGCACCTGGTTTCCGGTATGTGAATTTTATTTGAGCATTGCCCTATTTTAGCCTTGGACTCGGCGAGTCATAAGGTCCGACTCGCCGAGTAGGGACGAGACTCGGGACACGTTTAAGTGGGCGACTCGGCGAGTCCATATCCTGGACTCGGCGAGTCACCGCTGCTGGATGAAACCCTAAGTTTCAAGGGTTTGCACCTTATTTAAACCTTCATTCCACCCCAACTCGTCCCCATTCACCCCCAGAACTCCCCAACATCGTTTTTCCCTTATTTCCTTGAGAGATTGAAGTGCTCTTGGTGTGTTCTTGAAGGTTTTGAGGAGAAAGAGGTGTAGATCAAGAAGAGGAGAAGGAGATCAGGCATCTTTGTGTCATTTCAACATATTCCTTGAGGTATAGCTCGTTTCCCCTCTGTTTTCAAGCTTGTAATCTCTTTTTGCTTCATTGGAGTCCTTCTTGGGCTCTTCCCCAAGCTTGTTTGTGCTTTGTGGGTGATAATAAGTTGTTAGCCTTTAGATCTAGGCATGATCTAGTCCCTGGAACTTGGATCTAATGCCTTTATGGGGTCATATTGCATGAAAGCCCTAGATCTACCCCTTTTGGTGCACTTTGAGCCTTAAAATCCATATTGGTGAATATCTACACGTAAAGTTGGAAACTTTATGTGTGATTTGTGTCCTAGAAGCCCAGATCTGTGAATGGCATGGACTGGAATCGAGCAAATCGGTGTATTTGATGGATGCATGGCTGCGACTCGGCGAGTCATATATGTGACTCGACGAGTCTGGTCGCGAGTCACTGAACCGGTCCCTTTAAGATGTATCGAGTTGAGCCGTGAGTCACAGGGGGTGACTCGGTGAGTTGGAAGTTGAACTCACTCATGATAGGACTCGGCTAGTCAATGCCCTAACTCGGCGAGTCCAAGGCAATCTTCATAGATCAAGAACAGACTCGGCGAGTTGTTCATACAACTCGGCGAGTCTTAGCATAAAGTGTTCTGATGAAGATGAACTCGACGAGTTGTTCATACAACTCGGCGAGTAGGATGAAAAGGTTGAACGTCAGTTTAGAAGATGAACTCGTCGAGTCATAGCCCAACTCGATGAGTAGAATCAGGGACCCAGGACAATAGTTTGCTAGGGACTCGGCGAGTGGAGATCCACTCGGCGAGTCGGGTAAACTAATAGTTGACTTCGATTTAACTTAGGGCTAGACCAGGGGTAAAATGGTCTTTTTACCCAAAGGACAGTTAGCAGTGTATGATTAAGTATATTGTGGGAATTACAGCCGGGGAGTTTCCGGAGCAGCAGCAGCAGTAATAGGTGATCAATTCCCACACAGACCAGCAGCTATTTCGAGGTGAGTTTCCTTTCATTAGTAACGGGTCTAAGGCACCAAGGCCGGCCCGTATAGATGAGACGTTAGTATTATAGTGTGGGCCGAGCCCGTATCTATTAGTCGAGTTGATTGTGATATATACCAGTATGATAGAACTGTTTATACTTGTTGTCTGCGTGATACTTGTATGATATGTGTTGACGGTTGGGTGTGGGCGAGGCCCGTATCCCTCCGAGAATGGAGTGTGGGCTAGGCCCGTATCTCCCAGGTAGTGAAGTGTGGGCGGGGCCCGTATCTCTCAGAAAGTGAGGTGTGGGCGGGGCCCGTATCCTCACGAGTGTGGGCGGGGCCCGTATCTCCTAATTGCATGTTATTTGTTATATGTTGTATGGTATGGGGTATTATGGGGGAGCTCACTAAGCTTTGTGTTTACGGTTTCAGTTTTGGTTTCAGGTACCTCCTCAGCTAGGGGAAAGGAGCCGGCACGGTAGCAGCATGTCACACACACACTCTTCGGTTTCCGCATTTACGAGATTCACTGGGATTGTACTCTGATATTTGATGGATTGTATGGTTTGAATATTAAAACATGGTTTGCGATGTGTTATGGCGTGATTAAACAATGCTTTTATTTATTAATGTTTACTAAAAGTAATATTTTAAAATGAAAATTTTTGAACATGAAAATTGGGTCGTTACACCGTTAGCTAATTTTGATTTTATTTTTAATATATTACTTATATATTATTTTTAGTAGGTCGGGATAGGTAGGGATGTCAAAAACTCCCGCGGGACCCCGTCCCCGTGGACCCCGATACCGTACGGGACTAATTTTAAAAAAATTCGGGAGCGGGAGCGGGAGCGGGGGCGATATTAACTCCCGTTTATTTTCAGGACCGGGGGCGGGAGTGAGTATTTCCGTCCCGTACTCCCGCGGGGGCCCCGTTTATTTTTTATAATATATATATATATATATATATATATATATATATATATATATATATATATATATATATATATATATATATAATGGAAATTACAAATGAAAAATTAGGGCTTCATCTTTCTTCCGTCCGTTTTCAATCATCACTCACGAATGGGGGGCAAATAGGAAGGGCGACTTTCTAGTTTCGAGGAGTCGACGTCGAGTCGTCGAGGACTTCATCTTCCTTCTCCTTCCCGTTCCCGTAGTCAGCGACCTGTACTCCCAGTCTTCGACCGGCGAGTGGCGAGTGAGTACTGACGACTGCCTACGCAACTTCTCCAATCTCCAACTCCCACGGGCTACCTGCGAGGCTGCGACTTCGGCTTTCTTCCGTCACCGGCTCACCGCTGCCGAAGCCTTCCACAATTGACAGTAAATACCACCTGTTGCTGCTATCAATTTCTGTTGCTTTCAATTTCTGCTTCTAAATTCTCACTCTCACCGATTTCTGCTTCTCACTCTCACTGATTTCTGTTTATCACTCCCACTGATTTCTGCTGCTTGCAATTAATCTTTTCCAGGTTTTGTAATTTCATATATTGTATGTTATCAATGAATTAAGTATAAGTTTGTAGAATACTGCTATAGAACTCGATGCTTGCAATTAATCTTTTCCAGGTTTCTTAATTTCATATATTGTATCTTAATCATTTATATTGTTGCTATAAATTAATTAGCTACAAGTAAGAATGTTTGATCAAATTTTGTAGAAAGCTTGATGTTTGCAACCTCTAGTGAGAATGTTTAATCATTTTATTGATGCTTGTTGTTTGCCTAAATAAATAGATAGATTTGCCATAAACAAAGCCGTTTTTTAGCAAAAAAAAAATCTAATTTTAAGCCGGGGGAGCGGGGGCGGAAGCGGGGGCGATGGAGGTAACCGGGGCGGGACCGGGGGCTGTGTAAACGGGGGAACCGGAGGCGGGAGCGGGAGCGGGGGCAAAAGCTGATTTCGGGGGCGGGGGCGGGGGCACCTATTTCCGCTCCCGTTTGCCCCCGTTGACATCCCTAGGGATAGGAAAACTTCGTTATAAATTCATAACTTCCTCATCCGATGTCCGTTTTCGCCTATCTTTTTATCGTTTCACTACTATTAACGAGATCTTCGATTCTCGTTTAGATTGCTTCAGCTAAAAACCGCTCGATCTCAAATCAAGTATTCGGGCTGCATACCGCTAAGTCGAAACTTAGAAAAATCATAAATTTCTCATACGAAGTCAGATTTGGATGTTCTTTTTATGCACGCTCTCGGTTTAACGAACTCTTCAACTTTCGTTTAGATTACTAAGGCTAGATATCGTTCTTTCTTAAATTCGTATTTTACGTCATTCGGCGTCGTGCCGGTTCTGTTGCGAAACTTCGACAGGTCATAACTTCTTCGTTATAACTCGTATTTTGGCGTTCTTTATATGTACGGAATCCTTGTAACATATACTATAACTTAGTTAAGATTACTCATTATAAATTGTAATGACCAAAATTTTCAACAAAATTTAAACTTTCAAAAACAACCCATTTTAATAATGTTATTACAAAAAGGTTTTCAATACATTTATTATCAGAGTATTCCTAGAACCATGTCATAAACATAAACACGAGGAGCGGTACGATCATGCCTTCGCCTTGCCACGGTCTCCTGAAGAACCTGAAAAACATTAAACTACAACTGTAAGCCCGAAAGCTTAGTGAGATACCCCCAAAATACCAACCACATATACGCCCTTCCAGGCTACGACCTTCCGGTCCAAATCATAATGCCTTCCGGCCCATAACATAGTGCCTTCCAGCCCATATCATACATAGCATACATAACATAACAGAACATAGAACAACCATGCACTTCGGGTCTACTGTGTGACTGGTCTGCCGTATCGGGCCTTCATTCCACTAGGTCCACCCTCCAAGTCTAGTCATGTCCCTCGAGTCTACAGTGTGGTTGGTCCGCCCGCACCGGGCCTTCAACCCACCTGGTCCACTCTTTGAGTCTACAGTATGACTAGTCCGCCCGCATCGGGCCTTCAGTCGGCCTGGTCCACTCTCCGAGCCTCGGCACGTCTAGTCCGCCCTCGTGGGGCCTACAGCCTATCCGGACCGCTCGCTGGGCCTTCGGAACAACCGGTCCACCCTGGGTATCTTGGCCTACAGCACAAAGCAGGACCTGCCTCAACCCAACTCCAGTCCAAACAACCATGTGCACATAAACATACAATCATATAACAGGTCACACTCAACAAGCCAATCAAACAGATCACATAACATATCATCATCCTAACCAGGATACCGACCTAACCGGTCTCTAGCATATACCATCCTAACTACCAGGATGTAAACATATCAAAACAATAGCATAACAACAAATACCCGGATCTCAATCCGATAAAGGGTCGGCCTTGGTGCCTTAGACCCTGTTGATATAGTGAGGATAACTCACCTCGCGAATGCTGATACTCTGAACTGAAGAAGCAGACTCTCGAATCACCAACTTTCCGCAAATCCCGAACTCAAAAAGCTCTAAAGGATGGTATCTCTTCAAATCTACAAGCTCCAACCGTTCTTCTTCTTCTATGACAACTTCTCCTTTCTCCTTCTAGCTTTTCTTTTGCCAAAATGAGCTTTCCAAGGCCAAACACACCCAACAATGGAGGGAATACGGGTTTCTAGGGTTTCTGAGGTTAAGGGTGAGCTTATGGAGGCTAGGGTACGAACCAACATGTTCCTTATATAGTGGTGGCCCTTAAATTAGGGTTTGAGGTTTCTGAGAGTACGTTGGGCGTACTCACCTGGCCACCTCGCATCTTTCCTTTACTACGATAGGCGTACGTCCAGCTTACGTTAGGCGTACCCAGCCGAAACCCAAAACTCATGCATGGAACCCCTTTTTCCACTTTTCCAGTAAGAGCTATAATTAATTATCCTTTCCAAAACGCTGCAACTTCTCTACTCTAAACCTGCTCCCAATAGACTTTACATCCACACGAGGGTGACGAGAAGCCCTATGCTTCTAACAACATACACCAGCCCGAAACCTTCTCGGATAAAACCCATTTCCCGAAAAAGGACCAAAATTACCCTTCCTCTTAAATCTCTGGAACTCATAATTAAATACTTTAAGAACGGGGTGTTACATAAATAATCTTTCATCAAAAGTCATTTTTGACGTTTATCGTCTGTAAATTGACTAGACCTAATCTACAGGCATTACAATTAAAAAAGATGGTTTCAAATGAATGTGGTTTGAAGAAAAATGTATTAGTTAAAAAAAGAGAATTTCAAATGAATATGGTTTGAGGAAAAATGCTTCTATTATATGATATATGGATATAGATAAATATGTTGACTCTTCTCTTTTATTATCATGTTATGTAAAATTAGCACAACATACATTACTTTCATTAGCTTTTCCACGTCCCATGATCGAGTATTTAAATATGTGTCATTTCTCTTTTATGATTCCAAAAGTCTGTTCTACATCCTTCCTTGCCGTTTGTTGTACTGTTCTGAACAATTTTCTTTTTTAATTTTGTGGATATGTATAATATTTGACAAATATAACGTACTTTAAATATATATCATCACCAAGATAATAATCATACGTATACTTATTTTTATTCACAATAAAACGTAACTTGTGTGCTTTGCCATGTAAAATTTTGTTGAATATGATGCACAAAGAACATTCAATTCGTTATTTAACCCCGACCTACTGAAGTATGCATACCAAAAATATAGATCTTGTGACACACCTACTTCTAGCATTATTGTAGGATATCCATGATCTTTGTATGTGTATTGACATCGTCATGCATTCGAACAATTTCCCCACGCCCAATGCATAAAATCAATGGTTTCCGATCATTCCTTGGAAACATTGTTTATCGGTATGTGTTACAAATACTATAAACGATGTTTCCAAGGAATGATTTATAAAGAATTTGTAAAGATTTAAAAAAACAAAAAGAATATTATTTAAACGGTCAAATGACCTTGCCTCCGTCAACACCCGTAGTTCGTAACTTCAGCCAGCCACGATAACACCGACAGCGCCATCCTTGGGTTGGTGTTTACTCCGGTAACACGCATATCACGATTCCAAAAGGCATTAGAAATAAAAAATAGAAATATATTTGATTTTTCAATCTATTAAACATATAAACGTCATGTTCAAACTTCAAGAGTTTTCTATAAGTGTCCACTTATTTTTCAAATATAGATATGTTTTAAATTTTTTTCTTAATGTAAAAAATAGATGTGAAACTTTTGATAACAACATACCATCTTCCCTTCGAGCGACTTGGTCTCAAAGAATCGACGATTAATACTATTATTTTATACGTGGTTGCTCAAATGCGGGTACTAAACCTAAAACCCTAAATCGAAACTTTGCAAGAAATTGGTTAAAGACAACTATGAAGTTGGTTTGAAATATTACTTTTATCTTATGTTTATCATGGATGTCGAAGTCTAGCCCATAAAATGATAAATTTTGATTCTCTTATATATGATTCTAAATTTCTAATGCAAACAAAGCCTAATAAAAAGTATAAAAAAATATCATGTTTTATTTGTATGTACCTAAATTAAATAGGTGGAATTCAGAGAACTATACAACTTCAACTATAATACAACTAAGCAAGTATAAACTTGTGCACATTCAACTTGTTATCCAATATTATTGCTTAAAGTATTTTTGGGTTTACCAAAATTATTAGCAAGATGTAATAATCTAATTTATATAGCACTCAAACCAAACATCTTCAACTAAGTAAATTATTGAACTGAAACAAGCCCTCCTATTGCAACTAATACTAATCCACTACACAATTCTCGAACAAGCTATCAGTAATAGTGTGTGAATTACATTACCATTCTAGCACTTTTAATAACAATCTAATTTAATTTAATAACTTAACAAAGTGGAGAATAGAACAAAACACCAAACTGTATCTCAATACTAATGATTACATGGAGTTGAAAAGAATTTAACATCGAGCAAAGGATACAACATTTGCGTCCGTGGGACCCAAAAAAAAAAAAAAAAAATCTTATTTTGGCACGTTAGATTTGGCCATTCCAATCAATGTAACAACCCCAACTGCAAGGAATATCCACCCAAATATATCATACTTTAAATCACTGCTCTTCTTCTTTGAGGATTTCTACAACACATAACAACAATCAAAACATTAGCCAAAAAATAAAATAACACTTTGATATTATTTATTGGGGTTAATTTGATACAACCTTTGAATTTGAAAATGTAGTAGTAGTAGTAGTAGTAGATGTAGATCCTCCACCCAAAGACTGTTGAGATTGACTAAATCCTCCTTGTTTGTGGATCTCGTTGTGCAGATCAGATGCCTGGAAACATTATAAAAAATATTATTAATGAAACGAAAGAGTATAAAAGAATTCCAAAAATGTATTTAGAAAAATACCTTAGAAGAGTTTGCCAACGATTGAAGATAATGTTCGTTTCCTGGACACTGAGACAACAAGTGCGAGATCATAAACATTCAAAATTAGATCTAAAAACCAATTGATATTTCTGAGATTAATCGATTATGTTTATGAAAAAAATCAAAGGGAAAGATTAAAAAAAAAAAAAAAAAAAACCTCGTCTACTGCCTTTTGGAAGAATTCAGCTGCAAGATCGAATTGAATCTGAGCTTCATCATGATCAGGGGTTAGAAATCCTTGAGTGGTGTAAGCGTTTCCTAAGCACCATAGAGCCTCATGTTTTGCTGGATTGATGGATAGAGCTTCATCCAGCTTTGAAACAGCATCTGAATTTGTTTATCAAGTTCTTAGTAATTGATAAATTGATTATTGTTGTGTTCATGTGAAACTCTGCATAAAGTACCTTTGATCATCTTCTTTGATTCGTTGATGTCTCCAAATTGGGATAATTCCAGTAGAACTCCACCCCATTTTGTCAAATTCTGTTATCATTACAACAAGTCATATTGTCATTTCTCGGATCTAATATTCCAACAAGTGAGTTGATTTCATGAATTCAAACATACAAAAAGAATCATGTTGTATTGATGTTACTTAACAATTTGATATAAAAATCGAAAAACAATGATTAAATTTATATGGTTTGAATGGTTAAAATTTTATTTGACAAATAACTAAAGAGCACACTGAATCAAATCTTTTATCACTCATCTGTATCAGTTAATAAATATAAAAGCTTGAAGACCATCACTTACAAGAAAGTCCACTTATTAATCTTTAAGTCTGTATATATTAAAGGGTTAAGTTAATATTGGTTTAAAGTTTATACCAATTAATTAAGCAAACTATAAGAATAATAACAGAAAGAACATATCAAATAGAATCAACTGATAAATGAATTTAGTAATGAAGAAACTTACATCGACATCGTTAGGGTTCTTGGCGTATGCAGCTTCTGCGGTGATACGAGCATGTTCAAAGATCATGAGTCGTTCTAAATCATTTTGAGTTGGTTCCATCGTTATGGATGGATCCCTGTTTCGATGATTAAAACTGACTAGGGTTTATGTCTTTATGAAGAAGACGAAACTGTGGAGCAGTAGAGGGTTTTACTTATATGCCTACGTGTGTTGTCTTTCCATTTCATACGTGATCGGGCCGGCCGTATCCAAGGCCCATCAAAGTTTAAGGTTTATCTTATCCAATAGTTTGAATAACTTTAAAATAAATATTAATATTAGCATAAATAGGGATGGCAAAAAGGTCCAGATAGGAACCCAAAACCCGCACCCGTTTTGATCGGGGAATTCCTAAGTTGATCGGGGATGAAGAATCCCCGAATAAAAAAAGTGAGGAAGGGGATGGGGATGGGGATACCCCTAATCCCCGACCTTGGACCCGTCCCCGATATATATTAATATATAAAAGTAATACAAAACATATATTTATAGTACAATTTACAATACATAGAATTTTATCCAAGTAACCTAACTCATTAGTAATTTTTGGTTGAAATTATACTTTGTTTTTCTTTTTATATTATTTAAACTCATGTATGATTTTTTTTTTTTGTATTTTGTTCATTTATTTTACCTCAAATGTCACTTTGATAATTTTTTCTACTTGATTTCTCATGTATATATTTAAATATGGTAGAAAATTTATTAATATTTTATATGCAATCTATATATTTTTTATATTTTGTAAAATTTTTAAACTTATGCTGGTAAAATTGAAATTTAGATGTTTTCTTTACATAATTTTTTTCATATTAAATTGGCCAACTCTTTTTGTGGTTATTTTGAATTAATTTTTTTTCACACGTCATTTTATGAGTTTTCTATTTTATTAAATTTCACATAATATTTTAATATAATAGTTGCAATAAATATAATAATAAATAGATATCAATTCATTAATGAACTTACCTTTTAATTTTAAAAATTTCAAGTTAAAGCTCATTAATTTCTTTTGTTTATTTATTTAAACTAGTTTATAACCCGTGGGAATCACGGTTATACAATTAATTAAACTTTTAAAATAAAACTAAAAATTATTAATCAATTATTTTAAATAAATTATTAATTAAGAGATTTTTTTAGTGATATAAATATTAATCATTGATTTAAATAAATATGTGAAATTATATCACTTTATAATGTGTATTAAGTTTATATTAATTTTTATTCTAATGTTATTAATTTAATATAATTAGAGTGAGAAATTTAAATTTTGAAATTTGAAATGGATAATTAATAGGTTTTTAAATGTCATGTATTAATTAGGAAATATAATATGATGATAAATGACAAAATGAGAATAAAATATGCATTAATTAGGAGGCTTAATAAGATGATACTTGTCAAAAGCAGAATAAAACTATTCTTTTATTAGATAGAGAGATTATTTGTTTAAATTTAATAGATAAAAAACATTTCAATTATAATAATTAATTATTTTTTTCTTATAAATTCAAAGTTCTCAAATATTTTGACATTTATATTTACTTTTTTTTTTAATTTAACTCGTGTAATATATGAGTCTCACAACTAGTACCTAATTATATATCAAAATGCTCGGATGTGATAAATTATTAAATTGGTAATTGGATTGTCGGGGCTAATTAACATAGATAAAGTTTCTAATAAATGTAAAAATATTAGAATATGTTGAGTTAACTTCAAAACTTTTTTATTTAAACTTATAATATATTTAATTAAACTAATTTATATCTCGTGGGAACTACGGTTACAAAAATAATTAAATTTTTATAATAAAAAATCATAATTATTTTCAAAAAATTATTAATTAAACATAATTTTATAGGATTTTCAATATAGAAATACAAGTCATTATCGACAATCATAACCGAAACTATTCAAGATGAATTTAAATTTCACCTAAAAATTAGAGATCAAATAAATAATTGTCTAACTTATTATTAACATCAATACTTTTTAAAAAATAAAAAAAAAATGATGAGAAAATGACAATTGTCCTTTTTTATAGAGCATTTGAAAAAAAAAAAACATAAATTATGAGAAAATGATAAGTGACACTAATAACTGTTCTTTTATTAATATAGAAATATATGAATATATATTTATATAATTAAATAGCATGGAGATTTATTTAATAGAGTAAATTATAGTTTTGGTCACTATGGTTTACACCAAATTATATTTTTAATCAAACTTTTTAATTTTTTACAATGATTGTAACGTCCCAAAATTTATAACCAAAAATTTCATTTTTGTATTTATAAAACCATCAACCAAACATGTTTATAAAAAAATAATAAGTGAAATCAGAGTATGTCAACATTCATCCAAAAATAAATCAGAGTCAAATAAAGCGGAAATCATGGTGTGTGTGTGTGTGAGAGAGAGAGATGCGATCATCCAGATCTCTTCCCTTTCGAGCAGAAAATACCTAAAACATAAACTAAAAACCGTAAAAACAAAGCTTAGCGAGTTCCCTAAAATACCGCATACCATACATATACGTCAGCTCAAGGCTATAACGAGTCTATTTTACCCATGAGTCTATTTCACCTCTGAGTCTATTTCAACTCATATGTCAGCTTAAGGCTGTACCGAGTCTATTTCACTCTCAGGTCTATTTCACCCCCGAGTCATTTCAACGCAATCGTTATTTCAACCGCACGGGTCAATTTCACCCCCGGGTCTATTTCACCTCACATACATATAGTAAACAGGCATACAATCATACAACAAGAGTCACAAAGACAACTAGCACATCTAACCCTAGTATCCTACATTATAGTGAGCAAACTCACCTCGATCCGCTGATAAACAAATAGATGCTCGGGCTGTTGAACCATAGAATCCTCGTACTAATCAATAAAATAATACCCTTATCAATAATTGGGTCATAAATCATAATCGGGACTCTAATTCATTAAACACGACTCCTTAGGGTAAAAAGGTCATTTTACCCTTTCCTCTAATCGGCCCAAATAACCATGGCTCAAACCCAAAAGCACCTGAAGCCTAAAATAGCCCAAAACCCATAATTGGGAGTACATCGGGTGTACTTAGCTCGTACGCCCCATGTACTCACCCATAACCAAGTTAAGGGGTTCAAACCCAGTACTCATAACGTACATAAAAGTATGCTCGACATACTGGTATGAGAACTAACCCTCCAATGGATGGCTTAAACCCTTAAGACCCTTAGGTATAGACTTCATATCTACTCCAACTCAAGGTCTCAATCCATAAAGTCAGAAGCTTTAACCTTATGCATGGCTTAATAAGCCCCAAGACCCAACTTTAACACTTTATCCTCATAAAATGAGCATCAACCTTTGCATGGTTGAGTTAAGCCCATAAAGCCACCATTTTTATGCACAAGGGACCTCAGAAACACTAAGATCTAACATCCTAAGCTTTTGGAGTAGCTTAAACTCAGAAGAACAACTCAAAGGACCAAGATATGCCCAAAAACTCCAAGTTTTCTAGATCTAAGAAAAAATTCACCAAGCTAGGAACTTTATACCTTCTAGAGGATGGTGAATATGAATAGATTTTGGATCTACAAGATTAAATCCAACCAATGATCCTTCTCTAAGCTTCTTCTTACAAAAATCTCATAAAAATGCTCAAGAGGCTCAGGATATTCATAAATAGTGATAGGGTTCGAGATTGCAGGTTGAGAAGAATGGAGGTTGGATATGGGGAGGGTTCCAAGAGTTAATGATGCTTAAGTAGGTTCCAACCCAAAGAATTAGGGGTTTTCTCTTGCCAGCATACGCCCAACGTACCTACAAGTACGCCTAGCATACTAGCGTGATCATGCGACCTTCTATAGTCAGTACACCCAACATACTACCTGGTGTACGTCCAACGTACTGGATAAAATCCTAGTTTTCATTTAAACTTCAAAAAGCCATAACTTCTTCATTCCAACTTTGATTTCGGCGTTCTTTATATGCTCATAAAGGTAATGAGAATCCCTACACTCCTATCAACTCCCTTTTACCTCAAAACCTTCCAAACTTAAATTTGTAATTCATGAAAGGTATGAACCATCACTTTTACCATTATATCCTTGGGCTCCAAAGCACAAACTAAACTCTTGGATCACTTAACCTACATTACCCACATCCAAATATGTCTAAACCTCTATTTCCTCAAAGACTAAAGCCTTATGATAATTGATCTTTGAGTCACAACCCACAATTGGGAAACGACTCAAAACAAGGTGTTACAATGATTATACTTATGCATTCCAAAACTTGCACTTATGTTTTTTTAGGTTGTTACCATCTAAAATGATCTAGTAAATTCATATAAATGAAAGCTATATCCTTTTTATTTTTTCTTTTTAATTAAAACTTTTGAATAATACATGGACCATTTTTGTAAAAGCTAAGAATAATTCCCTAAGATATTGTAAGCCCCAATCTTCCTGATAGTTTTGTTTTTATTACTTCTTTTCATAGTTTATTTTTAGTTAAAGCCATCTCATTTTAGTTAATCTTCATGCATATTTTCTCTTTTTGTTATTTTTCTCTTTTACCGGGTGCTTTCCAGTCTTTTGAGCTTATTTGCAGGATTTATCGAAGACTATTTGTTATTGGAGGCGTGGAAGGAGTGCGGGACTTATGGAGGCTTGCGGTTTGCTTGTGGACTTGAGGTGGTACAATTGGACTCGGTGTCAATATAAGCAATAAGTGCATTGGACTTAATCTTTGGACACAAACTCAACCTATGGAAGATTGAAGGAGTGATATGGGCATATTTAGTCATAAGAATCATGAATGATCTTAATACTTTATGTTAATTTTATCTCAAATAATGAACCCAAGGTGCTTAATTAGCTTAAATATTTCATTTTCAGCAACAAAGACATGCTCGAAAGGAAAATGAAGCGGAATTGGCGATTGGAGGCTTGGATCTTGGATTTTGAAGAAAGAAGGATGTTGCTGGACAGCTTCACCCCTTGTCAGTGTTTTGGCCATATCTCATGAACCGTAACTCTGATTGACAAGATTAAAAATGTTCTAGAAACTAGACACAATTTCGGACGACTTTCATGTTTTGAGAAAATGTTGATTCGAAACGGACTCGGCGAGTTGGTCAGAAGTTTCGCGATTCTTGACTTTGCCTTTTCGTACACGGGATTTTAAGTGATGGTCTCGGCGAGTAGGTCACTGGACTCGCCGAGTAGCCCCTTTTTTCAGAATATATATATATATATATATATATATATATATATATATATATATATATATATATATATATATATATATATATATATATATATATATATATAAACGCTTCTCATTCGAACCCTAACGAATGGGGGAAGTTTAGGACGATTTTTGGAGGCCAGAAGGGTTCTTAGAAGCTGTGGTTTTCGAGATTTCAACTTAGATATCAATTTGGAATAAGATCAAAGGCAATAACACACTACTTTCATCATAATCTTTTGCATAAACCATGTTTTAATCATTAGATTATGTTTTTAGTTTGTTATTTGTTGTAGACATGAGCTAAAACCTTTAAACTTCTATTTGGGGAGACAATATCGATACTATGGTTTGATTTAGGGTAGGATTAATTTAATATTGGTGATTTTGTTGATTCTAGCTTGTTAAAGAACCTTATGTGTGTATGATAACTATTTTTTTGTTAATAGGAAGATAATTAAGTTGCATGAACATCTCTTAGTTGTTAACCTCATATGTTTATGTGACCACTTTGTCATATGTCTAGGATTAAGGAGCATGAAAATAGAATTAATAAGAAAAATAGGTAAATTCATGTGTGAGCTTGTGTGATGACCATCAACAAGAGGTTAACTAAAGGACCAAATTAGTTAACCATTACAAGTCTAAATTAACCCGAATAAATAACCTAGTGAATTGAATTAAATTAGACAACTGGCCACTGTTTGAGTTACTTTGTTCTCTAAGGATTAGTGCAGTGAACATGAATCTAATAACTTGAATCGGTAGCCAATAAAAGAATTAATCTATTGCATTGTTACCATAATATCAACCATAGGATCAATTGAGTTGAACTAAACAGAAGTTCCCTTCGTTATTGAATTTAGTTGAATCTTTGTTTATCTAGTTCTTAGTTTCTTAGTTTAAGTTTTAGATAATTGCTTAAGTTTCTAGTCTTGCAAAACTAGATAAACCCCCTTTCTATTACTTGTTTTATTTAGATAATATTAGCATTTATTTTAATTGTTTACCGTTCCCTGTGTTCGATACCCTACTTGCTTGAACTATATTACTAATCGATAGGTACACTGCCTTTCATGTGTTTATTTTGTGTCTAAGTTAGTAGGATTAAAACTATTTGGTTTTACACATATCAAGGAGCATTGGATCAATCATTGAGGCTTTGGAATGGCACAAATGGGCTCTAAAGAGTTATGCATGTGGGCTGAAGTGTGAATGAGAAGATTGGGCTAGCTTGTATTTTAAATGACCCAAGTCCCACATTCAGCATGACCCACGCGGTCCGTGTGGACCCATACACGGTCCGCGTGAATTGTGTTGAGTTGATCCCGAGTTTTGACTTGTTGACTCTATTTGTGGAAGTTTGGTGGGTAGCTTTTGGCACCTTTTTGAATCCAGAAACCAGCTCCCTTTTGCTGGAGATTGGAGGTATTATGGCACATTATCACTTGAAGAACACACACAATTCTCTCAGAAGAAGGCTTTGGAAGATTTGAAGAGTTTTGGAAGATTAGTGTTATTTCCTTCCATATTGCAACTAAGACAATGTTTGGTACCACTAAACTATATTGCATTTCTTTTACTTTGGCCATGCTTAGCTAAACTTTCATTTGGTTGATTAGGGTTTAACCCATGGATGATTAGTTGCTTTGAAGACTTATTATTATCTTATGTTTGAAGTTTATGGAAATGTTTTCTAGTTAAACATCTTGTTGTGTTTATTTATCTTTGATCATGAGCTTGGATGAATTAATGCTTATTTTTGTTGACTAATTTATTGGTTAAGTAATGAACCCTCAAATTAGTAAGCAACAAATGGTTTATATGTTTGTTTTCATGTCATTTATTTAGACAATGGAAATGTTTCCTCCATAATAATAATGTAAGAATTTGATTATCTTTTGGACTTGGTAACTCTTATAACTTAAAGCTAATTGATTTTCACAGGATTATATGCTTCATAGATTTGTGACTTTAATTAAGGGAATGTGTTAGAGCTTCTCTAACCATTTTAATACCTAAGAAGAGTTGAGGTAATTTGTTCTTATGAATTGCTATAGTCAAGTTAAACCAATTCACAAGTGTTATTCCATTTAGTCTAATGATAAGCAAACCATGTCATCCATGTGGAGTATCCCAAAATCAACCAATTTCACTTCATTTAATTTAATAAAATCTTTTACTTGTTTACTTGTCATATTTACATTCTAGCTAGTTTTAATTTTGTCAAACAATCAAAAAGAATTAACCCCCCCCCCCCCCGGTTTTACTTTTAAATTTGTTTTACAAGTATTTTACAAAGAGATTTTTCATAGAGTCGTAAAATTGAACCAATCTCCGTGGATACGATCCCTTTACTACTATACACTATTTTAATGTGTAATATTTAGGGTATTTATTTTGTTGGCCTCGACAACCACCACTTCCCCATTAATAACACTTTTACTCTCCCTCTTTTTACATTTGTCGTGAACAATAAGCAACTACAACTCCCCTGGTGCGGCCCTAGAACCTACACCCTTCTCTCATCATCATCTCCATCTCCCATAATTTATTTGATGAATAACATATTATATTTTAAAAATCATATTTATAATTATTCTCTTAATTGAAAATATTGAAATTGAAATTGTATGTGAAAATCTTTAATCCTTATGTGATTTTCATTAATTCCATGATTTGGATTTCAGGGGAGGAAGAAGAAAGGGATGTGTAGGGTGGATTTTTTATTTTTTATTTTTATTTTTGAGCGTCAAGATTTGGTTCAATGAAGTCTTGGGAAGAAAATGTATCTACTCATCTCTTATGGTCTCCATTAAATACATTATTTATCCTACGTTCTTTGGTTTCTATCTTTGTAACATCTAATTATTCAGGTATCTATTTTAACCCTTGAATTGTGCTTTATTTTCAAGATTAGTCCCCAATGGCAATTTCATAATTTTGGAGTCAGCTTGGGTACGCGGGGCGTACACCTTCATATGCAGGGCGTACCCGGGTTCGCATTAGTACGCTACGCGTACACTGGTATGCAGGGCGTACACAGACAGGGTGCAAACCCTAAATTTTAGGGTTTAGACCATATTTAAATACATTTATGGCCACATGCACCTTCTTATCTTCAGCCTCCTTCCTTATTCTGAAACCCTAAAGAGTGTTAGTGCATTGTGACACTTGTAGAGCCATTTTTGGTGTCATTTAGAGCTTTTGGAGTAGAAGGAAGAGCATTGAGGTTGTGGTGCTTCACTCAAGGCTTTGGAAACGTCATCTTGTTCCCATTTTGCACCTTGTGGAGGTAAAAAGCTTCAGCCTTGGTGTAGAAATCTTATAGATCTAGTTTTAGCTCAAGGTTGTTCTCCTTTTTGTCCCAAACTTGGTCTTTGTGAGTAGAAGGTACTACAAGGAATTTGAGTTTTTTCTTTCAAAGGTTCTGAGGGGTGTTAAGTCATAAAGTTGGATTTTTGGTCATTAGTTTCTCTCTATGCAAGTGTTAGATTGTGTTAATTGGTTAAGGGACTAGGGTTTTTGGATTTAAGGTCTTTATAGCCATGCTAAACCATAAAGTTGGAAACTTTATGGTTTAAACATATTTTGTTTCCTAGATATGAAATTTGTACGTGGGTGCTTATGGAATTAAACGCTTAAAAAGAGGGGTGGTGAACAATCGCGTACATCGGGCGTATCGAGGGGTACGATGGGCGTACAAAGTCGGCTCCCCGATCCTTGGTCAACTGTGAAGTACACCCCATGTACACAAGGAGTACGCCCCACATAATGACTAAGTCAACCTGGTTGACTTTGACCGGATTTTCTCAAGGGTTTAACCTAGGGGTATTTTAGGTATTTTGGCATATAAGTTGAGTTTGTGTTATTGAATTTATTAAGGTGGTTGGTAAAGTTGATCTCGAAGCGGCGTGCTATCCAGTTTGGTTATATGTCTATAATGTGAGTTTTCTTACTATATCCATGGGTCGAAGGCACTAATGTCATCCCATTACTTGCTACGTGGTATGTTAGTTGTCTTTGTGATGATTGTATGAAAGACCAGGATTTGGCCCCTGACACTTGTATGTGAGACCGGGATTTGGCCCTCGGCATTGCAAGGAAAGACCATGGGGGTAGCCCATGACACTTGTATGTAAGACTAGGATTTGGTCCTTGGTATTGCAAGAAAACATCATGGGGGTAGCCCATGTAACTTGTATGTAAAATCGGGATTTGGTCCTTGGCATTGCAAGGAAAGACCATGGGGGGTAGCTCATGGCACTTGTATGTAAGACTGGGATTTGGCCCTCGACATTGTAAGGAAAGACCATGGGGGTCGCACATGACACTTGTATGTTATGAGATGTGATACTTTGGGGAACTCACTCAGCTTTATGCTTACAGTTTATGTTTATGGTTTCATGTACTTCCGGTTGCAAAAGGGAAGGGCCTGACGTGATGACACAACATCCTCTCCTCATGATTTCTGCATTTGATATATTTGTACTCTAATGTTTTGAATATTAATATTATGACACATAATAATTGTGAGAAACACATGAACCTAGCCATACACACACATGTATATATATATATATATATATATATATATATATATAGCTAGGTTCAAATGTGGATTGACATCTATTCTGCGGACGTTTCGATAGTGCTATTCTGTGACAATGACAAAAAAAATATATGTTATTTGATAATATAACTACGTTCAATCTTACATAACAGTTGTCATTATCACACATTCTCACTAATTAAATCGTCTATAAGGTTATTATAGACTTTTTATTATTATTCTCATTATGTTAGAATGTTTATTGAGTCGTATTCTGTAAGAATGAAAATGAGTGAAAAACGACGTGTGAGAAGAAAAATGAATAAAAATTAGTGAGAATACATGGAAATAATGATAGTTGTGTGAGGTTGAACATATTCGCATTACTGAACAACTTATTCTCTTAGTAATTTTCATAAAATAGTATTGTCCACACGTCCGCACAATAATTCTCTATCCATATATATATATATATATATATATATATATATATATATATATGTGTGTGTGTGTGTGTGTGTGTGTGTGTATATATATATATATATATATATGAAAATAATCAAATGAGAACACCAAAAAGGTTGAGAACGTGAGAAGTTTATCAATCAATCATTTTATAAGACATATTAATATTTTTGTATTTAGGTTAAATTTTTAAATATTAATATTAAATCTTAATCGCCTAAACTCTAGCAATCATAATATTTACCTAAAAAAAGTGAAAAAATAATAATTTTTTTTCTTTTTAAGTTATTGGAGTACGTAAATAGGTTTTTATTACTTTTTTTTTCAAAAAAAAAAAAAAACAAAGTTATTTACTTAAAAAATAAACTAAAATTACAATCACAAATTAATACATTTTTTTACAAATAAAAAAACCTTACGAAATCCAATGTCTTTTTTCATCAACTGGAAATAAATTTTTTCTAAGAATTCGTCATATTCTCACGAGTAAATTACTAAAATCGTCCCTGTGGTTTGGTCAAAATTGCACGTTTTATCCCTAACTTTTTTTTTTGCACTCGGATCGTCCTTGTGGTTTGATTTTGTTGCGTTTTTTCGTCTTTGTGGTTTGATTTTATTGCATTTTTCATACCTTACATACATAAAGTTAGGGACCAAACATGCAACTTTTACCAAACCATAGGGATGAAAAACGTAACAAAATCAAACCACAGGGACGATCCGAGTGCAAAAAAAATTTTAGGGACCAAACATGCAATTTTGACCAAACCACAGGGACGATTTCAGTAATTTACTATATTCTCACGAAATGAAAACTTTAATCACAAATGACTACATTTTTATTCACAAATGAGTATAGCTTTAATCACAAATAAATATAGACTTTATCACAAACGATTAAACTACATCTAGAAAATGGTGAACACTCTCATCTATTCAACAAAGAGAGAAACAACTCTAATCATTAATGAATACAATTCCATCACAAATGAATTTAGCTATAATCATATGAATACAAAACAATAAACCTTTAAATCATAAATGAATATAAATACATATGTGTGACTATCTTTATCAGAAAAAAATCTCATAAGTAAATGTTCTTTGAAGAGAATAAACAGGTTCATTAGAAGGCAAGAAGATGAAAATCATAATGATAATAACTGGCAAAAATTGAAGCAAAGCGTGTATGTTAAACCCATCCGACCCGTTTACACCTTGTAACATCCGTAAAATACAACCAATTTAAAATTTTCAAAACAACCTGATTTTCATTAAAATGTTTACAAAAAGGTTTTCAATACAAATCATTTGAGTATTCCCAGAATCACATTGCTACAAAATCATGAGGAGCGGTACGATCGCGCCTTCGCCTTGCCACAGTCTCTTGGAGATCCTGAAAAACATTAAACCACAACTGTAAGCCCGAAAGCTTAGTGAGATACCCCCAAAATACCAACCACGTATACGCCCTTCCAGGCTACGACCTTCCGGTCCAAAACATATAAAACATACATAACATAACAGAACATAGAACAACCATGCATATCGGGTCTACCGTGTGACTGGTCCGCCGTATCGGGCCTTCAGTCCAACGGATCCATCCTCCGGGCCTAGTCATGTCCTTCGAGTCTACAGTGGGGTTGGTCCGCCCGCATCGGGCCTTCAACCCACCTGGTCCACTCTCCGAGTCTACAGTGTGACTGGTCCGCCCGCATCGGGCCTTCAGTCGGCCTGGTCCACTCTCCGAGCCTCGGCACGTCTGGTCCGCCCTCGTGGGGCCTACAGCCTATCCGGACCGCTCGCTGGGCCTTCGGAACAACCGGTCCGCCCTGGGTATCTTGGCCTACAGCACAAAGCAGGACCCGCCTCAACCCGTCTCCAGTCCAAACAACCATGTGCACAAAACATACATTCATATAACAGTCATAGCCAACAGACCGAGCAAACAGATCACATAGCATATCATTACCCTAACCGGGTTACCGACCTAACCGGTCACTAGCATAGCCTCACTCTGTATATCGGGAAAACTGACCTTAACAAGGCCTCCTAGCATGTACCATCCTAGCTACCAGGATGCAGACACATCAAACAATAACATAACAACCATAACCGAATCTCAGTACAATAAAGGGCCGGCCTTGGTGCCTTAGACCCTGTTGATATAGTGAGGATAACTCACCTCGACACTGCCGGCTGAAAAGATAAGACCCCGCTGCTCCGAACTCTGGCACGAACTCCTTCACTAAACATCAAAACATACAACTCCTTAAATACTCTTAATTACCAAAATACCCCTGGAAAACAACTGGTCAACCTTGGACGAGTCAAAGTCAACCCCTAACTGACCCTACTCGCCGAGTCGCCCCAAGACTCGTCGAGTCCAACAACTCTGAGTCCACTCGTACCCAACTCACCGAGTCATCCCTTGACTCACCGATTCATCGACTCAACCAGAAATATTGGGACTTCCTCGGCAAGACTCGCCGAGTCCATATGGACTCGTCGAGTCCAAGGCCATCTTCAACCTACTCGCCGAGTTGTTCTTCCAACTCGTCGAGTCCCAGGCCATCTTCAAGTAACTCGTCGAGTCCACCTATGTGACTCGTCGAGTACCACCGCTCTGAATCCATACAGAAGCATCGCAGGCCATGCAATTGATCCAAAACATAGATCCAACCTCCTACAATCCATCCATCACGTAAAGTGGCAAACTTTACGTGAATCTAACGAGATCTGAGCCATATTCACCTTAAAACCAAGGTTTGGGACATGGTGGCTTCACTTAGCACTCAAACACAGGAACTTTAATGCACTCCAGGCCTTCAATATTCCAGATCTGAGGTAGCAACCTCAGATCAATCCTCCAAACTCCAAAACATTCCAAGACATACTCCCCACAAACCCCAAAATGATGAAACTAGGAATGCACAGCCTAAGGACGAAGATATTACCTCCAAAAGATGCCTCAATAGCAGCCAAACTCGAATCCAAGCAAAGCCCTTTGATCCAAGCCACTTCTCCTTCAAGATCTCTTCAAACAACACCTCTCCAAGCTCTAATTTGCTCCACAAATGATCTCTCCACGAATTTAAGGTTTCTGGAACTCAAGGGGGACATAAGGGAGGCTGTGGAGGAGTATAATGCTCTTTATATAGGGCTCAACCCTGGAATTTAGGGTTTTCTCCATACAGCACCTACTCGCCGAGTCCATCCCATGGACTCGCCGAGTAGGCCACTTGACACGCGACCATGACTGCGACCTGACTTGCCGAGTCAGCCATGGTCTCGCCGAGTCATCCTCTAAACTTGCACTTTCAGCCCTTCAACTCTACTCTTGCGATTTCGGGATGTTACACACCTGTTCTTGTACCCATTCTAGGTCCAAAATTGAACCCGATGAATTGAGTTGTGGTTCTTGGGTTCATACCATAGAATTTTTTTTGAAAATCTCGTTGCATCACCTTCTTGATTGTTGAATAAGCCATTGAAGGCATCTTCAGATCCTGGTGCTTTGTTCTTGTCAGGATGAACTTTCAAATAGTGTTTCTTGTAAGCTTTTCTAACATCTTCAACACCAGAAGTTTTCTCGAGCCCTAGGATATTGTAATAATCTTTTTTCCTTCTGATATCCCTCACGATTGTGATCTGTTCTTTTATACATGACCCGGATGAACATCCAGTTCCCGGAACCCTACGCCGACCGTTAGCACCGGAACACGTACTTGTATAGATTTGGGTTCCATGGTGTTCGATTGTGAGGAAGGTGATCACAGTGATATACAATCGCTTGAAGATGACTTTATTGCTTGACTTGATGAATTAGGTAGAAGATGATGAAGGCTGTAGAATGCATTCTCCCTTTGCGTTAGCGGCTAGGTTAAAGAAATAGAGAGGGAAAACGTATACATAGAGGAGAGAGAAAGGTGGAACAAGTGGGTCAGATACATGATATTCAGGGATCAATTAAATATAAATTACTAATTTAGCTTATAAATTGGTTGGTCAAGAATTGTTCTCACGCTCTCAACCTTTTTGGTGTTCTCATTTAATCATACTATATATATATATATATATATATATATATATATATATATATATATATATATATATATATATATATATATATATATATATATATACTAGGTTATAACCCGTGGACACCACGGATTAGAAAATAAAAAATAATTTTATTTAAAGTGATACTTAATAATTAAGCCATGATAATAAAAATGTTAATAAGTAATAAATATAGAAGTTTTATCAGTAGTTTCACTATGATATGATGATTCGTAAAATTATGAAAATATAGTGGTTTGAATATCCGATCGGCAATTTGTATTTGTAGATATATTAAAAAAAATATGATTTTTGTAGAATTGAATCAAAATTTCAATAAAATATACACAAAAATTGATATGAATAATAAAATTTAACAAAGTTTTTACAAATTTCTAAAAAGTTCTTTATACACAACATAAGATGTTTTATTTGTTAGTGTGTCATCTATATCTAAAATTAACAATTTTAATTTCAAGTATGACTTTTTATTTTTTTTCATCACTGTTTAGCATTCGTGACATCAATGTTCTTCTCTAATAAATAATGAAAAATAATAAAGTAAAGTTAAAAATAAAATTATTAATAATTTCATAATAGGATTAGAGACTATTGGAAACTCCTATAATTCATTTAAAATATTTATGATAGTTACAAAATCAATATTGACATTATACCAAATATTAATTCATTTATATATTAATGGTACTAAAAGTTAAATATATAAAATAAAATAATAATAAGTTTAAGTCTATACATACATTAATCCCTCCACCCACCAAACACACACCTGCTGCCTACATTGTAACACACAAACACGTATATTAATCATACAACCCAATATGTTGCCCTAACCCTATCACCGTAACCCGCCAATTTACTTCTCGGGCACCACTGCCAACCCTTGTTCCTTCTCTATTTTTCAAAGCAAACCCAATCTCCGCATCGGTCGATCAAACATCAGAAGCAGAGAAATCAAATATTTATATTTGAAATACATTCATTAAGCACCTTTTGCACAATTGATTACAAATCATGACGAAACTTTTGAGATTGAAAGTGATTTGGGTCTAATGGCGGTAAGATTCAACAAATTACTCCAGGAACTGAACCTCTTTGTTCATTATTTTAATATCTTTATAAAAATTTACATGTAGTAAGTTACATGTTGAATCTGCAGGAATTATCTCTTTGATGATGATAGACACATAAAGTAGAAAGACAAAATATTGCTAAGAGCGAGTATGAAAGAAATTATTAGGTACTTTTAATTTAATTTTTTCAGCAACTATAACTTGAAATTTTGGGATTCGATATTTCTAAATATTAGGCGATTTGGTTCAAGGTATTGTTTTGATACATTTCAAATAAATAAGAATTTGATTTTACTAATTTACCTTTCATATTTGATGAAGACTTGCTGAATCTCCTTCAAATATGAAAAATTGACTACGAAACTTAATGTCCAAATATAATCTATATTTTATCTTGTTGGTTTTGGGAATATAAACATATGTTGCAAAAAAAATAATAACGTAGACATTAAAAAAAAATAAAGCTAAATAAGATTAATGGACCACAAGTCAATTAGGCACTTTAGATTTGCTCCATAGGGTAGTCAATTTACAAAAATTCCAATGATTAATTATATAAGAACATTTTGTGTTAATGCTTATATTGTAGTTATGATTATTTGGGGTATGGAGCCTCCACTGGCAAGGTAAGCCAAGATTCAAGATGTATTTCGTTTTGGTTTTTTCTTCCTATATGTTACTGTGAAGGGTATTTTACACATTTGGATACAAGCCGAGTGCTTTGATTATTTTATTGGCATTAGTATATATGCAGAAAGAAAGAGTGAGCTTAATTTGCAACCAATACATACTATGACATACAGGCTGTTTACAATTGTTTAAAAATATTATGGAATCAAGCAGGAGACATGATCTTATATGCACAACCGGTTTGCAGTGGGCCCATGTTACACCTGGCTTCTCGACTACAAAAATTGAGGAGTTTTGTTATACATAGTGCTATAATTTCACGAATAAGTGACATTCTGGTTCGATTTTTTTAAGGTAATTCACAATTTTCACTTCAACTATTTGTCCCCCAATTCATTCGTGCTTCAATTTGTTCATCCTGTTTTCTTTTGTTTTTGATACAGAGTATTGACAAAGCACAGAAACTCAATTTCCTAGTTCTAATCATCAATGTAAGTCTCTTTTTACCCATTAACTGATGTCTGGATAAACTTAGTAAATGTTAGAAATAGCAACTTACTTTCATTTATTTGCGTATTATAGCATCATATTTCTAGTTTTCTATAGTACAAAGTTGTATTTTCATTTTTTTTCACTTAAAATGATTGTAATTTGAGAAGGTGCAAGATTAATAAAAAGGGTAGCATTGTTCTTTTTCAATTTAAAAGAAATCATGGCAGCTTTTTTCACAAGATAACTTGGTAATTGCAAACTTCAATGTCAAGATTAATATGAAATAAAGTTAAATCGTAAATATAATTTTACTTTTATATTTATAATCAAAATAAAAGATTTATTACATAAAACAAAGTCCAGTTTGTAATCAAATTCAAACAAAAAATCGTATCATTGTAATTTGAGTGGGTGCAAGATTAGTAGAAAAGGATAGAATTGTCCTTTTCTATTTAAAAGAAATAATGGCAAAAGTATATTGCCATAAATATTACTTTGATTAAAAAAATGAAAAACTTAAACTTTATGTTAAATTTGTATTAAATGTAATCACCAATTACAATAATTATGATAAAAAAATGCAATAAAACTGATATTATTTCTGAACATGAACAAAGAGGACAAATATGCCCTTTTGTTTATAGTTTATGAAAAAACAAAAACAAATGGTAGGAAATACAAACATATATCATACTACATAGATAAACTTTATGTCTGATAAACAAAAAATATGATGCCATAACAAAAAAATCCAATTTATAAATACAGAATATTTTATGAATGTAACACAGACAAACCATTAAAAAAATCCTCAGTAACAAATGTTTGAACCTTCTAGCACACAATGTGAAAATACAGCCATGCAAAATAAAAATTTGTAATTGTTCTTTAAAAGTAACAATTAAATTCCAAATTCATATCCAAATCAAAACGCAACCACTTTTTTCTAACTTTAACTTCAAAATACCTTTATGAGGTAAATTTGTTTTCATAATGAAAGTACAATGTCTAGATGCTTAATTGATTTATAAATCAACGTCTAAAGAAATAATCACAATTTATTTTTTGCATTTTTTATCATAATTGTTGTAATGTTGATTACATTAAATACAATTTTAACAGAAAGTTTAAGTTTTGCATTTAAACATTATATTAAAAGAGTTTTAAAAAAATCGTTACAACAGAAAAATATTATTTATGAAAACACCGTTACACCAATTATGCTAAAAAATGACAAATACTGAAAAACCAGATCACGAAGAGCATAAAAACTTTGGTAATCTTGATTTCTGGTTCTTTATTCTAAGAATAATAAAACGATCTTAACATTAAATGGTGTATAATTGTAATAATAAATCTGACATTGCTAAATCGTGTATTGGTAAATGGTGTTTTTAACTAAACAGTTAGAAGAAGAAGAGGACGAAGAAGAATAAGGAAAAGATGAAGAAGAAGATCGGTCATATTCTGAAAACATGACAAATACTGCGAAACCAGATCACGAAGAGCATATAAACTTTGGTAATCTTGATTTCTGGTTCTTTATTCTAACAATAATAAAATGATCTTAACATAATGTTAAATAAATACTACAAATTATTTTGAAAATACTAACCTGATATGTCCTTATGGAAGCGTTGCAGGATTAAGATGGCGGACGATGATTAAGAAGTAACCCTGGTACCGACAGGATGCAATCAAATAATTAAGTTAGCAAGTTAAATGATTGAATAAATTACGTTAAAAATAGTGAAGAAGAACTAAAGATCAATACTGTTTGCATAGAATTCTCTGAAGTAGAATACTGAAAACAAAAGAAACGTATAAATGGTATGTACTTGTATATATTTTGGTATTTCATAATTTGGTGCAGATTTTTTGGGATTTATTCACTGGAAATTATTTAATTTCCAATCATAATAAACAAACTTCCATATTAAATGGGGTATTTGAAATTTGAAACTTGAATAACCGATATTTTCATATTATTTGCAGATCTTTTATTCTTTTTAATTATTTGATTGCATTTGTAGATATTAGTTTTTTCCGGATTTATTGTCCCCAATTGAACTGAATGGCATTTATGTAATTACACTTGAAAAAAAGAAGCGGGAAAACTGACTTTTAGGAGGTTAGGAGAATGACACGTGGCGTTATTCTACTTATTTATTAGGATAGGGGATATATATATATATATATATATATATATATATATATATATATATATATATATATATATATTATAGCTAATTTATAAAATAGGACACAAAAATATTATGCTTTTATTTTTTTAATACTATATTAGTTTTTGTTTCAACTTGAATAACATATTTTTCACTTTTATTAAATTTCATTGGGATCTTTCTAGATAACATGGTTTGCTATATTTAGTTGGAAAATACGAAAATCGAAAAAGTATTAAAACTTAGTTTATTTATAAAAATGAAAAATATAATGTCATAATCAAAAAAATAAAATAAATGCATAACGTATTTTGTATAATTAATTGAAATTAAAATTAAAATTAATATTAAAAAGAGTAAATTACATGAATGGTTCCTATGGTTTGGGGTAATTTATGTGTTTGGTCTCTAACTTATTTTTTTAACTTAGAAAGTTCTTACTATTTGTTTTTATTATACGCTTGATCTTATTGTTTGTTTTTGTTATGCGCTTGATCTCTATATTACCTAAAAAAGATTATTATTTAAATAGGGAAATATAATAAGACATCTAAGGTAAGGTGTCAATGTGAGGATGGTGAGATTTTGGGCGTGTTTATTTAAATAAATTAAAAAATCAATGGTAAAATAACTTTTTTAGGTAAGATAAGGACCAAAAGTGTAACAAAAACAAATAGTGGGAACCTTCAGAGTTAAAAAAATAAGTTAATGACCAAACGCACAAATTGTCTTAAACCATAAGAACCATTCGTGTAATTTACTCTATTAAAAAACACAAAGTTCGTCTTGAAACAAAATAATAATGTCAAAATAAAAAAGTAAAAGTAAAGATATAGTAGTATCTTTTGAAATCAAAGTGGTTTGTGCAACTTACCTACAATATTTGCCTCAAACGGCCAAACCACTATACAACACTCGCTCTCTATTCGCTACATTTCGGTTCTTTTCAAGGTCCTAAATCCTCTCTCGTCGGCTTGAACAGTAAGTTTTCTCCTTTTGATCTTGTTTTGTCAAAGCAAATCGTTGTTTATAGTTGAATAATTACATCTTATTTTTCATTTGTATCTGGATTTCGGAAATTGTTTGATTCTATTGCAATTCATATTTAAATGATATTCTGATTAGATTTCGTTGTTTTTAATCTCTAATCGAGGATTGATTTGTTTTTTACAAAGAAATTGATGAGTAACGCCTGTTGAATTTTAATGTAAGTGTCGGCATTGTGTTGCTTTAGTCGTTTTCATGTATAGAGAATTGATGCGAATGAATCGTTTACTGATCGCAATCTTGTAGTCAATCGGAAACTCGATAGATTGGTGGATCCGATTCGAACTAATGTGTCAATTGAATGTATATGGTTTTTTAGAGGTTTGTCCAAATTAATTTCCTAATTTTAGGGTTCCAGGCTGTTATAATCTTTTTCACAAATTAGCTCTAGCAATTAACTCCGAAATCGTCTGGTGATGCTGTTTATCCTTTAATTTCTTCTTCTTCTTCTTCTTCGTGTTGATAGATGGACTGGCAAGGTCAAAAGGTAACAGAGCAACTGATGCAGATAGTGTTGGTGGTGTTTGCGATGGGAGCATTCTTGACAGGGTATATCATGGGATCGTTTCAACTGATGATGTTGATATATGCTGGAGGTGTTGTTCTAACCACACTAATCACCATTCCTAATTGGCCTTTCTTTAATCGACATTCTCTCAAGTGGTTGGACCCTAGTGTGATCCAAAAGCATCCAAAACCTGTTGCAGGTTTCATTTCAAAGAAGAAGCTTCCTAAGAAGTAGTAGGAGTACCTCTCGAAGAAAGAAAAAGAGAATTAGCTTTTGTTTCTGGTGTTTGTAATGCAAAACAAAACCTTCCTTTTATAAATTGTACAACTTTGGCAATGGATTGGAATTGAATATGTGGTTTTGCTTTGCTCACTTTTTGAGTTCTAAATTAGTGTTCAAGCAATGCTAACTGGGAAACTCCTTCAGATAATTATATTCTTTAAAAGTGTGTAAATGATAAGGATATGTTTGGTTTCACAATTTACAGTTTTCTATTAAAATTTTCAACTGAAAATGCGTTCGGTTGATTGAATTTGAGTTTCAAAAAAATCCAAGAAAATGAACCTTTTTTTGTTTTCCACATTCTATATAAATTAGAAAAGTAATTTTTATAGTTTTCTAAATTTCTAAAACTGAAAATGAACAAATATTTTTTTTTTCTTTTTTAAATTTCATTAAAAACTCAACTATGTTTTCTAGAAAAATGAAGACAATCATCAACAACCAAACACACCCTTAGGTAGTGTTTAGTTGTGGAAAATTCTTTAGTTTTTTCAAAAAAATTATCTAAAAAAATTGAAAATTTTGAAAATGTGTTTTTTTGACGACTTTTCCAAAAATTTATTGAAAAATGAAAATTGTTTGTTTTCTAAAATTACAAAAAACTGATACTTATCGTCTTTCATATTTTTTCGTTTTCAAAAATATATAAACACACACATCCAACACCACCCACACCCCATCAATCCGCTTCTACTCCATCCATATTCACACCTTATACCACACACATAACCTATTGTACCCATCCCAACTTTTGTAAAATCCTCTTTCGAGACGTTTCTTAATTTAAGGTTTGTGGATAGTAATTTGATTATGTAAAGACTTTGGGTTTTGAGGAAGTAAAGTTAGACCTTATTTAAGGTTAATAATAGTAGTTATAAACATAGTTGTCAAAATCGCGATCCTGATCGTAGGATCGTACGACCCTACGATCCTAGGTATGAAAAATGATCTGGATAGTAAAAGTATCGTATTTGGGGTAGGATCGAGATCCGATCTGATCCTACCTTCCCTTGTCTTTTTTTTTTTTTTTTTTTTTTTTTTTTTTTGCAAATGAATTTTTTTTACCACTTTATGTCTTTTACCCTTTACCAATTTACAATTTATCATTTTGTATTGTGGCTTATGACTAATATTTTGAAGTTTTTATATCTTTTGAATGAAAAATTGAATGTTTGAAATATTTTTCATGATTAAAAGTTATAAATTAAAATTATATTTTATTTTGTGGGATCTTAGGATCTCGATCCCGATCTTACGATCCCGATTTTGTAAACCCAAAAACGATCCTAGGTAGGATCCCGATCTTGACAACCTTGGTTGTAAGATCTAAGCCCTTGATTTGTGTGTTGGAACCAAAGGGTAAAAATGGAAAAGTTATATGTTAGGCTTCTTGCATGAATTGTGGTTTTTAGTTCGACACGTGTTAAGCCAAAAGTAACTAGATAGAATTGTAGAGCTCTTAAATACATTTCCTTGCATATGAAGAAGACCGAAATTAGAGTTGAAATGAAAAAGTTATGTATGTTTGAAGTTGAAATGGAAGTTGGGTGTTTTGCTCTACGCAGGGCGTAGATGCTGAATTTTTGGATGCGATTTTAATGACCTACGCATTGCATAGGTTATGTTACACATGGAGTAATCACTGCAGATCAAAACCCTAATTCTTTGGTTTTGAGCCCTATTTAAGGGCTCTAACTTCTGGGAAACCCTCTCATGACCAGCCTTTATCACCTAAGATCATTCCTTGAGAAACCCTGACATACTCTTACTTGTTTTAAGCATTGACGTCATTTATGTGCTTATTTCTCCATTAGAATGTTGAATCTTAAAGATAACTCCTAGAATGTTGTGAGTCCATGGGATTGTTGGTAGTCCCCATGGTTGCTAATAACCCGTGAGATGTGTTGTTAATCCACAAGGCGTGTTGTTAGCCCACTAAAAGTGCTGATAGTCCTCAAGGTTGTTGATAACTCATAGCTGATTATTATGTTGTGTTGTATTAGATATTTTTGGAAACTCACTAAGTTTTGTGTTTACGATTGTGGATTAAATATTTGTAGGTACTTATCGGATTGCAAAAGCGACTGTACACACACATTATGATTTGAATTTCCACATTATCTTCTTTAACTCTGATTTCTGAATAATGATAGATGAACAAACGGTTGCACTGCATGTAATTTCGTTAAAATGGATGTTTTTATATTTTTCAAAATGAAAATTTTAGTTGGCATTTTTGAGATGTTACAACTTTGCACATCGACCACTAGTTACCTGTGACATCCCCAAATTTCCCGGCCAGAAAAGACCGATTTAATTTATGCTTCTTAAAATCAAATCAGAAAAGTCTTTATAAAAGATGTTGCGGAATTGGTCCCCAAAACAAAATATGATAAACGTTTGTCAAAACCTTTCTTTAAGAAATATATCATTTCCTTTTATATCAAAACCTCGGGATGTCATGTTCCAATACAGATCAAAAGCATAAACAAGATATTATAAGCCTTACGACAATCAATTGTAACTACTGGCCTATAATCCAAAATTCACTCATCATCATCATCCGACTATGTTCGGGGTCCTCTACCTATAATATAAACAGCTGAGTGGGTCAGGCTTGGAAGCCTGGTGAGCATATAGGGTTTTCAACCCACAATACATAAATTTATTATGTTTAAACATCAATCAATCAACCTAATTACCCCAAACCCCATTATTTTATTTATTTCTTAAGGGTTTACCCTAAGAATCAACTATCCCTCCTTCCTAAGGATTCATCCTAAGGAATAGACACAAAGTCAGCTCGTGACCGGGGTTTATACAACGGGCACTAATTCCATAGCTTCCAAAGTTTACTCAACATGTGCTAAGTCCATAGCTCTCATTTATCGACAATATTATTTACAGGTGTTCTCTCCTACAATACATGTCAATAGGTTTTAGAGTACAACAAAAGAACATATAGTTCATTACACCTACAGGTTGCGGGCCTGCTAGTGTTCCATATACTGTCTAGAATAGTCCATGGTTGTCATCCATACTCTGCTGAATGACTACAACAACAACATCGAGGCCTCTCATCTTTCTAACACACATCAACTATTTCATCCACCTATGTTCTACCCAACATATTTTGTAGATAAAAAGCATATACAATTTAAAACTTATATAAAACATCAATTCAACAGTTACCTCAATTAAACAATTAATATATTTACACATAACACATATTTCAAGGTAAATACTTCATATCTATGTGTAAATTGAAAGTAACTACACACTCACATGATTTAATGAAAACCAGGCAGCAATTCGTTTCCTAAAACGATCGTTTCTAATAAAACCGGGAGTTTTATTGAGAAACCGGGCTCTGCGAATGGTCGGGCTTCAAAACCGAAAAGATAAATTTTTCGGGCTTCACGGGCACTTCGTGGCGTATTCCGGGGCTTATAATCGATACTGGGGCTTCGGGGGATGATAATATGAAAGAAATATGGAGAAAGGGGCTAAAAATGACAAGTTTTCAAAATACCCCGGGAGGTCTCGCACCCTTCTATTTATAGGGTGGAGCTTCTGATCGGACGGCTGAGAAGGAACTACACGTCGTAGATCCGAGGGCTCGCAGGCGAAGGCTCGCACGAGGGCTGCACGTGCGAAGGGCTGCTGGCTTCTTGTGATTGGTCCGAGGCGTGTGTCCGATGCGCAGGTGGTCAACATGTGCGAGGGTCTCGGTGGCACTCGCTGATTGGACCGTGGAGTCGTCTTACACGTGCGAGGCTGAGAGCTAGGTGCGAGGCTCGGAACACGCGACAAGCATTGCGAGGCTCGGACTAGGCTGCACACGTGTCGCTCCTCGGATGTGCCACGGCTTCGGATGACTCAGCAGCTCGGTGACTCAGCAGGTTGGTGACTCAGCAGGACATGTGGCACTTTTTCAGCGAGGATGACGTGGCAACTTGATTTCACCTATTTGTGGTAATTTTGAATTTTTTTTCAGTGAATCTGCGGTGATTTTGAATTTTTCAGCTACTGTGGTGCTCTGATTATATCACATCCATAAATTGAGTTAAAATTCAGCTTTTTGTTCTGTGTTTTATGTTTAGGTAATACTTAAAAAAGTAAATTCCTAGATACACAAAATAAAGAATCAGTCAAGTTGTGGCTCTTGATCCCCACAGATAGAATCATACAAAGAATTTGTTTCTGTTATTTGAAAATCATACTAATTGGTGCTTTATTTCTGTTTTTTGATGTTGTTTTTGGTAGATGGATTCTAATGTCATATAAGCGATGTTATTTTTTGTGTTGTTCTTGGTATCTTGAATTTGTTCAAGGGTTTTGAAATATTGTCACCTGCAAGTATATGGACATCAGCCTACATTATTTTGATCTTTGTTTTGGGTGATTTTGCTTTCGTTTTATAAGTATTTACATAGATTGTTGTATTAAGGGGGTGTTTGGCTTAGCTTTTCACAAATCAGAGCTGGAAAAGGTTTTCTGGTGTGCGAGTCTCTGCTGTTTGTTATGCTCATTTATGGTGATGGTTGCTTGACTAAACTTTTTCAGGGCGGGTTGACGAAGACGAAGACGAAGACTACTCAATTGAAGCCCATTTGTGCATATGCGAAAGCTCGTAAATACGAAAACTGCAAAAAGTAAGCTTTATAGATGAACCAAATTTCATCATGCCCTTTACATCACTTTACTCAGTTGCTTAAAACATGCATTTCCCAGAGAGATCTCCTAACCGGAAAATCCCTCCACACCCTCTATATTAAAACCGTCATCCCTACTTCCATCTTCCTTTCCAATCACTTCATCCTCCTCTACTCCAAATGCCGCCGCCTCTCCGCGGCCCGCAACGCCTTTGATGTTATCCCACATCCAAATGTCTTCTCCTTCAACACAATCGTCTCCGCTTACGCGAAAGAATCCCAACCCCTCATTGCCCACCAGCTGTTCGACCAAATTCCTCAACCAGATATTGTGTCTTACAACACCCTCATTTCAGCTTACGCAGATCGAGGAGACACCCAGCCAGCTCTTCACTTGTTTATGGATATGCGTGAGTTGGGTTTTGACATGGATGGCTTTACATTTTCCGCTGCCATCACTGCTGCTTGTAAAAACATTTCTTTGACACGTCAGCTTCATAAATTGGCAATTTCAGGTGGCTTTAATGCTTATACTTCGGTCAGTAACAGCCTCATCACGTATTATAGCAAAAATGGGTATCTGGAAGAGGCCAAATCCATTTTTTATGATATGGGTAGCAACAAAGACGAGGTGACATGGAATTCAATGATCGTGGCACATAGCCAGCATCGAGAAGGATTAAAAGCACTTGCATTGTATCGGGAAATGGTTCATTTGGAGTTACCAATTGATTTGTTTAGTTTCGGTAGTGTCTTATCTGCATTTACCTGCCTGGAAGATTTACATGGTGGGCTTCAGTTCCATTGTCAATTAATCAAGAAAGGTTTCCACCAAAATACCCATGTAGGAAGCGGATTGATTGATCTCTATTCAAAATGTCACGGTGGCATGTCAGATTGTAACAAAGTATTTCAAGAAATTATGGAACCGGATATAGTCCTATGGAACACCATGGTTTCTGGGTATTCTCAGAACGACAATCTTTCAGAAGAAGCTCTCTCTTGTTTTATACAGATGCAAAGAGAAGGTTACCACCCAGATGATTGCACCTTTGTTTGTGTAATCAGGGCAAGCTCTAATCTCTCCTCACCATCTCAAGGCAAACAGCTTCATTCTCTTGCTCTTAAATCTGACATCCCATCAAACAAAATCTCTGTAAACAATGCACTGATCTCCATGTACTCCAAATGTGGAAACTTGCAAGATGCACGCCGACTGTTTGACAAAATGCCAGAGCATAATACCGTCACATTCAACTCACTAATCACAGGCTACTCAAATCATGGGTTTCAAATACAGGCATTGGATCTTTTCCAACACATGCTTAACACAAACATATCCCCCACAAGTATAACCTTCGTATCTATCTTATCAGCATGTGCACACACAGGAAAAGTTGAAGAAGGCAGAAAGTATTTTACTTTAATGACTGAAAAGTTTAATATCGAACCAGAAGAAGAACACTTTTCATGTATGATAGATCTTTTGGGTCGAGCAGGTAAACTTGATGAAGCTGAAAGACTGATTGAGTCAATGCCGGTCAAACCTAGTACAGTCTCATGGGGTGCTTTACTTGGAGCATGTAGAATTCATGGAAATCTTGAATTAGCAGTAAAGGCAGCTAAACAATGTCTTGTTCTAGATGCTTCTAATGCAACCCCTTATGTGGTTCTATCACACATGTATGCTAGGGCTAACAAATGGGAAGAAGTGGGAAGAGTCAGGCAGTTAATGAGAGACAATGGGGTGAAAAAGAGTCCGGGGTGTAGCTGGATTGAGGTAAACAAGAAAGTACATGTTTTTGTTTCAGAAGATAGTTGTCACCCCATGTTGAAGGAGATTAATGAGTTTTGGGAAGAGTTGTTGAAGAAGATGAAGGAAGTTGGATATAGAGATTATGGAATTGTTGAAGAAGATGAATGTGGGAAGTTGTGTTTGGATTATTGATGAGTACAGAAGGAGAGAGTTTGTATGTGGTGAAGAGATGTGAGAAAGTTTCATTGTTTTTAAGGAAGGAAAATGTTTGATGTGGAGATATTGTTGATTGATTTTTTACACATATGACAATTCAAGAAGATATTTAAACAGAAACCCTTTTGAGAAGAAACCATGAGGAGAGGGAATCACTACAAGTGGAAGGTCAAAAAAGGAATTGCATTTACATTTTACGTTACACAAAAAAGCATTGACGAGATATCTATCAAAGCAAAAGTCATTTTAAGGTAGAAAAGCAATGCTTGTTACACAAGTGTGATGGCGATTTGCTCCCATGATATGATTACTTTTGTGTATGCCGGCTGAATGAGATTCTCGTATATTTTATGATGGTATTAGACCTGAAAACAAATTTCCAGTAGTACTAACCGGTTGTAAGGTTTTACAGATTTTATTTTACCTTGTTTATTTAATCTAGTTTTTATTACTTAACTCAAACATATTTTTGCATTTATAGATAATTTCTTTGTTATTAATGGTGAGTATCTGAACCTAAAGGGATTTTTAGTTCCATAGTGAGAGGTATCATCATCCTAATTGGCATCATGTTAGTAGAGTCAGAGGAAAGAAACAAATTATTTGAGTTTATGCATTCACCTGTTGGCAAAACGGGCATTTAGAAAAAGATTTCATTTTTTGAAATATATACCAAACTCTCTATTGATACGTCAAATGTTGATTTCACATGCATGTTGTACATTGCATAATTACAAACGGATGAAAGATAGGGAATCACTTCATCACTAGATATGTTGATTAAAATCTTCAAGACCTTGAAGAAAATGTGAACGTGGTTAAAGAGGGTTTTCTTTTGAATATAATGGGTCGGGATGAAATGTTTCAAGTCGTTAGAGACATTTGTAATCTTGATAGCATTAAAGCGGTAAGATTTAAATTATTAAAAAATAATGTTTGTTTTTTATGTTGAATGATACATTGGGTTTTATAAAAATGTTGATTAGTATATTAATTTTGTTTCATTTTTTGTTCAAATATTGTATAGAAGTGTAGAAAATTTTTAAAAAAGTTTTTAAGGTCAATCAATGTTTGTATATGAATTTGTCTTTCCCTAATACCTCAGACTTAGAAACTGCTTAAACGATTGTTTTTTCTTCTTCTTCTTCTTCTTCATGTTACAAGTAAATAAATAGTCCCAAGTGAAAACTGCAAAAAAATGTGTCAACATTGAGTATATGATTCTGCCATGATTAAGACCACCAGCGAAGTCCAACCAGTAAAAGGGTGTGCACCCTTCCCACTTCCCTTTTTCTGATCATACTGTTCCCATAAATAACCTGTCTCCTTATACTTGTTCATCACATTCCTGTTGCATGCACAATTTCAACCATACATACGTAAAAATGTAGAGGTAAATTGTAAAATTAAATAAAGTACTATAAACATTATACCGAATCAGATTGCCCCTCAACTCATTGTAAATTAACTCGGCTCTTTCTCTATATGGGCCTTCCTCTACAACAACAAATAATACACACAGTTAGTTTCAAGGTGTATCTATGTATGCATATAATATAAGAATTAAATAATATTGTATGCCTTTTGAATAATGATGTAGGGATGAAAGAATTAAGTAATTCATGTTCATCCAAACTGGGCCTCTCCAATATGGTGGGTCATGCTCCGTATTTCGCCTCATGTACATCGAGCTATATATATAAAAAAAAAAAAAAAAAAAAATCAATGTTGGTTATATATAAATAATAAATAAATCCCACGACACCTTGTTTTAGAGAGGGATCGCAGGCCAAAGTCGGTCCACAAAGTGCTGTTGTTGTAAATAATGTCGAGTTGTTTTTCTAGAATCCATGAGTTCTGGATGTATGTATGTATGTTGATTAGAAACAAACATGTAAATAATAATGAAATAGGAAGAAATGATATTATTATAATGAATAGTTAATTAATTAAACTTACAGATGGAATGATCTTCCAGATGAAGGGAAAAAGACTGACATATCCGATATGTGGAACCAGTCTCAATTCTGGTTTCTCTAAAACTTGTCTAACAAGCTCTAGACTTGGGGGTTTCCCATTTTTCTCCACTAGTTGTCTTCTTAATCGAACCTAAATATGTCCATTCATTCACTCAAAATGTCAAAAATATATAAATTATAATTTTGTATGAAGATTATATACTATGAAAGGACATAACATAACATAACGGGTGGATACAACTTAACCTTTTCTGTGTGATTTCCATAATCAAAATAAGCACCATAATCTTTGTCAAAGTGCATCTGGAAAACAAGAAACAACATTTAGAATCAATATATATATATATATATATATATATATATATATATATATATATATATATATATATATATATAACATAAAATTTGACTTTAAAAAACAAATAAAAAACCTTATTGAGAAGATCAAAATCAGCAAGTAGGTTGGCTGTGTCCCCATATAGGTTGGTGGATTGTTGTTTGTTGATAAGTTGATTTGAGATGGAGTGCATGCAATCGGCTGCAAGAAGCATCCAACATCTGAGATCCAGGTGGCGCTCTTCTTCACTTGGATGTGAGGCACGTGGATAATCATCCAAACCAGAAGATAATGTCTAACAAAACATTTCAAAAATTAATTGACACTTGGTTTACTGATATAACTTTTGTAAATAAAATTAAAAAAAAAAAAAAAAAATAGCAATTTAAATGAGGTTGAAGATATAAAAATAACCTTTGGGTTTAGTTCAAAGATGGTTTGACTCTCTTTTCTTCCATGCCAGTAATAGCTGCTTTTATGCTGGCCTGTCGTTTAAAATATATATATATATATATATATTTTTTTTTTTAAGGCTCAAATAAAGTTGAAGTTTCAACATCTCAAATAAATTTTAATTACTCTTCCATCTTTTTACCACCAACACTGTTTCTAAGCAAATAAAGTTGAAGCATCCAACATCTTTTTTACCTGATTGTGTTGTATTAAACCATTGAAACCATGCTTCTAAACGACCAAAAGACCGTTCAAAAAAAGCAGAAATCTCCTTGCTTTCTGTTGCAGAGAACTTGTTTTTCATCATCCCACAAACCAGATCTGAAAACCAAGCTTCATTTTATCAGGAGTCATATCCTTGAAATATTTGAATCAAAAGTTTTTTTTTTATAAACAAAAAGCAAATTTACCTTGTAAGACTAAAAACAATGTTGGTGGATTTCCATTACTCGGGCGTTGAACAACAAATTCTTCAGGTACCTTACTGTAAATATATAACAAGTTATTTTCACAAAAATATACTCTACTACAATAAAAAATCAAGATCAATGGTGTACCTTAAAGCTTCAGCTCCTAAAATTTGCTCACGTGGAATCCAACCATCAATGTTCATAAGATCTAACCAGTGTCCAATAATATCCAAGGAAATATGCATATCCCATCGCCTACACAAAAATTTAAAAAAAAATGAAAACCCAAATTTTGGAAAGGAACAATTCAGAAAGAAAAAAAAATGTATAATTTATATACCAGATTAATAGTTGATGAAAACCCTCATCCCATAAGAATCCTCTAGGAAAAAATGGGCGACTTGGAACAGCAGTGTACAGCTCAGCGGGCCAATATAATACAGAATCACCACCAGATTTATGCTGTTTTACACATATTCATGATAGTTTATAAATAAATATTTTAAGCATAAATATTATTAAGGAAGAATAACAAACATAGAAATTTACCTTAGAGGGTTGTGGAAACAATATTTTTGATTGGCCATAGAAGTATCCAATCCCTCCTAATAGATTTCCAATAGCAGCCTTACCAACTTCCATAGATTCAGAATCAAGCTGCAAATAAACATTTAGATCAAGGGTATTTATGTAATTTAAACAACAACAATGAAAAAAAGACAGTAAGGAGCAACAGCTTCTGTGAAGGGTACCTTATCTGATGGATTAAAGATTTTATTGAACTTATCATCAAATTCATTTTCCTTCTTCTGAAGATGACTAGTAAGTGATGTACCTACATATAAGAAAGAAATATAAACACTATAATACTATTATATAAGATACTATTACTGATATTGGTAACTATTACTTATATTGAAAAATTATTAGTGTAATATCAAGTACCAGTTAGGCTGTTGACACGTTCTTGGATTTCAGCATCATCAATATCAGTTCCAGTTACAAAAGCAATGTCTGCTTTAAAAGGAGTTTTAGCAGAGATCTGCTAAGACAGAAGGATAAGGTTCATGGAAATTGAACCAGAAAGTTAAATTGTGCTTGATGAATGATGATGACAGTCTCATAGTATATAATAACATATATTTGGATGATGAAAACTGCACCTGATAAACTAAAATGTTAGCAGAATCTTCAGATGTGTCTGGAAGCTCCAAATGGCCATAGTTTCTTGCCTATTAAAGCACAAGGAGAACCCAATCCCATCACCAACACAATAGTTAAATAAATCAGTTACAGGAAACAAAAAGCTTAAGGTCAAATATTAGTATATTACTTGTAGTGCAAGAATTCCTTGGACCACATCAGAGAGATTGTGAATGTGAGGTGTCTTGAGACCAACATGGTGGATTTCAAAATCATCCTGAAAACAAGTTGGTCATCACATCAGTTCAAAAGGATTAGCAGTAAAAATAAAAAAAATTATATATATATATTTTTTTCATGATAATACCGTTGATTTTAAGTGTAGCTCCCAATCACTGACATCTGATCGTGATCCAAATGCCAACAGAGACTTCTCATGAATTTCTGTAACACTTCTACCTAAGCTCAGAGCATTTTCACCCTCATCAGCCACATAAAAGAAAAGATGTGCAGCATCTGGCATTTCTTCACTTAATCTGAAAACAGCAACAAAGAACAACAATACAGGGTAAATTGCTTGCAGTAGTGGAAATTGGAATTCAGTAGATGAAATAGTTTAGGAAAAATTGATCTATTTCAGTAGTACCAACAAAAAATCATTTCAGGAAACAGGTAGGGTTTATACTTTTCAGATTGCACTCCAACTCGAAAAGCCCAGTCTCCTCCATAGCCACTTCCATCTACCTTGGATTTCAAGAAACTTGTGGTCAATGTCATCCCGTGATCAATTAGAACCTGATGTCCATAGTCTCTTCCATTATGTTTATTCCAACCATATGTTTGAAGATCATCTGCATCTTGGCAGACATGTCGCATAAAATATCGTCCATCCTTTATACCAAGCCACATCAATCCAGCAACCAAAGATTCTGGAGTCCTGGAAAGGACAACTGATATCATATATCTTAAATGTTCAAACTACATGAACATCAGAAGCTTGCTATTACGGATTCAGCAACCAAATGTAAAAGAGAAAAATTAGCCACAAGAAGGAATCCCGAAACTATAAGCTTACCTGGCTCTGACACCGAAATAAACTTGAGGACGATATGTTCCCCAATATAAGCTCTCCTTATGATCTCCTTGAAACTGCAGACAATCAATCAAATTCACTCATCTGTAAGAAGAAGATGCATAATAAGCAGCGAATACCCTAATCTCACCATCTCAAGGTCCATGATTTTTGGCGCAGGAAACGGTGTGATAACCCTTGGCAATTGATCGTCTGCATCGGAGAACTGAACGAAATGGTAGAGAAAAAACAGGGCGACCAATGACGATACGATAGTAAACCCTAGAAGAACAAAATTAACATCTAAAATGCGAAGTTGATCTTTGCCTCTTTCCCTCCGCAAACCCTTCCGGTTACGAAGTTCGCGATGATCTTCTCCGGATACACTGCTGGTAGTCGGTTTGATTCTGTTTCTCGCGGTTTTCCGGACATCTCCTCCGCCCATTTTTCCGGCGACGTTAAGTTCATCCAAGCGCGGGCGGAGCTGCGAAGGGAGAGTAGAAACTAGAAAAGAAGACTTTTGAATCCCTGGAAGTCAAAACAGATCAGTGTACTTCTATTCAAATCATATTTTATGCTAGTATATATATATATATATATATATATATATATATATATATATATATATATATATATATATATATATATATATATATATATATATATATATATATATATATATATATAAAAGGGAATATCTCAAATATATCACATTAAAGTGTGTTACAAAAAAGTAAAAACTATTTGAAAATAAGTATTCATACACAGATTTTCATACACAATAACTTATCCATTATATAGTTGCAAGGTTCTAAATGGCGTGATGCGTGGCATGACGGCAAGGTCAAGACTCAAGCTTAACGACCTATGACGAGCCATGGCGTTTTTCAAAACGTGATGTAAGGCGGCGATTTTGTATTAATCTAAAATTATATTACCACATAAATATAAATTTATATTAAATATAACTACTTTTTAGAAGTGTTAGATCAATAACTAGTATCAAAAATTTAACAAAAAACCAGTGTTGCAAAAATCGATCTAGACAGCCGATTAATCGGCGCCTAGGCGCTTGGCGGCCTCTAACCACCTACAAATAGGTGTTAGAGGGTTAATTAATCGGCCTTGGTCAACATCGGTCAAAGACGGTCCAAATCGGACAAATTCGATTCATCTTAAACCCAAAATCGGACCAAAATGGCTCAAACTAGCCAGCTCAAAGGAGCTACTTGCCTAAAATATATTTGGCTTGGGTTATCTTAAGTGGATAGATACATGCGCCTTTTTATAGAAGATGTTTTCCCTCAGAGAATGCTCCCGCTGGCGATGTGGGATGCTGAAACTTATTTTTCTTCCCTGCGTTTCCTTCATCATTCTTTTCGCTATGTTGTTGGTCGTTATTTTCCTTCTGCCCTTGCCCCATCCCCGTCAACCTATGTTGCCTTCAAAACACTAGCTTGTCTAAACCCATCAATTGTACTTGATCAATTCCAATACTTGTACACCATAATCGATTAATTCCAAGAGTTGTGCTCCTCTTTGACCTCCGGCCCCTGCTCCATCTCCATCACCATTGAACCTCCAAGACTTATGCTCTATCACCATTGAACCTCCAAGATCCATGTGGTTGCAGTTTGTAATAGGTAGGGGCAGAAGTGGTGGTGATGTTGGTTGGAATGAAAACGAAGAAGCAGCATCTCCTTCACAGACCATCGTTACACGTCACCTTCTGTAGCACCTGGTTCCTGGTACGTAAATCTTATTTGAGTACTTTCCATTTTTAGCCTTGGACTCGGCGAGTCATAGGTCCGACTCGCCGAGTAGAGATGGGACCCGGGACACGTTTAAGTTGGCGACTCGGCGAGTCCATATCCTGGACTCGGCGAGTACGCGCTGTCTAATGAAACCCTAATTTCCAAGGGTTTGCACCCTATTTAAACAACCATTTGCGCCCCAACTCCGCCCCATTCACCCTCAGAAGCTCTCCATACGTCCTAGCCTTTGTTCTTGTGAGTTTGAAGCTTATTAGTGTGTTTCCTTGAAGATTTTGTGAAGGAAGAGGAGTAGATCAAGAGGAAGGGAAGGAAGCCAAGCATCCTAGTGTTCTTTCAGTGATTTCTTTGAGGTATAACCCGTTTTCCCTCTGTTTTTATGCTTATTGCTCCATTAGGTCTTTCTTGAGCCTTTCCCCAAGCTTGTATGTGCAATATAAGGCGTACTAAGTTGATTGGCCTTTAGATCTAGGCAAGATTGAGCTCTAGGAGCTTAGATCCGTTACCTTTATGGAGCCTTGTTGCTTGTTCACCCTAAATCTACCCCTTTTGAGGCATTTTGAGCCCTAAATCCCTCATTGGTGAATATCTACACGTAAAGTTGGAAACTTTACGTGTGATTTATGCTCTAGGAACCCAGATCTGTGAATGGTATAGACTGGAATCAAGCAAAATCGCGTATATAGTGATTGCATGGCGACGACTCGGCGAGTCGTTCATCTAACTCGGCGAGTCTGCTCGCGAGTCTCCGAGTTGTTCCCTTTTCGTTATGTCGAGTTTGAGTAGTGAGTCACGGGGTGTGACTCGGTGAGTTGGAAGCCGAACTCACCCATGGAGGAACTCGGCGAGTCAATGCCCTGACTCGGCAAGTTTAAGGCAATCTTCTTAGATCAAGAACAGGCTCGACGAGTTGTTCATACAACTCGTCGAGTCTCAGCATGGTGTTCATCGGATGAAGATGAACTCGCCGAGTTGTTCATACAACTCGGCGAGTAGGATGAAGGACTTGAACAATCAGTTTGGAAGGAGAACTCGTCGAGTCAACGCCTAACTCAACGAGTAGAAACGGGACCCAAGTCAGTCGATTGGAACGGACTCAGCGAGTTGGCAAGCCAACTCGGCGAGTCGGGTCAACTAAAAGTTGACTCTGACTTTGACTTAGGGCGTAAGCAGGGGTAAAATGGTCATTTACCCATAGGTCAGTTAGCAGTGTTTGATTGAGTATGTTGTGGGAATTGCAGCCGGAGGATTTCCGGAGCAGTAGCAGCAGCAGTAGACAGTCAGTTCCCGATCAGATCAGCAGCTACTTCGAGGTGGGTTACCTTCCAGTAGCGGTGGGTCTACGGCCATAATGTCGGCCCACCAGTAGGAGTTGTATGTTAGATGATTGTCTTTGTGATATCATCTAGGTTTGCTACTACCTGATATGCTATATGCTAGCTTGATGTGTTATAGTAGTAGAGTTCGGTTGTTAGGACCGAAGGGTGGTCAGACACCCCAGATACGTCTGACAGTATGTGATGATATGTTTGCATGCTGGCTTGTTATGTTTTATGCGATAGAGGTAGTAGGAGGGGACCAGTCTCCGAGGTTCGGTTGTTAGGACCGAAGGGTAGTCAGCACCCCAGAATGGCTCGACATGGGTAGGTCAGCGCCCCATAATGGCTTGACATGGGTAGGACGACACCCCAGAATGGTCGTACCGGGTAGGACGACACCCCAGAATAGCCTGTCAGTATGTGTGTTATGTGTCTGTATGGTATGTGGTACGATGGGGGAACTCACTAAGCTTTGTGCTTACAGTTTACAGTTTTGGTTTCAGGTACCTCTTCATCAAAGGGGAAGGAGTTGGCGCGGTAGCGGCACATCATGCACACACTCTGGTTTCCACATTTACTAGATTTCTCTGGAAATTTTACTCTGATATTTCGATTGGTTGTATGATTTGGCTTTTAGACATTATTTACGTTGTGATGTGGTTTGATCAAACAATGTTTTTAATTATTAACGTTTACTAAAGAAATGTTTTAAAAACGAAATTTTTGGACATGAAAATTGGGTCGTTACACCTTCTTTTCTAGTTGCGCCACCGTCGCACGTTGCACTCTCCTTTGCAGGCCACCATCAAACTTGTCGACAACAGAATCTGGTAATCGTTGTTTATCTGAAATCGATTTTCAATAAATTCACAGGAGTTGAAATTTGTATGAATTTCTTGACTTTTTTCTTGTTAATGTTGAAATGTGTAAGAAGTTGGAGAATTGGAATTAGGAGAAATTGGAATCTATCGATGTCAATTCCAAACCAGTTGAATCTATTGAAGTTGGAGAATTGGAATTAGCAACACAGTTGTTGAATCGAAACAATGTTAGAAGCGCTGATGCATACCATGTGCTCGATCAAATGCTTGTGTGAAAGAACAATGGAATTGCTTGCTTCACAACTTCATTGATTTTAGGTTGTTTGTTGTATTCTTGATGTAGGTTTACTAAGTTCACATGTTTAACAAAAAACTAGATTAGTTAGTTTAATTGTGTGATAATTTTTTTAATTCTTAGGATTAATGTTATATTTATTAACTTGTGTATTGTTTATTAATAGTCTTAGTATTAATGTTATATTTATTAACTTTTTAATATTTTTTTAATTATTAATGGTACCCGATTAATCCCCGCCTAGCCGATTAATCCCTTGACCCCAGTCCACCGATTAGCCTACGTCGAGCGATTTCTGCAACCTTGCAAAAACCACAATACTTGTATCTCCTATTAGAAAAGACATAACAAAGAGCAAAAAACTGTGTCTCAAACGAAAAAACATGCGCCATAACACGCCATAACGCGCCATGGCGCACCATATCACTCCTTGCCACGCACCACGCCTAACAGCAACGTTATGAGACTTTTCGTAACGGCGGAGCCACGCCTCACGCCATGGCGCGCCATACGTGCCTTTTAGAACATTGTATAGTTGTACAATATAATATTTTAAAACACCAATTGTTATGTACGGAGAAAAAATGTTGTGTACGGATCAACTCCCATTCTTATTATTTCCATTTTTTTAATGATTTTTTTCATTTTATAAATTTCGAATATTTAAATGTAATAATAAATACATATCAATTTCAGTAATGAATTTCCTTCTAATTTCAAAATTATTAAATTAAACCCTCATTACTATTTTTTATTTATTTATCTAAATTATTTGTTTAAATTAAAAAAAAACACTTTAATTTTAATAATCTAACATTTTTTCTTACTTTTTTTTATAAATTCAAATTTCAAATGTTTATAATTTCATATTTAATTTTTTTTTTAAATAAACTCGGCTCTCACATTTAGTATTGTATAAATAACTATTTAATTAATGTCATGTCTTGTTTTTTTTTTTTTTTTTGAAACAGTGAATCTAACACTCTTAAACTAGTACTTAAATCCACATATATTTACGATAAAACTTGAACCATCAACCTTAAAGAGGAAGGACAACACTGAAAAAACTTGAACCATCAACCTTAAAGAGGAAGGACAACACTGAAGCTAAAAACTCTTTCATTATCTTTCTTCATTTTAAATAAAAATATATAAGAATTAAACATATTGTTTTTAAGTGGAGGGATAAAAACACAAATAAAATATCACCTCTTTCTATGAAAGCATTAATGGTTAATGGTTACTTCATTACTCATATACCATCAAATATACTTTACAATGGAATCTTTTATATAACTATTATGAAAATTATATATTCATATTTTCATGAAACAAAACCCAAATTTTGTAAAATAGATCGCCGTCTAATTCGATTAGAGGAACATATAATTATTTGAATAACTAGTCGTTTAATACAAGATAAATGAACTTAAATTTCGACGGTAACATATAATTATTTCAATAACTAGTTATTTACACCCCGTTTTCGAGTTCAACTTAACAAGAGAAAACAAAGGAAATGAGTGTAAATTAGAAGCAAATAAAAGAAATTGGTGTTCCCGAGTTTAATTAATTTTCAAAACAACATCATGAAATTATCTTTTTACTGGCAACAACTTGCAGAAAAGAAAAAAAAGTTATAATTGTGAAATAAAAAAGAATACCGGAGAATAATTTTACAACTTATGGAATTGCTAGTCATTTTATAAGGTCAAAAACAATTGATCTTTAGAGCCCTTGTGGCCATGGAGGTTCGCCTACAGTGACTTCAGGGCATCAGACAAAGCTTTATGTTTGCAGCGGGGGATTAGTAGGTGCGCGAAAGCTGCCCGAAAACCCTCGTTAGGGAAGTTTCCTTTCCAAAAAAAAGTTGATCTTGAATATTTTTGTAATTATGCCAAAAGAAAACCTGGCCTTACTTTAAAGTTGTGTAAAAGTTAGCTTCTTAGCTTCTGATTTACAAACTAATTAACAAGTAGTTTATTAAAAAAGTAAGTTGATTTATATATATATATATATATATATATATATATATATATATATATATATATATATATATATATATATATATTTATGTTTTAAAATATTGTATTGTATAATTATATAAAACCTAAATTGTTGTGTGTGAAGAAAAAAATATTATGTACTTATCACTTTCTATTATAAAAAATACCTTATAAACTATTTGTAAGCTATTTTATAGGTTTTACTAACCACTAAAAAAACTAGTTTATGCATATCAAACACAGCTTAAAAGTTATATCGATGGGCAGTAAAATATATCTAAAAACCAAATTTTTATATTTCATTACAAAACAACCATCAAATTTGCAAATCACATGTTGTGATGATACATTTACGAAGATTTAACTTGCTATGGTCTCATGAGCATCATTTATTTTGCACGAACTTACTTTTTGTTCAATCTGTATCATAAATTAGTCCGCTATGCTTTAACGAAAGCATGATCAACATTTATTATTTAAGTATTTACATTCAACATGGAACCAATTTTCCAATGTTTTAAAAACCGGTTTTTTAGTTGAACTGGTATGGTGATCGGTTCCCGGTTCAACCGGTTTAATCGGTTCGATCGCCGGTTACGTTTTTTCCTATTTTCCTACATATACATACATATAGAAATTATGAATTTGATATTTACAAGTTCAAACATTAAAAATACACATAAAAATAAATTGTAGATGAATCCAAATATATTAAAATAACACATAACCATAAGTTTTAGTGTTTACATCAATCCATATACGTCAAACAGAAAATAAAGTACAATACCAAAACGAAATATAGTTTTTGATGAATACAAACACATCAAAAGAATTTATAACATTTACCATATGTTTTTATTTAGAGTAAACTAAATAGATTTGAAAAAAATCACTAAACTTTATTATGTAAATGGTTCTTTTTCATGTGTTTTTATTCGGTTTAACCGGTTTTTTCTAAAAGCTGGCCGGTTCAGAAATCAATATAAAACCGGTGATAGTTGAACCGTTCCCTCTCCCGATTCCCGGTCCAACCGATTCGACCGGCTGGTTCAAACCGGTTTTTAAAACATTGCAATTTTCTGATACATACGGTTCATAACAGATAGTATGTTATTAGAAACAACCAATATATCGTCTAGTATATTCATGTAAAACTTTCATCTATATAGAGACTTGCGAAGATAGTTTTCATTCCTGAGTTCGTTCTTTTTTCAACATTATACATTATCAAATTCTAAACTTGTTTGTGTTGTATTGTTTTTTATTTAAAGATCTTGATTCTTGAAAAAACAAACAACTTCTAAAAAAAAACAAAAATCCTTAACAATTGAAAGATTTTAATTGTTTCTTCTTGATGCATAAAAAATCCCCAAAGGCATTCGATGGCCATTGAACAAAAGAATTTGACATGGGAAGCTCGCTAAAAAACTAAAACCGTCTTCAGACTTCAGAGACGATGTTAATAGAACAATCAATAAGGATGTATTTTCCTTCCTAGTTATCAACAAACAAAAGAAACCCTAAAATATCTTCCAAACTCGCAAACTCCAAAAATGGCTCAAGAGACTTGGTGTCAGGCTCAAAGAATATGACACAAACAAACCACTATTCTAGCTAAAAATGAACCTCTTTAATTACTTTGCCATGATTATTCATTATGATCACACAAATCTAGTTACCTCCCTACAACTTCTCAACCTCACTACCATACCAAACCCAACCCTAAACACACCAATTTCCCAACAAACACCACCAAAAAAATGTTCACCAACTTTGTCCTTTTCACGCTACTAGCCTTACCTCCAACAACCACCATACCCCTAACCCCACCGCAAAATACCTCCGGCATCAGCGGCAAATGGACTCTCCTACACGACAACCTCGGCATATCCCCCATGCACATGCAACTCCTACACAACGACAAAATTGTCATGTTTGATAGAACCGACTTCGGTCCTTCAAACATAACTCTCCCATTCAACCGATGTCGATACGATCCGTTCGATCCCATGCTCCAAAAGGACTGCACGGCTCACTCAATCCTATACGATATACAGACCAACACGTTCCGACCTTTATCTATTCAAACCGATACATGGTGCTCGTCTGGTGCAGTTCTAGCAGATGGGACCTTGGTTCAGACCGGAGGGTACAATGATGGGGACCACACGGTTCGAACCATGGTCCCATGTGATGACGAGGCATGTGATTGGGTCGAGTACCATGGGTACCTCACTGAACGAAGGTGGTACTCGACCGATCAAATATTACCTGATGGACGGGTTATCATAATAGGCGGACGACAACAAAATAATTACGAGTTTTACCCTTCGACTTTGCCGGATTACTTTATTCCCCCCCTCAATGTATCTTCTTTTTGGTTGGATTTCTTTAAAACCGATGAGGTTATAAGCGAAAATAATTTGTACCCGTTTGTCCATTTATTACCCGATGGAAACCTATTCATTTTTGCAAACATACGGTCTGTGGTGTTTGACTATAACCAAAACCGTGTAGTCAAACACCTTCCGCCAATTCCCGGGGACGACCCGCGAAACTACCCGAGCTCCGGGTCGTCTATTTTGCTTCCGTTAGATGAAAACACGCAAATCGAGCCCGAGGTCATGGTATGCGGTGGGGCCCCACGTGACGCGTTCTTGAACATAAAACGGGCCCGCGAATTCATCCGAGCAGTTCCGACTTGCGGACGGATAAAAGTCACGAATGAGAATCCCGCTTGGGAGATCGAAACGATGCCGATTGCGAGAACCATGGGTGATATGGTCATTTTGCCTAACGGAGAAGTGATTATCATAAATGGAGCCGGGTCGGGGACAGCCGGATGGGGCAACGCACGTGATCCGGTGACCCGGCCCGTTATTTACCACCCGAACGGGCCTCCGAATAGGAGATTTTCTGTGATGCAATCGGCATCGAGACCAAGACTTTATAACTCCGTTGCTATTTTGGTGACGGACGGGCGGGTTTTAGTAGCGGGTAGCAACCCGAATCCGTTTTATAACTTTACAAATGTTGAGTTTCCTTCTGAGTTAAGTTTGGAAGCGTTTTTACCACCTTATTTAGCGAAAGAATATGATCCACTGAGGCCAGAAATTGTGAGCATTGATGTTGAGGTTATGGAGTATAGGAAGCCATTGATATTGATGTTTACAGTATTGAAGTTTTTGAAGCTATCGAGAGTTACAGTGAGGATTATAGCACCATCATTCACGACACATTCATTGGGAATGAATCAGAGAATGGTGGTGTTGAAGGAAGATAAGAATGTGTCGATGGTAGGAGAGTCTTTTATGAAGACTTATAGTATTGGGGTGTTTGGGCCATCAACGGCTGAGATTGCACCACCAGGGTATTATCTCTTGTATTTGGTTCATGCAGGCATACCTAGTCTTGGCGTGTGGGTAAAGGTTCAGTAGCATGTGAAATTATTACTTATTAAGATAAGATTTAAATAAAATGAATTTGATTTATGAAGGGTGTTTTGGTCATTTTGTTCAAATGATACCCATTATGGTGGTCTCTAAAAGGCCAATGTAGTAATTTTGTTGAAAACTCAATAGAATAAAAAGAAAGCGCACAAAGATATAACAACCTGTTAGTATGCTGCAAATGCACAATATAAGTGCCAACTTTAGCAGTAAGAAAAGCCAGAGCTGTTATTCCCTTTGCTGTACATATAGATAGATTTCTTCTGAAATTCGTCAAACTGGAAGGTCTCTAGCAGTTAGCACATTGTTGCATTTATTTGGTTTCTTAATTATCACATAAAAAATTATACTGAAGATTTATTTAAGGAGATGAAACTCATCAGTGACATCAGATGTCATATGTGTAGATAGTATATGCATGTTACATCCTATAAACAGTATACTTTGATTTCACATATTTTCAGATGTAAAAACAGTATGAATTGTTTAAGTATGAAAAAACATAGAAAACTACGAATTACAGATTTTGAAAAATATTTATACACGATCTAAGAAATTATCCATGTTTATTGTTATTCGAAACCTGTAGATCTAACAAGAAAATTAGTGATGTGGGAAAATGGCTACTAATGTGGAGCACGACGGGAAGCTCGACGCCCACCAACACGACTCCCTTAGGCCTTAGGTCTAAAATACTTTAACGAAAATATTATAAAAAATCAGAGGGTGTTTTGAGATGAAAATATGGCATTATGTTGTTGTAATAACTTTTGATTTGACCCGTCCTAAAGTACTTAGGTGTCATATATTTTTGGTACTTGTCATACATATTTTATTTGCTTCAACATTTGTTGGAGGGATAGCAACAACACAAAGATATTGGGGATGTGCCAGATCACTGTATTTGCACGTGCCATGGATTATTATGATTGTCTTGTCTTAATTACTTTTTCAACTCCTGTCTCCCCCTAAACCAACCATCAACGTGCGCTCATCACTATCCTTCCATTATTACATTTTTAACATTAAATCGTTGAAAATACTTTGTACATTGTATAAATGTCTAATGTGATAACTATGATCAAAATCTCGAAAATGCCATGTTGGATATTGTCCGTAAATAACAATTCACCTCTAATTGTATATATATACACTAATTTTATAGTCCAATCAAACGACAATATAACAATTAGTTGTATCATTTGTTTGGATGATTAACAACATATTTCAACATAATCAACAAAATGTAACCCTTATCAGCAGTCGTTGATTGTAATTGTAGCGTTGATCCACTACAAAAACAATAACAATTATTGATTTATATTTTGGAACTGCACTTGAAGTCTTAAAATCTATTTTTGTTTTCAATTATCCAAAATAATTTTAATGGCTTTAAAACTACCAACATTATTTTGATTATTTTAATGTGTATAAGTTATCAATTAATTCTTTGTAAAATCTAAGGAAGCAAAATTAAGTGTATATACTATGTGGCGTGTTAATGTGTTCTTAAGTTTAACGTGATTAAAGTGTTTGTAAAGGGTGATATCAAGTTTTCTAATTAACAAATTCAAGGTTTTAGATTTTAAAATGCATCGACACATAGAAAGTTGAAGCCGATTGTGTATATATAGGCAGTCTAGCACACGGTTGTCACGTTATGACGACAAATATATTTATTGCTTTACATCTAATATTCTTTATCTTATGATATTGTTTAACTTTGTATATATAAAAAAAGATAAGGTGGTATATGATCGTACCTTGTTCCTTTTTTGTTGTACATTGATAAAAATATCAATTTGATTATTCTTTATTTCAACATATTCCGGATGATTATTCTTAGACTTTCAGTTATTGTTAATTTGTTACACTATCTTCAAATAAAAATTGTATATGATTATGGATTTATTTCGCCTCTCCAATCTCCATAACTTAAACTGTATTCAAAATATGCAAGCCTTGTTTCTCATAAGAATTAAAATAATTATTGAACTTACAAATTTTATTGCAACAATTTCATATTTTAGTTAAAAACATTACTACAGTTGTATAAAGAACTTTAAACTAGTGGTGTGCGTAAAACTGCATAAACCAACTGCAATTTACCAAACTGTATTGCATAACTCGGTTTAAAATAGTAGTAATGCAGTTTGTGATTTGTATTTTTGTTAAACCGCACTACGTAGTACGGTTCGCGGTTTATAATTACAAAACCGCGATTTAAACCACATCTCATTAATAAAATAAATTAATAATTTAATATATATACAAGGATCATACCAAGAGTGCACTTTCGAATAATAGTATCTACCTTAATTCTTATAGACACAATAATTTATTTTAAAAATATAAAAAAGACAATATAGATCAAATGTCTGGGCCTTATTGGAAAATGGAAAGAGTAACATGGGTCGTGGTATCCTCTAACTATTTCCTTAAAACAGTTATTACTTTTTTGATGGATATTTCATAAAATAAAAAAGGATGCTGATTTTTGTTAAATATATATAAATTCATTATATAAAACGACCATAATCCACATTCAAAACTATACCATATATATTAAAAAAAAATGAATATGTAAATTGTTGGTCGTGGCCCGACCACCCACGTTGCCAATATGTTTAGTTGTTTACCACACTACTTGATGAGAGGAGTTTGATCATTTAGGGGAATACTTCATATGGTTAATATGGTTAATGGTTGAAAATCTAGTTGGCAACTAAAAAATTAACTTGATTGTTGGTAGGGAAAAAGATATTGATAGCTAATAAGCTAGCTAAAAGCTAGCTGATGAGCTAGGTGGAAAGTATAGAATGGCATTTAACTGAGGGGAGTGGGCTCAACACCCTCTTCGGTAACGTCTACGCGGCTCCACAAACACCGAGTCACCTCCTCGATATGTTGAGGTTTGTATCTGAAGATGTTGTTGGGGATTTATTACATCAAGTACACTATCTAAAGGTAGCGTAACATTCAACAAATTTATCTAAATGCACATGCATCCTAGAATCTAGGTTTACTAGTTTTAGCAACGTACTTTAAAATCTACTAAAAGAATGAGTAAATACTTACATCGTGATCCTTAGATCATGGAATGGACATCTCTTGCAGATGAAGAGCCTAAAGTATAACTCCTCTAATGTAGTCAGACCCACAACGCCAAAAGCCAAAAGGATGAAACCCTAAGCCAGGGTTTATACGAAATTCAACTAACCCTAAGACAAGGTTATAATTGTGGTTATGGAGAGATAATATGAGAGGTGGATGAATTTTAGAGGAGAAAAATGGTTGACCCCTAGCAGTCTATTTATAGGCAGCTGTTAGAATTCCAGATTGATACCAACTCTATGGTTTATCCTTATCTGATTCAAACCTACCTTATCCATATCCAAGAGATATTAAAATCATCCCATATAACTCTTCTAAGAGCTTCTGGAATATTCTAATTAATCTCTTGGATCAACTAATATTCAAGCTCTTTAATTAATTAAAATCTTTTAATTAATTACCAAAATAATTTCTAATATTTTATTAATTCCTTAATAAATTAACAACTTATTTTCTCCATTTTCTTTTAGTTATTTGTGTTATGAGACTAACTCAAAATGACCATGTTATTATTTAGAAATATTACTTATTAGTTAATGACCTTAGGCACCATTTCCAACAGACGTCGAGTCTCTCCACCTTCTCTCTCTCTTTATCTATCTATCTATCTCTTCTCTCTCTCTCTCTCTCTCTGCAAAGTTAGTTCGACAACACCATAAGCCTTGCTCGGGCTGAGGTGCAACTCAGTAAATGCAACATGACTCCCCCAAACTTAAAGGTATGTACAAATATGTGTTTATTATAATTAATAAATGGTACACGAGAGATTTTTTTAAAGAAAAACTCTATAAGCTAGTTGAAAAGTTACTAGAGTAGTTAAAAAAACAAATAACTTATAAGTTAGTTTATCAACTACTTTTTGGATTGTCAAACATAACAACCTAAATAAAAACTAAAAAAATAAGATATTTGTGGTGCGCGAAACATAACCTTCTTTTAGCAGCTAAGGAAATTTATAAACACAAAACTAGCAATGAGCTAGAGAAATGACCAACAAATTAAAAATATACTCATAAAGGGATTTTTTTAGCCAATGGTGAAAATCTATACCAAATTTATTGTTCTTATTATTAAACTGTGACATCCCCATTTTCACGGCCAGAAAATACCGATTTTGTTTATGCTATGTTTAAAAATCAGAGTAACATTTTAAATAAAAGTGTTGCGGAATTTGTTCCCAAAATAAAATATGATAAAGATTTATCAAAGCATTTCCGTAGAAATGTATTTCATTAAAAACCTCGGGATGTCATGTTTGATACAGATCAAAAGCATAAACAATACAATATAAGCCTTACTACATTTATTCATATCTACAGGCCTATATCCGTAATCTCTCATCCCAAACATCATATCTATGCTCGTGCACCACTACCTGTAATACAAGAAACTGAGTGGGTCAGGCTTGGGAGCCTGGTGAGCACATAGGGTTTTCAACCCACAATAAATAAGTTTATTAATTTCATCAACCAACAATAACCCGATTACCCGTTCTCGTTATCCTCACTTTACGTCCCTAAACACCTATCATAAGGGACCTAGCCTAAGGATCATCATCGGGATGAACACTACTGCTAAGGGGGTTCCTCAGCAATACATATCCTAAAGGCAACCATGAGGGGGATGGAGTAAACCAGTGAACACATCGTTCAAAAACACCTACAGGTTGCGAGCTTGATAGCGTTCCACTGGACTGTCTAGAAGAGTTCGTGGTTGTCATCCATACTCCGCTAGATTACAGAATCAACAACAACAACATCGAGGCCTCTCATAATTTTATCACACATCGTCTATTACATTTACCCATGTTTTACCCCAACATTTTGAGGATATAAAATACATATACAGTTTAAATCATTTAAAACATGTATAAAAATCTTTCATCAACATAGACAGCAAGTATTCAGACAATATGCACAAATAGCACATAATTTATATTAAATACTTCATATCTATGTGTAAGATGAAAGTAACTATTCACTCACCTGAAAAGATGGTGACTCTGCATTCGGACAACGTTTCGTTACTCTTAAAACAATTTTCCTCGACAAAACAGCGGGTTTTTATTAAAAACTGAGCTTCGATGGAGCAGCGTTTCCGAGCCGAAAGCTTTTCTTCTCGGAGCCGTCGGGCGCTCCGGGGCTTCCTTCTCGTGCTAGGGAGGTTCCCTAGACTTGGGAGGGGTTTAGGGAGGCTAGAGAGAAGTTAGAGAGATAAAGAAAGACTTACGGTGTGAAGAAAATATGAAGAGTTCACCCTTTATTTAAAGGGATTTTATAGTAAAGTAGCCCCTAAGTTCCGTCCGTATCTTCCGTGTACGAGGTCCGTTTTCTACGTTCTTTATATCCACGCGTTGGTATTTACGAGTACTACAACTTTCATTTAGACCCCGTCGGCTAATTCTCCTTCTATCTCAGATTTACAAAAATTGTATCGTATTTATCGCGCATGAAGAGTAGCAACTAAGCTTTGTCCATATCTTTCGCATACGAGCTCCGTTTCCGATGTTATTTATATCCACGTGTTGGTATTTACGAGTACTACAACTTTTATTTAGACCCCGTTGGTCAATTCTCATTCTATCTCGGATTTACAAAACTGTATCGAATTCGCCGTGCTCGAAAAGTAAAGACTAAGCTTCGTCCATAACTTTCACGTATGAGCTCCGTTTTTGACGTTATTTATACCAACGCGTTGGTAAAAATAAAATCTACAACTTTCCTTTTTACTCTGTCGGCTAATTCTCGACCGATCTTAAATTTAACAGTAGGAGGTGATTACATTGTTAAATGTTTGCGTAAAATTCATAACTTTTACATACGGACTCCGTTTTCGTCTGTCTTTTTGTCGTTGAGTTCCTATTAATGAAATCTTCAACTCTCATTTAGGTCGCGTAAGCCAAAAACTGCTCGAACTAAAATTCGAGTTTCGGGTTGTGCACTGCTATGCCAAATCTTAGAAAAATCACAACTTCCTCATACGAAGTCAGATTTGGGTGTTCTTTATATCCCCAGAATCCTTGTTTCGACCACCACCACTTTATGTAATGATATCGGGTTTATATCACACTTTAATTTTGACGCTTATTTTTATTTTTTATTAGTTATACCTTTATAATTAAGTATAAAACACATAAATTCACATAATTCATATAATACTCAAATAATTCATTTTTATTACTTCAAAAGAGTTACAATAGTTGACCTAGACTATTACATCATCTATTAATGCTTAGCCCCGAAACCCGAGCGTTACAATTCTCTCCCCCTTAGGATGATTCCGTCCCGGAATCATGCATCAGCAAACAGATGTGGATAGCGACTCATCATGTCACTCTCTGTTTCCCAAGTGAGATTTGCCCCATTCGAATGTTTCCATCGGACTAGCACTAAGTCGACCATCTTGCGTCGTAACTTCTTAGTCTTACGGTCAACGATTGCATCAGGCTTTTCGATTAGCCTCTTATTTTCATGCATCCTTAAATCTGAGATTGGAATTATGTCGGGAACTTCTCCCGTGAACTTCCTCAAATAACACACATGAAAGGTGTTATGAATACCATCTAGTTCTTCGGGTAATTCGAGCTTGTAAGCTTGGTTCCCAACCCTCTGAAGAACTTTGAACGGTCCAATAAACCTTGGACTCAGCTTCCCTCGTTTTCCGAATCTTATAAGTCCCTTCTACGGTGAGACTTTAAGCAAAACGAAATCTCCAACTTCAAAAGTCATCGGTCGTCTTTTCTTGTCAACATAACTCTTCTGAAGATCCTGAGCTGCTAACATCCATTCCCTGATCACCTTTAACTTTCCAGCAGTCTCATGGACTATCTCGGGGCCCATAAACTGCTTCTCTCCGGTCTCAAGCCAACAAGACGGTGTACGACACATCTGTCCATACAAAGCTTGATAGGGTGTCATCTTGATGCTCTTGTGGAAATTGTTGTTGTAGGAAAACTCTACCAAAGGTAAGTGCTCATCCCAGTTACCTTGGAATTCTAGGGTACATGCTCTTAGCATATCTTCGAGTATTTGTATCATTCTTTCGCTCTGACCATCAGTTTGTGGATGGTAAGTTGTACTCAAACACAACTTCGTACCCAATTCCTCTTGTAGACTTCTCCAAAATCATGACGTGAAACGACTATCACGATCCGATACAATCGTTAGAGGAACACCGTGAAGTCTTACTATCTCATTCACATAAGCATTTGTGAGCTTATCCATAGACCACCTTTCGTTGGCTGCTATGAAGTGTGCACTCTTAGTGAAACGATCCACGACCACCCAAATCATGTCGTGACCGTTCTTCGTCCTGGGCAGTTTAGTCACAAAATCCATGGTGATGTCTTCCCATTTACCCATGGGTATAGGTAAGGGTTCTAAACTCCCATACGGTTTCTGATGTTGTGCCTTAACTCTTGCACAAGTTACACACTCGGCCACATACTTTGCAACCTCGAGCTTCAACGTCAGTAGTAAGGTTTTAGGTCTCTATACATTTTAGTGCTACCGAGATGAATCGAGTACATGGTCTTGTGAGCTTCTTCCATCAGAAGATCTTGTATCCCTCCCGTCTTAGGTACCCAAATTCTATCTTGGAATACCTTCAGTCCTTGACTGTTTGTACCGAACACCAACGATTTACCCAAACGTTCTTCTTTTTGGTCATTCTTCTCTGTAGCTTCTTCTTGAGCTTTCTTTATACTTTCCACAATGGTCGAGATAACTTCTATTCTCAATGCTCTTGGCCTTTTTCTCTCAAGGTTGACTTTTCGACTGAGAGCATTAGTGATAATATTTGCTTTACCGAGGTGGTAAAGTATCTCACAGTCGTAGTCCTTGAGTAACTCTAGCCAGTATCGTTGCCTCATGTTCAACTCCTTCTGATTAAAGAGATACTGGAGACTCTTATGATCAGTGAAAAGTTTTCACTTCGTTCCATAGAGGTAATGCCTCCATATCTTTAGAGCAAAAACCACCGCTGCCAACTCCAAATCATGAGCGGGGTAGTTCTTTTCGGTCGAGAGGACTGAAAGGGTAGGTCAGGCACCAAAATATGCCTGGCAGTATGTTTTATGTATGGTATGTGGTATGATGGGGGAACTCACTAAGCTTCGTGCTTACATTTTTCAGTTTGTTTCAGGTACCTCTTCAGCGAAGGGGAAGGAGCCAGCGCGGTAGCTGCACATCACACGCACACCAGATTTCTGCATTATGTGATTCATGGGATTTTGCTTTGATTTTAGTATTGTTCGATGATATGAATTGATACACGTTTTCATGGTTATATGATATTAACAATGTTTTTGGTAAACTAATTTTTACATGTTAAATAATTAAAAACGAAATTTTTGGACTTGAAAATTGGGATGTTACAAGTTGGTATCAGAGCCTTGGTTTGAGGGATTCGGACACACCTTCGGGGGTGTCTGAACTCAAATCGGGGATTTGAAAGATTTTTCACAAGAAAAATGTTTTTCCAAAAGACAAAGTGAGAAGTTTTGAGAAAGAACGAGGTGTGTGATGTGCGCGACCGGCTGAGCTCAAGTAAGTTTTCCCCAAGATACCCATACATGTTATGTTATGATATGCTACGATTATGAGAACTGCATGCTAGATTAGGGCTAAGGATCTCGGAAGGATGCCTTATATGCTTATTGCCTATCTGTGAGAACTACATGCTAGATTAGGGCTAAGGATCTAGGAAGATGCCTGATATGCCTGCTATATGTGTTCTTGAGCTGCAAAATGTTACTGAGTAGTCAGTTATATGAAAGCTTGGATAGAGTATGTATGATTGGGTTAATCAATGCCCGAATGCCGTTGCTTTGTGCTAATAGGAGTTTTAACTATCTTTATTTAACTAATGAATGAATGCATCACATTACATATTGCGAGGATTGAATAATTTCAGAAGGTTAGGTCTAGCCCTATTTCGCAGCTCTTGTCTGAGTCCAACCGTTGTAGGGTAGGACCTCTCATTTGAATAATTATCTGGTCTTTGTAATATGTAATGGTATTCATGAGGTAGTTAGGTAGGGGTAGCAGGAACTCCTTACACAACTGATGGTGGCAATTGGATTGGAGAGTTACCCTAGGGAAAGCCTAGGATGAGATTAGCAAGAATGCAGCGGTAGTAGAAGGGACTTGGTGAAGTCAAAGCAATCCTTTGAGGAAAGTACGGATAGATGTGGAAGGTAGTATGGGGCCGTACTACTGAAAACAGAGGATCCGTACTTGATTCAAGGAGGGCTGAGATAGAACTAGAAAACTTGTAGAGTGTATGAGACCTCCTGAGGTTTATGTATGATTCTGACGATTATGCGTTATGTTTGAGAATGGTGGTTATCACACGTCATGGAGGGGGAGGTTCAGGATCAGGATCCGGTTCAGGATCGGTGTTGGGGGCAGGTTCCTAGCCAGTAGACGAGGGACTAAGCGAGTTCATCGCGTCTGAGATCACGAGAGGTATCCTTGAGTCGACCCCGGTGATTTTCGGGTCAATCAAGGAAGGGATCATAGAGCTGATGGAGGATCTCCTCAGGGCATTCAGGAGAGATATGGCATTCAGTAAGTCAAGATTACGCACACTATCCTTCAAGGACTTCAGGGGCAGTGGTGCGGCGGATTTCCATGGGGCTAAGGACCCCATCGCAGCCAAGAGATGGATTGCAGACATTGAGTCTGCACAGTTGATGAGCTTCTGTCCTGAGGGGTCGAAGGTGTGATATGTCACAGGTTGTTTGAGAGATAGGGCTAAGGATTGGTGGGAGTCAGTTGGTGACTCGTTGGGAGCCTCGGCTATTGAGGCTATGACTTGGTTGGACTTTGTGACCAGGTTCAGGGCTGAGTTTGTGCCGACTGTGGAGCTTCAGCAGTTGGCCAGGGATTTCCTTGATATGAGGCAGACGATAGAGACAGTGGCGAAGATTACCGCCACGTTCCGGGATAGGGTATTGTTGGTGCCCCAGTATGTGGGAGACGAGGATATGCAGAGGACCCGCTATCACGACATGTTGAAAGCTGATATTCGGGAGCATGTCAGCTTCTCAGCATGTTCGACCCTGGAATCCATGATTGTCAGGGCAAGGGAGAGGAAGATTGATCTGGATCACATCCGGAAGATGAAGGCTGAGACAGACCAGGCTACTGGGGCTCCGGGGAAGAAGCCCAAGGGATCAGATACTAGGCCGAAGGGCCAACAAAGTTGGGGCCGTTGCGGGAAGTGCGACAAGACCTAGGAGGGGGTATGCAGCATGGGATCGTCGGGCTACTACAAAAGCGGAAAGACGTGGCACTTCAGTAGGGATTGTACCGCCCCTGCGCCCACTTTCCAGACATCAGAGTTGTTGTGTTTCCACTGCAACCAGCGAGGCCATAAAAAGGCGAATTGCCCTTAGTTGACAACAGTAACGCCAGTGAAGGCGCCAGCTCCAGTGGCCCTGCGGATTACTGATGGCCAACAGGGCAAGACAAAGGTTCCAGTGGTGAGGAGTCGAGCCTTCCAGTTGACTACCGAGGAGGCACACGCCGCACCCGATGTGGTGACAGGTATGATTTCTTCTCCCTAGCTTTTAATTTATGTGGCTTACGATATTGATGTGCCATGCGATATGTCTTGTTTAGGATTGTTCCATGTGAACGGTATCCTAATTCAGGTATTGTTTGATTCGGGCGCTACCCAATCATTTGTCTCTCTTGCACTTATCAACAGGTTCCCCGAGTCTTCGGGCATGTTGGATTGCCCCCTAGAGGTCGAGATTGTGGACGATCGATCAGTACGAGCATCAGAGGTTTTCAGGGATTGTATTTTGAGGTTGTTCGAGGAGCGTTACTTAGTAGACTTGGTTCCCATCCCGTTGCGTGGGAACAAGGTGATTATAGGCATGGACTGGTTGAGCCCCAATGGGGCGGTGAAAGACTACGCACATCAATTAGTGTGTGTCAGGACCCCAGGTGGGGGAGAGCTGGTGATTCAGGGTGAGAGGACACAACGTGGACCAACATTATGTTCAACAGCGAGGGCTAGGTGATACCTTCAGCAGGGATACATTGGGTATGTTGCCTATGTCATGGATACTCGGGAGGCGTACAAGGCGTCGGTGAGCGATGTACCCGTGGTGCGAGATTATGCTGATGTATTCCCAGAGGAGCTGCCTGGGATACCCCCGAGGCTACAAGTGGAGTTCCGGATCGAACTAGTCCCTGGCGCTGCTCCGATAGCCAAGGCCTCATATCGGTTGGCTCCTCCCAAGATGCATGATTTGTCTAAATAGCTGCAGGAGCTGCTAGACAAGGGTTTTATCAGACCGAACAGCTCACCTTGGGGAGCCCTGATACTATTTGTGAAAAAGAAGGATGGGTCGCATCGGATGTGTATAGATTACCGGGAGCCGAACAAGGTAACAGTGAAGAACCGTAACCCACTCCCGAGGATAGATGACTTACTTGATCAACTTTAGGGAGCATCTTGGTTCTCCAAGATTGATCTACGGTCTAGATACCACCAGATGAGGGTTAGAAAGGAGGATGTACAGAAGACTGCTTTTCGAACTCAGTATGGCCATTACGAATTCGTGGTGATGCCCTTCGGGCTCACCAATGCTACTGCCGCGTACATGGATCTCATGAACCGCGTGTGCAGGCCGATGCTGGATCGGTCCGTGATAGTTTTCATTGACGACATCTTTCTTTACTCAAAGATGCAGGAGCAGCATGAGGAACACTTTCGAGAGGTGTTAGATACCCTGAGGAGGGAGAACTTGTATGCCAAGTTCTCCAAGTGCGACTTTTGGTTGCGCGAGGTGCAGTTTCTTGGGCACCTTATCAACCAGAACGGGATTTTGGTTGACCCAGCCAAGGTGGAGGTCGTGATGAGATGAGAGGTTCCTAAGTCTCCATCTGAGATTCGGAGTTTCCTCGGATTGGCGGGCTATTACCGGACATTCATTCAGGACTTCTCCAAGATAGTCGTACCTTTGACCCGACTGACGAAGAAAGTCGTTGTCTTTCGCTGGGGGCCTGAGCAGCAGGCGGAATTCGAGACACTGAGACAAAAGACTATGCGAGGCACCGATCCTCGCCCTTCCCGAGGGTGTGGAGGATTTTATGGTATATTGTGATGCATCCATTTCGGGTTTGGGTGCAGTTTTGATGCAGAGAGGGCATGTCATCGCCTACGCCCCGAGGCAGCTGAAGCCTCACGATGTGAACTACTCGACGCATGATTTGGAGTTGGGGGCGGTCGTATTTGCCCTCAAGTTTTTGCGAAACTACCTCTACGGGGTCCGATGTACCATCTACACAAACCGCAAGAGTTTGAGGTACCTCATGGATCAGCCGAATCTGAACATGAGGCAGCGTCGGTGGTTAGACGTGGTGAAGGATTACGATTGTGAGATCCTTTACCACCCAGGGAAGGCCAATGTCGTGGCCGATGTGCTTAGCCGCAAGGCAGCACCGATCAGAGACATCTGCATGAGGATGACCGTGGTGACTCCGCTGTTGGAACGGATTCGAGAGGCCCAACAGGAGGCTATGAAGGAGGAACATCGTAAGAGTGAGCACATTGTGGGTCATGTTTCCTCATTCGATTACGACATCCGAGGGTTATTGACACTACACCGCAGAGTGTAGGTTCCATACCATGGGGGTGTGCGCCAGGTTCTGATGGAGGAGGTGCACAAATCCCGATTTTCCATTCATCCCGGGGCGAAGAAGATGTACAGAGGTCTTCGTCCTGATTACTGGTGGTCCTACATGAAGCGGAATGTAGCCTGGTATGTCGAGAGATGACTGAATTGTAGGAAGGTCAAGGCCGAGCACCAGAGGCCTCACGGCAAGATGCATCCGCTAGACATTCCTATGTGGAAATGGGAAGATATTACTAAGGATTTCATCACCAAGCTTTCCCGGACTGCACAGGGAGTGGATTCGATTTGGTTCATCGTGGATCGGTTGACTAAGAGTGCCCACTTCATACCAATCCAGGAGAGCATCTTGGTCGAGAAGTTGGCCGATATCTACATCCGAGAGGTAGTAGCTCAACACGAAGTGCCAATCTCCGTGATTTCAGACAGAGATGTACGGTTCACGTCTAGATTTTGGAAGAAATTTCATGACGAGTTGGGTACTCGTCTGCACTTTAGCACCGCTTTTCACCCGCAGACGGATGGTCAGAGTGAGAGGACCATCCAAACCTTAGAGGATATGCTGCGAGCATGTGTTCTAGACTTTGGTGGTAGCTGAGATACCTATCTTCCATTAGTTGAGTTCTCTTACAAAATAGCTATCACGCGAGTATCGATCGTCCTCTTTTTGAGATATTGTACGGGAGGAAGTGCAGGACCCCAATATGTTGGGGTGAAGTCGGACAGGGGATCATGGGGAGCACCAAAGTGGTGCTCAAGATGACAAAGAGGATTCAGCAGGTTAGGAGTAGGCTTCAGACTGCCCAGAGTCGGCAGAAAAGTTATGCCGACAAGCGCCGTTCGGACTTGGAGTTCCAGGTCGGGGATATGGTCCTTCTGAAGGTGTCGCCTTGGAAAGGCGTTATTCGATTCAAGAAGCGGGGCAAGTTGGGCCCCAGGTACATTGGACCTTTCAGGGTTGTCGCATGGGTTGGCAAGGTGGCGTATAGGTTGGACCTGCCAGCTGAACTCAGTCAGATTCATAATACTTTTCACGTCTCCCAGTTACGGAAGTGTCTGGTAGATGACTCGTCAGTGGTGCCTTTGGAGGATATTTAGGTGGATGACAGTCTGAATTACATCGAGCGACCAGTAGCTATCCTCGATAGGAAGTCGAAGGATCTGATGAACAAGAAGGTGGAGCTGAAGAAGGTACAATGGCAGCACCGCAAGGGGTCGGAATGGACTTTGGAGCCGGAGGAAGAGATGAGGGATCATTACCCTAAGCTTTTTCCAGATTCAGTAGTAGAATTCGAGGACGAAGTCTAAAATAAGTGGGGGAGATTGTAGCACCCGATTCCTGGTACGTATTTAAATTCAAGAAATGTTGCAATTCACTTTGGGACTCGTTGAGTAGACTCGTCATTTATCGGGGGTTTAAGTGACCTACTCGACGAGTAGGAGTTATCTGTACAAAACACTAATATTTACAGTTTGCACCCTATTTAAACAACTTATCTCTTCCCATATCAACCTCCATCGTCCATCACACTTCCATAAGACCTTAAACTGAAACCCTAGCCTTGTTTGAGTGCTCTTAAGCCATTTTTGTGCATTTTTGGTGGTTGTGAAGCTTGAGAAGAAGAAAGGAGCTTGGGAGATCAAGTTGAAGCTAGAAGATCCAGAGATTGTGTTCCATTTCCAGCTCATTTAAGGTAAAAAGCTTCAATCTTGACTTTCCATGTGTTTAATCAACTTAGGGCTTGGATTTTGGTATCTCTAGGGCATTTCTAAGCCATTTTCGGGTTGTGGGGTGTAATGTGGAGATACGGCTTCAGATCTTGGACTTTGGAGGGTTCTCATGGCATAAAGGTGCCAAATTTATGGCCATGAGATCCCCATGCATCATGTAGATCTCATTTTTGGTCCTTTTGAGCTTAAAGACCCATGCATGGACGTAAAGTTCATGACTTTATGTGTTATATTGACCCTAAGATGTCAGATCTACCCTTTGGATGGGAGGAGCTCAATAGAAATTGAGTTTATGGAACATGGACTTAGTGGACTCAGTGAGTTGTTCTTGGGACTCGGTGAGTCAGGTAATGGTTCCTCTACCTTTGCTGCTTTCAAGGAACCTGGTTGATTCTATTATAGGGCTCAACAAAGATGGACATGATTATAGACCTGGAAACCATGGGACTCGACGAGTGTATGAACAGACTCAGCGAGTTCAAGGCAATGTCCCAGCCATATGAAGATGGACTCGGCGAGTTCACAGGGAACTCGGCGAGTCAAAGACTGAACATCTTCTTATGGATGAAGATGAACTCGACGAGTTTAAGAACGAACTTGGCGGGTTGGTTGAAGATTGTTCGATGTGTTGTTAAAGGCGAACTCGTCAAGCTCTTGCTAGACTCGACGAGTAAGGATGTGATTATGGCATTCTGTGGATATGGGGACTCGATGAGTTGACAGGCCAACTCGGCGAGTCGAGTCAACCAGATGTTGACTTTGACCATGGATTTGACTTGACTTTGACTTGGATTGAGTGACCCTTGCAAGGGCCACGAGTATGATTTGATAACTTAGAAGATTTGTCGTGTAGGGATTGAGGATTCGGGGAGAGTCGATTTCCACACCGAGATCAGTGCAGACACTACACGACATTGAGGTGAGTTACCTTCCAGTAGAAGTGGGTCTAAGGCACCAAGGCCGGCCCACTAGTATGAGTTATAGATGAGATAATTGTAGTTGTGATCATTGCATGGTATGTATTATCTGTTATGCTTACGTGCTAGTATGCTATGATGCTATGTGATATATGATATGAGGGGTAGGATAGACCTCGGTACCGGTCGAAAGGACCGAAGAGGTAGTTAGTTACCAGTCGTGTTAGACACCTTATGCTATGTGTTATGATTTTATGCGATAGTAGTAGGGGGAGAAAAAGTCCCTAAAGACCGGTCGAGAGGACCGAAGGGGTAGGCCAGCACCCAGATATGTTAGGCAAGGTTACCGGTCGAGAGGACCGAAGGGGTAGGCCAGCATCCAGGTATGCTAGGCAAGGTTACCGGTCGAGAGGACTGAAGGGGTAGGCGAGGCACCAAAATATTCCTGGCAGTATGTGTTATGTATGGTATGTGGTATGATGGGGGAACTCAATAAGCTTCATGCTTATAGTTTACAGTTTGTTTCAGGTACCTCTTCAGCGAAGGGGAAGGAGCCGATGCGGTAGCTGCACATCACACGCACCGCATTATGTGATTCATGGGATTGTACTCTGATTTTAGTACTGTTTGATGATATGAATTGATACACATTTTCATGGTTATATGATATTAACAATGTTTTTGGTAAACTAATTTTTACATGTTAAATAATTAAAAACGAAATTTTTGGACTTGAAAACTGGGATGTTAAAGCAGGCCATCACTCTAAGTGTTGGCACCTCGAAAGATGGGGACGGATCTGATACCAATTGATAAGAACCCATCCCATACTAGGCTCGTATCATGTCATAAGCCCAAGTGTAAAACTCACTCCCAAAATCCAGGTTGTAGGAGGAGGCAACACCTAGACTTATAAGCCACCAACTTATAGTACTTTTAGCCGATGTGGGATCATAACACTTCCCTTTCCAGCTCGCATGAAATAAAGTGTGTGACACCGATTCCGGAACCATGGAAAATATATATGATATAAAGAGTCGTATGAACATCATGCACACCAAATGTGGATAGTTAGACAACCTACCCAATTGAAGACTCCAACAAAAAAATGTTCACCTTTCTTGGGATCAACCTATTACACCAAGTAACAAAAGATATATTATGAAACCTCTTAATGTAAGTGTGGCATCTAATATTATTAACTGTGAAAGCTGTGCAGATGTCCAGTAACCATCGTTTCTATCATGTTGATTTGAAGGTTAAAACTGGCAAACTAAGCTAACCAAATTAACCGATTGCAATTGATGAGCATCACCCTTTGGCTCCATTGACCAATTCCACACCTAAGCAGCCTCTATAAACCTTTACTTTATAAATTCTTGTCTTCATCCAAAAGAAACGGCCGATGGAATGTAAACATAAAATCCATATCACCAATCCACATATCTTTCCAAAATCGAGTAGTTGCATGACCACCTACCTATATTTGGATATTGGAATGTAAAACTATAACTTTATCTTCCAATTTATTAACTGAACCAACTATCTTGCTCCCTGCCCCTTGAATCTAACCATGTCATGTAAGGGATCGAGACCAACCTCCTCACTATGAATAACTTACAACACATTACCCATAATGCATGTTGCTCATTTAACAACCTCCACTCCCACTTATATAACAGGGCATCATAGAAAGTCATTAAACTTCCAACATATAAACCCCATCTGTCTTTACTAGAAATCCCAACCTTCACTTCACCTATTAGATTTTTCGATCTTGAAAATCCCCTCCTCATAATAACTTGGCACACAAGCCTTCTAAAATCTTATTGACCTTTGTAGGTATCTCAAAAATAAACTTAAAATATATTCTAAGGAGTCCTAGAACTTACTTAAGCAATGTAGCATGACCACCAACAAAAAGATATATAAGTGGGGTCATAAAACTTCTAACGAGTCCTAGAACGTCTAAGAAGTTCGAAACTTACTTAAGCAACATAGCATGACCACTAACAGAAAGCATTCGCACTTTCACTTTGACAACTTTTGTTGAAACCTTTCAATAACCATATTCCAAAAAATCACACAGGAGTAATGCACTGGAATAGCAAGATATGTGAACAGAAGAAAATCCAACCTACAATATATCAACTCGACAACCTCATCAACAACCACCAAATCCACTCTAATCCCATATCATTTCGATTACTTTTTCTTTACTACAATTACAATTCTTTCTAGACTAAATATTGACGGGTTTAACATGTAATAACGCGAAAAATACATTAAACTCTAAAGGGTACATGCAAACTAATTTGATCTATGTCATAACTCTATTGAAGCAACATACTATTGAACAATAAAACTTTTAACCCTAGCTGAAATCAAAATTCACAAGGATAATAACATACCTTTCATTTGTTATTGTAAACAAACCCTTTTGATCAATCCAATAGTCTCTTGAAAACTAGCTTCAACTGTGTGCAAGTATCTAATGGTTCACACCCACAACACAAGAACCCTAGAAGATTTAAGAGAGATGGAGAAGGGAAATTTTTTGGCTAGGGTCTCTTAGAAAAGTATGGCCTAAAATTCTCAGGTATTAGGTCCTATTTCTAAGTGATTAGGAAACACTTAGAAACCCTTATTTGAACATAAAATAACTAGTTATAACCCGTGAAAACCACGATTACAAATTTAATTAAACTTTAATAGTAAAAAACTTAAAATTATTAATCACTTATTTTAAATAAATTATTAATTAAGAGATTTTTTTTAGTTATATAAAATTATAATCATTGATTCAAATAAATATGAAAAATTATATCACTTTATAATTTGTATTAGTTTTATTTTAATTTTTTTTAATGTTTTTAATTTAATTTAATTAGAGTGGAAAATTTAAAATGGATAATCAATAGGTTGACAAGTGACATGCATTAATTAGAAGATAATAGGGTGACAAATGACAAAAGAAAAATAAAATATGCATTAATTATGAGACCTAATAGGACGACAGATGTCAAAAGGAGAACAAAATTATTCTTTTATTAGAATAGGGATATTATTTCAAATAAGGTAATTATCCAATTCATTTATTATCTATATGAAGGCTTCCAGAAGACTCCAAGAGGAGCCTCAAAACGGTCCCACACAGGAGGTATCTAGAACTTGTCCTATGCTCAACTTTTGAACAATTACAGTTATAGTCCTTCAACTTTTAATTAACTCAAATTAACCCATTATTAATTCCAAATTAATTATGATTAATTCTAAATTAATTATAAATATTTTTAATTAAAATATTAGTCATATAATATATTAATAAATCATTTATATCTCTCCTAAAATCAATCTAAGGAATTTCTTGGTTATAAGGGCAACCCAAAAAGGATTTTACTCATATTCATCAATATTATATCAATTTAGTTAGGATCTTAGACACCTTAATCTAAAAAAATATTCCATTTCCATTCAAAATAATTTGATTTAGTTTTAAGTGATCATGTCATTGTCACAATATCATCTTCAAATAGTAAACTAATCACTCTTTATGCAAGGACCTTAGACACCTTAGACACCAACCCTCTGCCACCGGTGATCGGAAACAACAAAATCAACGTTAAGTCAACGACAATGGTTCTAGTAGTTTTTTAAAACAAAAGATCTTTTATAAAATATTCGACCCCGATTATAATAGTTTTAACTTAGCCTTTTTGATAATGAATTATGAATTTACTTTATACCGTTGTAATTAAGTTAAACTTTTATATAAAGTCGTATATTTCGTTCTTTTAGCTAGGGAAAAATACCATATCTAAGAAAAAAAAAAGTTATATTATTAGTTTTCTTATATGATAAGGTTGGTTGATATGTTATCGGGATGGTTAGTTCGGGACCGACTAAAGAGTGGGTCGAGATCAACTGCATATATATATATATATATATATATATATATATATATATATATATATATGTGTGTGTGTGTGTGTGTGTGTGTGTGTGTATGTATGTGTGTGTGTGTGTATAACACCGTCCCGATGCAGGAAAGAGAGAAATAAGACAAATGTATTATCTGAAGGAACAACATGATGAGGAAGGAATGTAAGGGGTGGGAGTCACTCCGTTTCTTTTAGGAATATATTATCCTGGATAGATGAGTGTTGGGATAAGTAGGACCGAGAAGCATACCGAGCAACCTAATAGGGATACCACAATGATGCCTCTTTTCCATTACGAACATGTGGGGTCGACAAACATCAAGGCAGACTCTCAACCAATGTGTCTAAAACTAAAAAAAAATGCCATATAAATCAACCTGTCAATATGAGGTGTCCACCATGGTGCCACATGTAAGATATCATACAAAATATTTGTTCTAGGTATTATCCCATTGCCTCTCTAGTAAGGGTTGGCGTCCTGGATGGATCACTTCGCCCTACTATCTTGGAAAAAGTTAGCCAAAGATGACTTTTGTACAAAATGACATATCGTGGAGGCCTTACTCCATCTTCTATCTCGTATCCACAACTATAAATACCAACTTTTATATCATGTACAAGGTAACTAACTACATACCCATACTTTCCATTAATATTCTTTTACTTTCATACTGAAATATATTCATAGGACCTCCTCCAAAAAGGCTATTAATGGCTTAATGTTAACCGTTCTTTTTAATTAAAGTTTGAGTTGCATTCTTCTAGATATAGGACATCAAGAACTCTACTATTTTTTTTATACCAAATGAGAATCTCCTCCCCATCTCCCCAACCCCAAGAGTAAGGTTTATCATCACCATTCACAAAAATTAAAAATTAAAAAAAAAAACTTTAGTTTAGATGATAAAAATCATCCTCTCTAATAAATGAAAGTTTTTTTGCCACTTGTCACACTCTCATTCAATTTGTCAAATGTCATTTTGTGGTTATTTTGAATTAATTTTTTTTCCACATGTAATTTTATGAGTTTTTCTATTTTATTAAATTTAACATAATATTTTAATATAATAATTGCAATAAATGTAGTAATAAATGAATATGAATTTCATTAATAAACTTATAGTTTAATTTCAAAATTCTCAAAATTAAAACCTATTAGTTTCTTTTATTTATTTAAATTATTTGTTTAAATTTAAAAGATAAAAAACATTTCTATTATAATAATTTATTATTTTTCTTATTTTCTTATAAATTCAAAATTTTCAGCTATTTTAATATTTATATTTAACTTTTTTTTTAAATTAATCCATGTAGTAATGGATCTCACAACTAGTTTTTATTATATTAGTAAATTAGTTATAGTTTAATCGTCTAGTCTATTCATATTTCATATGAATATAAATAGTTTTAGATATTATAATTAAATGTTTTTATTTATTTACTATTAAATTATAAATTGTATTTTTTTTCTCAAACACACAAATTATGCGAAAACTAATACCTTATTATTCTACATGAGTCTAATACTAACCAGATAAATTTGAATTAATAAAAGAAAAAAATAAAATAAACTGAAAACTAAAAATTAAATATTTATATAAGTCAAACACCTATCATATTAGGAAAAAATTGAGACAATAGGCTACCCACGTAACAAAATAAAACCTTTAACAAAAGTTGCCTCACTTTTATAAAATGCATGAACCATTTTTATAAGTAACATATTTTAAAATCAATGCTATAAACTTATAAAGTCATATATCAATTTGATTGTTTACATTATAAATTGATTTTTAATAATAAAATTCTTTTACGATATCAAAGTGAAGAGAACTTATAAATATTAAAATAAAAACAAAAATAAGATTAGTGATATGTAAAACCGTATGTAAAATGTTTTTCACACTTTTACTGTTGACAATGTGTCCAAATTTGATTGGTAATTTTGACCTTTCAGAACCCTCATTTATGATTTATGTGGACAGATATGTCAGCCGACAACTTGGAGGTCGGCAGCTGTCGGCCGGTGACGGGGGAGTCGAAACTGGGAAGATCCGCATCACTTCTCTCCTAACGATACAAAAACATGTGGTCTCTCGTTTCAATCATACTTCAAACTTTCATCATTAAACTAATATTTCTTTCTTAAACAATCAGATCGGTTCATAATGTTTTATTCCTATAATTAGTAGTATTATACTGTTCTTCGATCTCCTTTCCAGTTTCCAAATCCATTGCTAGCACCTTTCGACCTAAATTCTTCTTCCCTCCCTACATCCGTACACTTTTTATCTTGCTAAGATTTGGGGATAATTTGAATTCAACTGTGCGGTTTTTTTTCTTCTTAAAATGGTATGAGAGGTGCCGAAAGTGGGGCGTTTTGTGTCACATTCGTATACGAGGAACCCTAAATTGATTGATGTTGTTTTCGAGTATAAAGTATTCATTTGGTGAAGCCTCATCATTTGATGATTCTGTTTTTCCTGATTAGATAACAGGTAAACCATTCACTTTATCCGTTTATCACGGAGTTATTCGCTTCTTCACATTTCAGTTTTATTGTATACTTTAAATGGAAATTGCGGTGTCAATTTTGATTTCTTTTGTAAACTTTTGTTCTGGAGATCTACGAAGATTAACTGATGACACTTTAAAGTTGTTTTGTGTATGTAAATGGTAATATATGTTTCGGTTTTTGCTCTATCTGTTAAATGTTATCGCCTGTTCATCATTTTTAAACGTTTGATGAGGTCTGCCTGTTCATATTCACTTGATTGATTGTAATTCGTGATAAATTCTAATGATTTCAGGTAATCTGAAGTTCTGTTATCATCTATCTCATCATCTGCTGGTTGATGTAAATCATGGAGCATTCAGAAATTGAAGAGACCTTGTTTGCACTTGGTGAACCAAAGGTACTTCCCTACAATGGTAATGATTACAGGGTCCCCAACACAACACCTGCTAATTCATAGCAATGTTATTGTAGTTACATGGAGGAATGTGCACAACGCTCTCCTTTATCTATGTCAAAGTATTGGGCATCTTTCCCGACCTTGAAGCAGCCAGACCTAGAAGCACTTCAGGAATTCAAGCATTATGTTCTTTGCATATTGCATTAGAGAAGACAAAGACTATTCTTCAACATTGTGCAGAATGCAGTAAACTTTACCTTGTAAAATCTCTCCCCTCAAATTCTGAAACTTGTTTTTCTTTTTGAAACCTCTGTATATCTTATGGGATATGGATCTTTTGCAGGCTATAACAGGAGACTCTGTTGTTCTGAAATTTGAGAAAGCAAGATCTGCTCTAGAAGATAGTCTTAGAAGAGTTGAAGATATTGTCCCACAATCAATAGGTTGTCAGATTTCTGAGATTTTAGGTGAACTTGAAGGAATAGAGTTTTCACTGGATCCATTAGAGAAACAAATAGGTGATGAGATAATTGGATTGTTGCAAGAAGGGAGAAATTTAAACAGCAGCAGTGACATGAACGAGTTAGAAACTTTCCATCAAGCTGCATCAAGGCTTAATATCACTTCTTCAAGAGGAGCTCTTCGAGAAAGAAGGGCTCTGAAGAAACTTATAGAGAAAGCTAGAATTGAAGATGACAAAAGGAAAGAATCCATTATAGCTTATCTGTTGCATCTCATGAGAAAATACTCAAAAGTATTCAGAAGTGAATTCTCAGATGATAATGATTCACAAGGTGGGTCAACTCCTTGTTCACCTACAGTCAATGGATCTTTCACAAATGGTTTCGACAGACAGCTGTCAAAGATGAGTTCTTTTAACTTCAAACCAAACTTTAGAAGATCCGGGCAGATGTCGGTGCCGCCCGAAGAACTAAGGTGCCCGATATCATTACAACTGATGTATGATCCGGTTATTATTGCTTCCGGGCAGACGTACGAGAGGGTTTGCATTGAGAAATGGTTTGGAAACGGGCACAACACCTGCCCGAAAACTCGCCAGCATTTGGCTCATCTTTGTTTGACTCCTAATTACTCTGTCAAGGGTCTAGTTGCTAATTGGTGTGAACAGAATGGAGTTTTGGTGCCCGAAGGTCCACCGGATTCCCTGGACGTCAACTACTGGAACATATCTTTTTCAGAAACCGAGTCTGCGAATACAAGTTTGGTTGAAAACATTGGATCCTTTAATGAGGGAGAAAGAGATGGAGATGAAGATGAAGATGAAGATGAGGTTCTGCCTGAGCGTTTTTTGAGTGTTTTGGACAGGGGGGATGAGAGGAAGAAACTTAAAGTTGTGGACCAGATACGACATTTGTCGAAAGATGATGAAGAGGCTCGAATCTTTATGGGTGAAAATGGTGTTGTTGAAGCTCTAATACGTTTTTTTGAGTCAAGTGTGCGTGAAAGAAAGATTGTTGCACAAGAAAGTGCAGCCATGGCTCTCTTCAACCTCTCTCTTAATAACAACAGGTATGTTTCATGTTTGAATGTTTTGCAATTTTGGTACCAGAATGTTCTTTTTTTCTTTTAATTTCGATCACTGTTTCAAATAAAATGACTATATTACCATTTTTAGGAGGAGGTGATGGGGGGCCAATTTGATTTTAATAATTTTATAAAGAGTAGATTACATTTTTGGTCATTAAGTGTATAGCTTATTTTTATGATTTTGTTTTTACTTGCAATTTTGGTCATTATTTGAGGTTTTTGGTAATTATTTCAAGAAAATGACTATTTTTTGGACCAAAACTCTAAAAATGAGTTAAGATGACTATTTTACTTTGAACGGACAATGTTATAGTAAGGACCAAAATTGCAAGAGACAAATTTTTGGGACAAAAATTGCAAACATCAGCACCACTTAGGAACGAACGATATAATTTACTCTTATAAATACAAAATAACTGATAAAAGTTTGTAAAAAAAGTTAGATAAAGGGTAAAATAGCCATTTTATTTAAAATGGGGACCAAAGTTGTTATAAAACGTCAAAAGAGGGACCAAAAAAAAAAGAGATACATAGGGACATTTTTGTAATTTACTGTTTTATTATAGTAACGATGGAAGTTATTTCAGGAACAAAGAAAACATGGTAGCAGCCGGAGTACTTCCATTGCTGGAGGAGATGATCAGAAATTCCAGTTCTCCAGCGGCGGCTGCCGCCCTGTACATGAACCTTTCCTCTTTAGAACAAGCGAAACCCGTGATCGGTTCAAGTGATGCGATTCCATTCCTGATCCACATCCTCGAAAACGGGTCGGAATCGGAATCGAAATCCGACGCCCTTCATGCTGTGTATCATCTTTCAACCTGCAATTCCAACATCCAGCGGTTGGTGTCATTCGGAATCCTGAATGCCCTTCAGCCACTGATGGATGACGAAACATGGAGTGAGACAGTGATAGCCGTGTTAACCAACATGGCTAATAACTTAGCCCTAGCCAGAGAGGAGATGGTATCGGCTCATGGTTTGGTGAGTCGGCTGTCAACGGTTCTTGATGTTGGTGAGCCGATGGTTCAAGAGCAAGCTGCGGGTTGTCTCTTGATTTTGTGTACGGAAAATGATAAGTGTATTCAGATGGTGCTTCAAGAAGGGGTAATTCCATCTTTAGTCGCGATTTCGGCTAATGGAACAGTCAGAGGGAGACAAAAGGCGGAGAAACTGTTGATGCTGTTTAGGGAGCACCGCCAGCGGGAGCCACCGGCGGATCGTGGTGGTGGCTCGCCGGAGATGGGTGTGGGTGTGGGTGTGGGCCGGGTTGATGAAGAAGCGAAGGGTTTGAGTAAGTCGGTGTCGGTGTCAAGGAGAAAAATGGGGAGATCTTGGAGTTCTTTATGGAGAAACAAGAGTTTCTTAGTGCACCAATGTTGACGACTATCTCTATGTCTATAACTTTGTTGCAACTTGTAAATTCTTTTAATCTATTTTACTTTTATTTATTTGTTATATGCATGAATATAATAATTTAAATTCCTTTTACCAAGGACAGTCGTGACATTTTTCCAAATTATATAAATAAATAAATAAATCCTATTAGATAATAGAGATGGAACGTGAATATTTTACACTTGACGAGTTGGATCGATACCAACTAATTTGTAATTGAAACATTATAGATTTTAGTTATTTTGGTTTACGTATTATAATCGGTTTTGTCCACTTTTATATCAGCCTGATTGAGCTTTCCTTCGATTTTATACGTAAAGTAAATAAAACACGTCGTAACATTTTATCAAGTCTTTCTAATAATAAATTGTATATTCTTTTCTCTTGAGTTTTCATCCATTTCACTGCTAGGATGCAGCGTGACCCTAGCTAAAGTTATATTTAAATTTTAGAAAAATAAAAAACGTATGGTAGTGTCTCATACTCTCATTATTATTAAAAAAAACATTATACTATTTATGTGTAAATTAAAATTTTTGTTTAAATTAAACGTTTCACTACAAGATAACCAGAGAAAACTGTTTAAAACATTTCCAATCATACTTTACTTTTTAAAATATAGAAACAAAATTTAGAGGAATTAATCCCCAATCCCACTCTTTTTCACTATCTATTTCTCTTTCACCATTTTTTAATTTTTATTTTTTTAAATATTCCTTCTAGTTATAAGGTTTTACAAATTTTTCTAACATTTTTTTCGTTACAATATCATTAAAATTTATACTATTTGAATAAATATAACCAAATAAAAAGTTCTAAAAGTTCTTATAAAAATAATTCTAAGTTATTTATGATATTAATAAAAAAACATTTTATTAAATATATAATTTCATTCATAATATATTAAATAAATATTATATATATATTTGAAAGAAATATAAAACATACATTTAAAAAAACATACATATTCATAGGTTAGAATATTTTTCCCGATCAATTAATATACTTCGTAGACACGATGTGAACATTTTTGTCTTTTATGCATTTATACCAAACAATAAATTGTTGAAATCAAGTATCTTCATTTATCGTTGTTTTAACATCTAGATCCAGTTTACCAGACTATTAGATTACTAATAAGGTAATATATATATATATATATATATATATATATATATATATATATATATATATATATATATATATATATATATATATATATATATATATATATATAAAAGGAGGATACTTCTTGGAAATAGTGTCTAACAGTGTCTAACCAGGGTGGGTTTAATTTCTTAACCATGGTCACAACTTCATCTTTGATCCTTCCAAAGATCGGTTTGCCGGCCATTAGGGAATCGATGCTTTTCTTTTTTCCGCCGTCCTTATCCAAACCTGCTGCTTGAAACCACTGTTTTTTCCATCACCGCCACATTCTCGATTGTTTTGATTTTAACGCAACAGATATTCCACCGCCTTAACATAGGTATGCATTTGAAAGAGCCCTTCTTTCTTCCACAGCTCCCTAAAATTCTCCAAACCTTCTCCCCTCTTACTTTTTAAAAGAAATTGACACACAAAGGCCACAAATCGAACTCGCAGGAGTTCTGATCTCTCGATTCCTCTATGGTACCACCGGAGAGTGCAGTCGATCGATCACTCAGTTCGCCTCTATGATTCTGGTATGTCCGACGCCGCCGAGTATAGCACTCCGATGAGTCTCCCTCCACCGCTGCAGAAGTTGACGAGCCCTAAATAGATTCCACCGCTACTGCTTCGTCTTAATATTGTTGTTCTGTTCATTGTTCCTTCCTTTCCCAATCAGAATAAAGATCGGCTCAATCGATTGTCATCCGTTCCTTGCTCCATTCACTATGCGAAGCAGGTACGTTTGTAGGTTAGACCTATCAAAATCGTCCAGCTTCTACTCTAGATACCTTTGTTGATGGCAACACTTTCGTCTGACGTGTCATTCTCCGATCACCGACTCCTGATTTGTATTTTTCAGAATCGAAAGCGACACCACTACCTCAACATTTGAATGTATGGGTGTTCTACACGGTCCTGAGCCACCAACATCACTCTACATTCGGCCTCTGCCTCTCCTGTAATCTCCCCAGTCCTCCTCTAACCCACTATAGGAATCGATTTCCAACCAAAAAAGCCCAAAATTATTCTATTTCCTCTTGTATATGTTCATACATATATAAGAATGTTCTACTTTGTTCACAATCATCATTGCTTTGTTATTAGCTTCTTCGTTCTGCACTGTTGACCGCCATTGCGTAATAACTATTATAATCCAACCCCTGCTCTATTTTTCTATTTAACTATATATGTTGTTGTTGTTTTGTGTCTTTAGGAATGATTTTGTTTTGGATGACAATAAAAGAATTGGATTCACTTGATGTTATTTTTTTGTGTAGGAATTGGATGTGGGATTTAGATACAGGAACTAGATACGAGATTTGGATGTAGGATTGAAATAAGTATGCTTCTCTGGTATATGTCCATACTTCTTTCTCTGTGTGATTGTTGTTTGTCATGTGTGTGCTCTCTATGTGTGAGTATGTTCCAAAATCAAGAACAACAACTAATTCTTTAATTTCTCCAAACAAAAAAAATACCAGGATAATAATACTAATTACTAAATTGTTGTTTGCTAACTCTTTGTAGCACCTGGTTCCTGGTATGTAAATCTTATTTGAATATTTTTCATTTTTAGCCTTGGACTCGGCGAGTCATAGATCCGACTCGCCGAGTAGGGACTGGACCCGGGACACGTTTAAGTTGGCGACTCGGCGAGTCCATATCCTGGACTCGGCGAGTCACCGCTGTTGGATGAAACCCTAAATTTCAAGGGTTTGCACCCTATTTAAACCCTCATTTCCGCCCCAAGCTCGCCTCCATTCACCCTCAGAGCTCCCAACATCATTTATACCCTTATTCCTTGTGGGATTGAAGTGTTTTGGTGTGTTCTTGAAGATTTTGAGGAGAAAGAAGAGTAGATCAAGAAGAAGAGAAGGAGGCCAGGCATCTTTGTGTCATCTCAACATTTTCCTTGAGGTATAGCTCGTTTCCCCTCTGTTTTCAAGCTTGTAGTCTCTTTTAGCTTCATGAAAGTCCTTCTTGAGCCATTCCCCAAGCTTGTTTGTGCATTGTGGGTTGTAACAAGTTGTTAGCCTCTAGATCTAGGCATGATTTAGTCCTTGGAGCTTGGATCTAATGCCTTTATGGGGTCATATTGCATGAAAGCCCTAGATCTACCCCTTTTGGTGCACTTTGAGCCCTAAAACCTTCATTGGTGATTATCTACACGTAAAGTTGGAAACTTTACGTGTAATCCATGCCCTAGAAGCCCAGATCTGTGAATGGCATGGAATGGAATCGAGCAAAATCTGTGTATTTTGTAGGTGCATGGCAATGACTCGGCGAGTCATTCATGTGACTCGGCGAGTTTGCTCGCGAGTCTCCGAATTTGTCCCCTTTTCGTAGTGTCGAGTGTGCAGTGAGTCATGGGGTGTGACTCAGTGAGTTGGAAGCTGAACTCATCTATGGAGGAACTCGGCGAGTCGATACCCTAACTCGGCGAGTTCAAGGCAATCTCCTTTGATCAAGAACAGACTCGGCGAGTTGTTCATACAACTCGGCGAGTCTCCGCATAAGTGTTCATCGGATGAAGATGAACTCGACGAGTTGTTCATACAACTCGGCGAGTAGGATGAAGGACTTGAATGTCAATTTAGAAGAAGAACTCGTCGAGTCATAGCCTAACTCGACGAGTAGAAACAGGGACTCAGGACAATCGTATGGATAGGAACTCGGCGAGTCGGGTCAACTGAAAGTTGACTCTGACTTTGACCTAGGGCTTGACCAGGGGTAAAATGGTCATTTTACCCAAAGGACAGTTAGCAGTGTTTGATTGAGTATGTTGTGGGAATTGCAGCCGGATGATTTCCAGAGCAGCAGCAGCAGTCAATCAGTTCCCGATCAGTTCAGCAACTACTTTGAGGTGAGTTACCTTCCAGTAGCGGTGGGTCTACGGCCACAATGCCGGCCCACCAGTAGGAGTCGTATGTTAGATGATTGTCTTTGTGATATTATCTTGGTTGCTACTACCTGTTATGTTATATGTTAGCATGATACGTTATATGTGATAGTAACAGAGTTCGGTTGTTAGGACCGAAGGGTAGTCAGACACCCCAGAAATGTCTGATAGTATGTGATGGTATGTTTGTATGCTGGCCTGTTATGTTATGCGATAGAGATAGTAGGAGGGGACCAGTCCTCGAGGATCGGTTGTTAGGACCGATGGGTAGTCAGCACCCCAGAATGGCTTGACACGGGTAGGACGGCACCCCAGAATGACCGTATGGGTAGGTCGGCACCCCAGAATGGCCGTACCGGGTAGTCAGGCACCCCAGAATAGCCTTGCAGTATGTATGTTATGTGTTTGTATGGTATGTGGTACGATGGGGGAACTCACTAAGCTTTGTGCTTACGTTTTACAGTTTTGGTTTTAGGTACCTCTTCTTTGAAGGGGAAGGAGCTGGCGCGGTAGCGGCACATCATGCACACACTCTGATTTCCGCATTTACGAGATTCACTGAGATTTGTACTCTGATATTTTGATGGGTTGTATGGTTTGGCTTTTAGACATGGTTTATGTTGTGTTATGGTTTGATCAAACAATATTTTTTAATTGTTAATGTTTTCTAAAGTAATGTTTTCAAAACGAAATTTTCGGACGTGAAAATTGGGTCGTTACACTCTTACACTAATCTCCTCTCCTGGGGCTTACACCAGTTGTAGATTTAGACGTTTCTTATTACATAGATTATTGTTACATTGAATGCCAAATTTTAGAAGGTAAGCAACTGATGTTCAGGTTTTATATTTAAACATTCGATCTTTATGATTTTGATTTCTAAACCATATTAAATTTGTTACAATTGTTTCATTGTTTACTTTTAATGTTGCTATAGTGATTTCCTGAGCATAGGCGGTCCCCACCTAATAGACAGAAAATGAAGAAAGGGGATGGTAGGTTCAAAGACAGAGGAGGAAACCTCTTCTGTCGTCGCTCCTGCAGCTGCTACTCATAGAGACCCATATGAGGTTTTGAACGTTTCAAGAGATTCTTCAGATCAGTAGATTCAATCTGCTTACAGAAATCTCTCTCTCAAGTTAGTTTCAGTTTCTTTTCTTTCTTTCTTTCTTTCTGATATATATCTGTAAAGTGCTTTAAATTGATGTATTGTCTTTAATATCCAGTGTTGGCATCAATTTCCGTACGTAATTGATTTTTAAGATTTCCAGTCCTTCAAACGGATTTGCTTAAGGTTTTCCAGTCCATCAATTGCCAACTGTGTGTGTACGCATTTGGTTCTCTGTACCATGGTGTTGTTGGGCGGTAGTTCCAGGGCACCTCTGACTTTGGAGAATCAATCTTTTTAGATGAAAATTTTGTTAAAGTTTTGGTATGTGGTTTCGATGCCTATTTGTTGCTCTGTCTATATGGAATTAGAGATATATAGGTATGTTGATTAAATTATGTATTTATTATCAAATCATAGAATCTGATGCATTTCTTCTCTAATTGAAGGTATAGTTGGACATATTATTATAGGCATACTAAAGCTCACTGAGACAGATTAAAGCACAAACTAAAAAAGTTGGAAATACTTGAGAGCAATAATAAATACAAATGTATCTCCACTGCCTAATTGAAACGAAACTGTTACATATTGAACATTAAGAAAACAAGAAATTTTAAGTATTCTCTCCAATTGATTTTGTTGATGTTGGTTTATTGGTGAGCCTTGGGTATAACAATATTGTTTTTTTCTGCAAAATTGCATATTTTTTTAGTTTTTTTAGGATTTGGACAGATTTACTCTTTTCACTTGCTTTTGTCCCATTTTTGATTTTTTGGATGGCTAGGATATTTTGTGTTGGAAAAGCAGGTCAAAACTAAAATCAGATGGAAGTAAGGATCCTTTTGCCCTAAATATATAACTTAATCTTTTGCAGGGAGGAACCCCAAGTGTTTGATGGAATGTAGCAGACAAAAAGACGAATTCTTGCTAAGCAAACCCAATTTAAAAAACGTCAACAAATATTGAAGTCGATTTGCTGATGCCGAAGCAGGTATGTGTGTGGATAATTAGGTCCTTTAAAATTGAATTTGTAATTTATAGAGCTTCATATAGTGATTTTGATACTTTTCATTATGTATTGGTTTTGGATTATGTTTGGGTCTTTCGCTTCTTAAGAATTTGTGCTTATGGCACCATATTTGTTCTTATGTTGACTTTTTTTTGGGTTGTTTGTATCTCAGATTGTAATTGACTTCATTTCAAAGTCACCGAGCTTAGGATTGCAGTTTGTTGATAGGCCGATACAGGTATTGGAACAATTTGGAATGGTATTCTAATTTTGATTACATGTTCAAACATTTGCCCACCAACTGTTTGTTAAAAGTTTTTACTGAATTTGCATATTTTTTTATGTCGTCTCTAACTAATACCGATCATCTATTTGTTTATGAGATTTCGTCAAACAAACAAATCAAAGAATGAAACATTGGTTTTTGTTTTTGAATCACATGTACACTTCAACACTCTATTGGAAATACTAACATTAAGGGCGGATTTATTCATCAAATACTCTTCAAACATTGGTTTTACACTGCAAGGTATGGAATTATAGATAGCTAACATTTGTATTTGTTTTAATATTCGATGTGAATTTAATTTCTTTTAGTTGGGTTAATCAAAATGTAAGAAATGAAGCCCTTCAGAATGATAAGAATACAGAAGCAATAGATCATTATAGTGCTGCAATATGAAAGAGTATAGAATCACACTCATTTGCAGTTGTTTGTTTCTGCAATCATGTCACTCCAAACCAATATTTGGGTGAAGTCATTGATGACCCAAACTGTAGGGGTGATTGTTTACATCTTATTAAGTGGGATTCCTCCTTTTTGGACTAGTGAGTGATTAATATTTAAGGGAGTGCATTAAGTTTTGTATGGGTAAAGTCATTTGTATCCATGTCTTTTTTATCTTGCACTTCAAATTCGTTGCTAGATTAATAATACATCATTCACTCTTTGTAGAATTTTTTAGATCGAGTCACAGACAATTAGAAATGTGAGAGCAAACGGCATATTGACATGTATTTATTCATACAGAGGGTCATTGGATTTGACTATGTAATGTTGAAATTCAGTCAACAGATGTGGGGTTTGTGAATTGTATGATTTAAAACATTCATTTGTAGTCATAGATTAAATTGGTTGACTTTCGTTTAGTGGATAGTTCCGACTCAAATCATATGCTTTCGATCGTATTTGTTTACCTCGATCCCGTAACGCGGGGCTCCCCATCTAGTTAGTATTAAGTTTATGTTTGTATTTGCCGATTTGAATTTGTGTATGCACAATACGTTTACATTCTTAATTATCTTTCATATTAACCAAAATATCCTGTTTTTTATAGAACTAGAAAGTCCTGGTTGTTTTGTGACATGAAATTTGTCTTTTCATTTTAGCTTAAAATGGAAACAAAAATAAATTATGTTGCCTCTTATTTAAGGTAAAACGTGATAAATAAATCATTTACTTAATGACCATTTACTCAAGCAAAACAAAGTAAGATACTTATTTTTTTTTTTTCATGTCAACCTAAAAACGAGCAAGATAAATATCATGTCACAAAACAATTGATAGTTTCTTTATAAAACGGATATTTTGATAAATACGAAAGGTAACTGAAAATTAAAGAGTTTTTCTGCGTAAAAGTTTTTTTTTGAATGTTAGTGGATAAAGTTTTATTATTCATTTCTATGGTAAGGTTGTATATTTTATTGTATTTTACATTGTTAAATAGAGGGTTAGTGTGAAAAATAGAGGGTTAGCACAGGGGAGTTGGAGATGCATTATTAATTTTCAATATTATAATTGTTTTGAAGAGAATTAAACTATGAAGAGTGGGTGCGGTCTCCCCTACAGTTTGCCACTGTGTCAATGGAAAGCACCGCTCCATAATGTACAGTTTGAACCACTCTCTCCTTCCACGACTCTCTATTACCATAGTCTTCTCTCTCTCAACTCGTTTTTTTCTTTGGATTAATCTTCTTATATTTTGGTTTGTTTTAAAATACTTAAATGGACTATCTTTGGGCTACAAAACACATACATACATACATATGAAACAAATCCAGGGGAGTATTTCTTGTGCTTTATTTATTTATTTAATTTGAATTATTCTAACATATTGAACAAAATATGACAAGTAATGAATTTTTTGGGCTTGTATGTGATCAAGTTTAGTAAGCTGTAAAACAAATCGGTCGTTGGAATTTTTTTGATAAAGAAGTTTGTATATATTTTATTTCATTTTTAATTAACGAGGTTTATGGTTTTTATTAAAAGTAAAGTCTTTTATAAAATTTAAAAATATATGTTTGCCATGGTTCTCACACCAACACTTTCATCAATAAAGCTTTTTGTATTTTTTTTTTTTGAAGTTTTTTTATTCTTACTATATATTTTTTTATTGTAATTAATGAAACTTGGAGTTTTTATTTAAATTAAATTGTTAAAATAAAGTGTCGCCACTCCACTCCTACTGTGTGTGACAAGGAACCATACTTTTATGGTAAAAAATGACATAACACTTACGTAACAATAAAAAGAGTATGGTAAAAATATCGTCATTCCTATTATGTGCGGCAAAGAACCATATAATCTTTAAACTTCATGGAGGATCTCCTATCGGTTTTAATCGACAAAAAAGTAACGTAATATTTTAGTATAGAAGATAATACAATGGATTTTTCTACACTTTTCCTTTTAAATTAACACAAAATAATAAAATTATTAATGTTTTTTATATGTTCATAACTACATGTCCAACAAAATAGATTTATCCTACCTGGGCAATATCGTACTTATTTTATTCTCAAATTTCATTTGAAATTCATACTTATAAATCATCATGAAATCATTATCTTTTCACATCAACCATAATTAGGGTGTTCGGGGTCATCTGCACCTTCATTAAAAAATAAAAAAAATAAAAATAAATCTGCAGCCTCATTTATTTCTCGCATACGGCATACGCCTTGTGGTTCAGCATTATTTTCAGCTTACAACCCTTAAGAAGTTGGTATCCACGATCACAGTCCCTTAGATTTTTGATTATTTACTATCTTACCTCAAACGTTATATGACATCGACATGAAATAGGCATTAACAGATGCTTATGGTTATGTCTAACAAATTCTCCCATAATTGTGCGAACTATCTACCTATTTGCAGCTGACAGATTCATACGTACAGCTTTACAAAAATCTCTCTGCTAATTCAGATCCGTTTTATATTATTATAAATAATTTATTTTTACACTTCAAAAATGTGATTTAGGGTAACACGTACATACTATAAAGTATAAGTGTATAACCCTTCTAGATCCAAGTATGGGGGGTGTAATGCAATTAACCAATACCAAAGGGGGCATTATTAGCATGGGAATTTTTCAAATTCCCTCCATGTAATCTTGGGATATATACTCTGATAGCCATTGGAGTCTTTCAAGTTCTGTTCCTCTCTGAACATACAGCCAATGGAATTCAAAGAAATTAATGCACTTTGGTATGACCATAAAAAGCCTTTCTGCTCTTACACTGAGAGATATACACAGACACATACACACACATACATACATACATAGCGAGAGAGAGAGAGAGAGAGAGAGAGAGAGAGAGAGAGAGAGAGAGAGAGAGAGAGAGAGAGAGAGAGAGAGAGAGAGAGATGTTGATGTATCAGGAAGAGTTAATGGAATCCTTAACATTCAGGTACCCTTAGTAAATGTAGTTGAATTGTCTGTGATGTATACAACCACACCACCTTCTGTCCTTCCACTCCATACCCCATTCAAATCTCTCTCTTTGTCTCTCTCTCTCTCTAGCTATCTCTTTCAATGAGGAGGAAGATGATGATGTTGGTGTTACTCATAGTTGTACTATTGGGTACAATTTCATATGCACGAGCTACCAGAAAGAAGCTGATAGTAAGATCATCATCACTTGTCATCAACAGCAGCAGCAGTACCCCAGTAATCGGAAACCTAATGAAGTTCTTCAAGTTTAATAATGAAGACAGAGTTGTACCTACAGGCCCTAATCCCTTACATAATAGGTAGTAAATTGTTTTTCTATGTATAATTTTTATATCTTTATATATGAAACCAATGTAGCTTTCATTTATCATGACTCAAATATATTATATCATGTGTTAAGCTGTTAAATTTTCTTATTTGTCGATGCTATTCTGTTGTATACAACCAATGTTTATGAAACCAATGTAGCTTTCATTTATCATGACTCAAATATATTATATATGTTAAAAGATGTTTGACAATGAGAAAAGTTATTTTGAAATTAACTTTTTATGAAAAAGGAGTTTTACAAAAAAAAAGACTTTTAAGGATTAAAAAATAATCACAAACACCCCCTAAAACATTTGCTAAAGTTTATATCAAAGCTAAGTTGTCGTTGCTACATTGATTAATTTTTGTGTATCTTAATAACTATATTTAATAGTATTGCAATGGTAATGAAGTTGAAGAAAGTTGTATAATATATGTAAAATGATGAAATTAATTTATTTACATATTCTTCAAAGATATAGTTTTACAGATATGACAATGTTTATTTATTTATTTACATTTACATGACAAATGTTATATTTTTATAAGGAGGTGGGAGTGGGACCATGTTTATCCTTATACGGTTATGCCGTACTATTTTCTTGTCCGGTCAAACTTAAAAGTAACTGTAACTATGCATCTCTTAATTGACTATACATCATTTTTAAAATAATTATTCTGCTTTAATAATCACAAGAAAAAAAAAGGATCACTTTTTACAGTACTCACTCCAGAGATATAGGATATAACACAGAAAACCTCATATCAATATGCTATATGCATTACATACATTTTGTCACTATATCAAATTGGTCCATTTTATATAGATCTAACTTTTTTTTAAATTTGAATTCCTTTTTTCATACTTATAAAACATAAATTTATGTACATGTAATGGAAAATCATATGTCAATTTGACATACTGCATAAAAATAGTTGTCGTTTGCCTTTTTATAAGAACCTAATAATTTAAGGTAATTTTGAGATTAGAAAGAAAATGATGAATTTATGTCATTATGTGGGTTTTCTTCCCAAGGTAAAAAGAGTAAAAGGTAATATTTACCTTTGAGGGTAACTGGACCATCAGCATTTATTTAGTGGTCAGAGTTGACTTTAATAGTTAGCGGTTAACTGTCCATCATGTTATTTTAGTGGTTACTTTTTGAAAAAAAAACTTGATCAATGGATTGGGTGCCTTTAGGTCAGGATTCGGAATAGAATTATAATTTAAATTGGGTTGTTAGACATGTAGCCCGTCTAGCTCAGTTGGTAGAGCGCAAGGCTCTTAACCTTGTGGTCGTGGGTTCGAGCCCCACGGTGGGCGTTTAAATTTTTATGCTTTTTCAGGCCAGCTTGCTCAGTGACAAAACTACTATTAACAAATTATGTGGCAATGTATCTATACTCTTCGATATAACAATTATAAACGAAGTTAAGGTTTTAGAGTTTTATAAAGATCTACTTCTAGATCAACATTTTTACTACTTAACTTCTTGTTTTTGGTCAAATGTGTTATTATAGAGGTAATAATGCAAAATAAATTATATGTACATGGGTAAATTTCAGTTGTAATTTTGATGTGACTTCAGGCCCACTCATGTTCAAATCTATTTCACAGTTTTAACTGTTTTATGTGATGTCAGTCTTCCCTTTTGCCTGTTGCCACATTCCTTATTTTGGTCGTTAATAAGCACCAAGTGATAATATGTCATTCCTTATTTGCCCTTCTTTTTGGCAACATAATCAACCATGAGAAATGTGTTACTCAGGGGAAGGGAAACTGATATGAGCGTGATTAATTGGAACTATTGAAGGGCTTCAAAGTTTTTGAGAACGTCGAGTATAACTTCTCTCTTCTTGAAGACCACGAGTTAATTTCCCAATTCTCTTTCCATATATGCCATTCGTTTAAGTCATGACTCAAAATAACAGGTTTAAAGTTTGCTTCTGAACTTGTAATTTTTCAATTACACTACATGCTGTTCCTAAGTTAAAAATGACTTTTGAAATGTAATTTTGATGCGACTTCATTGCTCCTAGAAGTACACTGAAGGCTTATTGTAAATGAAAAAAAAAAAAAAAAAAATACATCAATGATTTCGTTGATTCCATTACTGCTAGGACAAGCACGTAGTGACACAATAAAGAAGAGTATCTAGTGGTAATAAGGATTGTATTTCAAAAGAAATGGAAGAAAGCTTATTCTGATACAAACATCTCTCATGCTATATAACCAAAAAAAAAAAACAAGATCAAAGCAGTATCCTTAACTAAACTCTTTAAAGAAAAAATGTCACAACACAATCTATTCACCATCTTTCCATACTTCACGAAGGAGTTGATATCTCGCGATACTCCTTCCACCCTTGGGGACCCACTGAAGTCCTTTGGAGCCTGATGAAACCCTACAACTGTCTGTAATGATTGAGGTCAAAGGTGAGTCAAGCTCATCAAGCTCATCATCACTTGTGTATGATTTCTTCAGCACTGACACTGATGATGAGCTTCTCCTTAAAGATTGGGTTCCTTCCATGTTGATTACACCAGAAAGTGAATGCGATGGAAGTGGTGTATAAGTCGATGAAGCTGCAATGCATGGGAAGTGTATCGGGGAGTGGGACCCATCAAAAGCCTCCATTTCCTCATCCTGTATCTGTTTAAAAAATATTTGAGGAAATGAACAAGGGCAAATTCGTAATAATGCCATAAATTATTATTATTATTACCAACCTCTACATCAAGGACCTCAATAAGGGAATTGGGAATTGGGTTTGGAGAAAACTCATCTGGCACAAAACTGCAAACAACCCTTCTGATCAATGGAGTAGAAAATGTCGGGCAAACCTTTTAAAAAAAAAAAGAATCTATTAAGACATTAGAATAAAAATTTAGTAAATAATCAAATCAAATGAATTTAAATTTAATTACCTCCTTCCTTATGGACTTATCTCCAAGCATTTCGAAAGGAAGCATCATGAGGTCACTCAATGCATGAAGTAATCGAAAAGCCTTAAAATTTGTATCAAATTTGTTATCAACAACATCATCACTTTCTGCTTCATGAGAGTCGTTATCCTCAATACCAAACAGATCTGTTAGCCATCTAGACCATGTCCCAATCTAGTAACATACATAAACACCATTCATAGTTAGGTCTAAACTTTGACTTTCAAGGTCAAACGGACTATACTCACTGTATTTTTCAATTGAGCACCAGCTCCAAAGCTTGATCTTCCAGCAGGAATAGGTAGGACCCACAGGTCACCAATCGGATCTGATAACGGATCTGTAGGCATATCTTCTTCTGATTCACGAAGAATTGCATTAAACATTGCAACATCTAGTCTACCCACCAACTGCTCCATCACCTAAAACCAAACCAACATTGGAAATGTGAAAAATTACGATTTTACCCCTCTTTGAAGTAAATGTTAGTTAAAAATCATACCAATCTTGGCAAAATGGGTAAGCAACCGCATTCATGGCCTCCAGCTCTTGTAGGACATAGTCTTTCACAAGCATCTTTAAAAGCTTTCTTCCATAGCTCAACAGATAAGTTCCCTTGTTGATTACCCAAACCGTTTTTACTTCCAGATGTTTTCTTTGAACTCAAACCCATCATTTTTGTGGAGGATGCTTGCATATGTGGAGTCAAAGTCTGCAGATAGTCAAGTCAAGTCAAGTCAAGTCAAACCAGACAGAGTCGACCAAAAGAGCTATACATATAACATAATACATCACATAAAACACTCAATAACTAATTTTGAGGTGAATTCTACCTGCCACCAAACAGACTCAACGATTCTTGAAAACATCCAAGCTTCAACCTTTTCTAATGCAACAATGAATGTTTGTGGGTCCCGCCAGTTATCGGATACTTTGATTGAACCATGTTTGTTTTTGGACTGAGAATCTCCAACACTCTGGGAGACAATCCCCCTCAACATAACTGAATTTGACAACCAGAAAGTTAACCTGCAGAATGAAGCACACCAAATCTTAAAATTTTTATCTTTTTTTTTTTTTTTTAAATAAAAAAAAAAAAAAAAGTTGGTTAGATGTTTGTAGTATAACTCCCATTAACACGAACCTTGGAACATCATTTCCACATGATTTGGAAACCAAAACTAGTCCAGAGACGATAGCTTTAGCTGCATTTGCTCTTCTTTCTTGTAAATTTTGTTTGCAAGAATGTAAATAGAATCTAGAGAGACGTCTAGCAGGAGCATGTACTTTGTTAGTGGAACTCCCGTGTTCAGCCACTATGGAATAAAGTCCAGCCTCAATAGCTGCAGTTTCCCTAAGTTCTTCTTCAAGCATCTCTATTCTTGACCTTTCTTCACTTTTTGAAACTCCACTCAACTCACTCTTTACACCTTTATCTTTATCTCTATTTGGGCTAGCAGGAGGAATTCCATTTCCAGAAATCCCACTAGATTTCGGTATCTGAACAGACTTCAAATGCTTCAGTTTATTACTTCCCTGCCCTTGCCCTTGCCCTTGTCCTCCAGGTTGTTTTCTACTAGACACAAGAGTGTTGCTTCTTAACTTATCTTGCTTTCTTGAAGCTAAAAACTTGCCAACAAGATTGTCTTCTGAGAATTGCTTTTTCTCTTCACCCTGTCCACCTTCTGGTTCACTCATATCTTCTTTAGTAGCTTCAGAGTTTCCACTTTCTTCATTCAAAGATGCAACTTTACTAACAGAATTGGTAATAACAGGAGGTGGATTGCCTTCTTTATCTTCTTGAACTCCATGGCTTCCATTTTTAGGTTCCAAGATTCTCATGCGAGTCTTGGGCTCTCCTGTCTTATTTTGAGAACCCATGGTTGAAAAAGATGATTGAAGAAATGGAGAAGCAGGTTCTTTTCTAACTGAAGTCATACTCCTTTCAGGATGCTTTGAAGTTGATTCCATTCCCAAGGGAAGAACAGGGTGCTTTCCATTACCTTGTTTCGTGCCTTCCATGGAATCCTGCATTCCAACCTCGGTTACTTATGGAACTGGCAATAGTGCAACAACTTCAGTTTGATAAAGATATCTTATCAAGCATAGAAATGGAAGAAAAAAAATAGTGCACAAGGGTACCTTGTCATTCTTGTATGATGAATGTTTAGAATCATCATCATCATCATCATCATCGTCATCATCGTCTGTGAAAGAAGCGATTCCAAGATCACCATCATTTGTTACTTCTGAAGCAGACTCTTGCACAAACTTCTCCAGTGATGATTGCTTTGATAAGCTACTTTTACTTGATGAATTAGTCTCATCTTTGTCATTTGATTGTATATTAAGAAACAAAACCGGTTGTGCTACAGATTTAGAACTCTTTTTAGAGCTGAGTGGGACACTAACACTCAAAATGTTTTCAATGATCCCATAATCACCAAGGTTAACTATAGCTGACCCTAAAAGTTGATCTTTATTTGGCTTATCTTTTCGAGGCTCATACAAGTGGAACTCCAGACAATTCTTTTGAAACTTATCACGATCCCTTTTATCTCTACGTAAGGTTAATGGAAGTATGAAAGATTGGTTGAACTCGATTTTGGAATCTATAAGAGTGGGGGAAAGATATCCGGACATTTGATCACCATTTTCCCATACGAGTGATAGACATTGACTTGGATCGAGAAATTGTACTGGTGAAGACCAAGGCTTAATCTCTTGTACATGAACAAGATAGTTTACTTGAATTGATCCATCTTTTCTGTGCTTAGACCTCAACCCCAGAACCATGGTTTTAAGATTCTTTCAAATTGCCCTTTGTGGGGGGTGTTGTTAGAAATCACAATGCATCTACAAAAACAAAATTCCAATCACTATCACAAGCATAAGAATCGGAAAATAGATTAGGACATTAGGTAAACATTTATTTCAAGCAAATATGCAAACACTTGATATGCATCGGAAAGAAGGGATTATCTTTGCCAATTTGAGCGTATGGATCTTTATAAAACGGCAAGCGATGGGAAAATAAAGCCAAAACCAAATTGGAAAGGGGGAGAAAAAGTTCGTTATGGTAAAGTAAGTTTAATTTTTGAGCATTTACCTCGATAATTACAAAATTTTAGCAAAACCATTTGAAATCTGCATATACATCGGGAATATGAAATTAAATCGGAGTAATGAATAAGAAACTGAGAGCAAAACAGATGAACTTCATTTCAGCTCAAAAGAGTTAAACTATACATGCAATGTAATTAAAACAGAACACACACGCATCAAATCCACATCCGTATGACCACATAATGGCGAATTGGCGATCGATCCACCTTAATCACCGAATGAAAACAAATGAAAACCAACAAACAAACTGATAACACAAATGGAGGAAATAGCTATACAGAAACATAATTAAACATCAGAAATAAGGCGTCAACAAACTAGAACGACAGGTGAAAAATTACCAAATTTTATTATGGGTTTTGTAAGATTTTGTTTGTGGTTCCTTCAAATCCTTTCCTGCAATCTTGTTTGAACTTTTTTTTTCTTCTGAATTTGTAATCTGATTTATGCTTTACTTCAGCTTGATGTTTGGTTGAGTGAGATGAAGATGCGGTGGAGAAAGAGAAATAAGAAAGAAAGTCTTCAACATTCAAAACTCATTTCTCTACACGACGTAAGGCTCGTCAATCCCATCAACAGTAATAGTAAAAAAATAAAGATTCTTTTTACGGGTATATACAATAGTTACATCTCGGTTTATTTAAAGAAAATTAAATATACATTAGGAGTTTGAGTTTATATATATATATATATATATATATATACTTTGACATCCCTACCAAGTTCTAAAGTTCTCGGTCCTAACCGAGAACTCTTGTAGCGAGGAAGGGGTTTTCGTTCCGAGGACAGTGGGTTTTCAGTTGAGAGGTTTCTCGGCCTAGGGACCTCTCGGCTTAGAGGCTTCTCGGTCTTGAGGCTTCTAGGTCCAAGGCTAGAACATTCTATATGCAGTTGAAATTCTCGACATCCTTGGTCCATTTTAATGACTCTCAAGTGATTATTATGAATACGATTTTCAAAGTATATATATATATATAATTATACAAACCATGCCCTTCAAGGATCTATTGTAACAAGTTTTCGTTATGAATTCACTTGTACATGACTACTATTTAGACTTGATCCAACTCAAATTTTCTAATTGTCAGATACTCTCATTATGGGTTCTTACATCATCGCCTCTTTCAACTATTGGTACGATTCTTGACAACAAGAATCCCATTTCCAAGTTTTGTTTTTCTTTAGAAGGTCGGTCAAAGGGATTTTACTCTCCTCTAGATTGAGAAATTGGATTTCTTAACCTCTCTCCTCTCTTTTATAAAGTTCTAGGGGTTTTAGCCTTCTTTGGTGTGAGCCATTAGAAACATTCTACTTTGGTGCTAGTCGTTCCAAAAGTAACAAGGAGTTCGATTTCTTCAAGTGTTCAAAAGAAAATTTCAATTTTGTTAAGTGGTTAGTAAATCAATCATTTTCTTTAGTTTATAATGCTAGTTTTGAAAGTACGTTATCATAATAGTAAAATATAGATCTTAGGATGCATGTGCATTTAGGGTTTATTATAAATGCTTCCGTTGCCTAATTTATGTGTATAGATGTCTAGTAAACCCATCACAAAGTTCTTTACTTTAAATTGATTTGATTGGAGTTTTTCCTCTTTAAAAGCTTGTAATGTTTAATGCAATTTTTCAAACAACTTGATTTTAGGGGTTTATAACACCTTTCCGGCCATATATATATATATATATATATATATATATATATATATATATATATATATATATATATATATATATATATATATATATATATATATATAAAAGCCTATTTTGGTTGATTGGAATGATGTAATTTGTTTATTTGGCTTTTATAAAACTTTGGTATGCAACTAAATTGTTAAAGGGGTACGTTCGTCATGCATTTTTGGGAGCTTATAGATTTACTTTTAGCTTTTAAGAAAAAACTCGGGAAAAAAAAACTCCGTTTGGAGTTATGAGCTTCTAACTTTTAACTAAATTAAAAAACTTCGAACTCTAAAACTACTTCAAGCAGAGCTTAACAATAATTTTGCAAAATGACTTAATTTTTTTTTTTTTAAATCAATGATGTGAATTTAGATAAATCATTTTATGTAATTTTACATGTTTTAAAAGTTTTCAACCACTTTTGAACGAATACTTTTCTATACAACTAAAAACTGTAGTTTCAAGTTATTTTTGTGAAATACACCCAAAGATGTAATGTTAATATAGCAACTCCTAATAGTTAATTTTTAAAGATATGCAATTGGATACCTTCCAAGTAGTCAAGCGTCACTTTATTCGACGATCTGTATACCAAATATTCACTTTTCGTTTTGATGTTGCTAAACTGTATGATTGATGTAAACATAATATGATTATAGCATCTAGTTTTGATTGCTTTATATATATATATATATATATATATATATATATATATATATATATATATATATATATATATATATATATATATATATATATATTTTGTAAGTTAAGTTTATTATGTTGATAGATTGAGATGGGTTGGAGATGGGTCGGGGATAAACTGAGAAAAAGTCCGAAATAAAAAAGGGGAGGGGATTTGATTCTCTGCATCCGTTTGGGATAGGGATAAGAATGAGGACAATGTTAGACACTCGGGGATGGGGCCAAGGATGATCAACCCCGCCCTATTTCCATCCCTCCTTCCAATTTCCAACCTTATACATACGCCCATGGGTTTATGTGGGAAATGATTGTCAGTTCTCATGTTAGCATAATAGCATTTTCGATAAAGCTCCAAGCTAGTATTTTATCAAAATCGAGATGTCATAAACAACCAACAAACATTGAGAAATTTCAATACTCATAGGAGTTTGAAAATTAAGAGATGATATTTGAATGTTGAGAATATAAAATTTTGATAGATGAATTGAAGGAATAATTCGAATACTTGCATTATCAAAAAATTTGACATCGTAAGCAATTAATATGGATTAAATCTTATTATCAAAATTTTAAAATATCATTTGAAAATACAAATCGAAATAAACGTTTCTTTTGTGAAAAGAATGGTGTTCATCAAGAGGCTCCCTCGTTTTACAAATGAAGGTGCATGTTTTTATGGTAGCAGATGTAGGAGGTGGCGACAAAGAGGGTATGGCGACAAAGAGGGTATGATTCTAATTTTATAACACATACACATGACATTACAAATACAAATTCATTCAAGAAGAAGTGAAAGTGTGAAACCACTCGTCACATGCCGAGCAAATAATTTGTTAATGATGACAATATACATTTAATATCGTAATTCAACTTTATATCGGTCGACGTTCATCAAGGGTCCAAAACAGTTCTTGTCTTTTTCCAGATATGTATTTAAATAATACATCATTGTATTTGTATCATATAGGCTTTACTTTGAGATTTTTTGAGGTCTTAATCATCACATTAGATTTTCTTTCTATTATGACAGCTTAACTTATCTATTTTTAATTGGTTAGGTTACATGTCGGTTGATTGAGTAAACTTTTAGCTACATAAAAAAGGCGTTGAAAGTTATTTAAATTGATTTTTTAATATATACGAACTTTTAACTTGTTATGTTTAAATATTTTAGATGACTTGTAACGATATATATTTTTATAATCATATGCAACACAATATTAGGGTTGTGCATGAGTCGGTTTGAATCGGTTTTAGACACAAACTGAACCCAACACGAAAATGATCAGTTTCTGGTTGTTGAAACCCAATAATGTCAGTTTCTGTTCAGTTTCTCGTATTCTGGAGTCAGTTTTGACGGTTTTTCGGTTTCTTGGGTTCAATATATACTCATAGGTTCTAACCCTAAAAGTTCTTTCTTGATGACTCTCCCAACATTATAAACATTTTTTTTTCTTGTTGCAAATAAACTTTTAAGCAATTGTTGTTATCGATTTTCTAAGCCAATTAATTTTCCTCATTCATCCATTTCTAAAAGCTCAAGGAAACCACAAACCATATGTAGACCACCGTTGTTGTATTTATCTTGAAGCTATCATACCTATCTCTTGTTGATTTTCTTAAGCCATTAAAATTTTGTATTTATTATTAGTTGATTTTTTAGGCCTAAGTATCAGCCCTATATATCAATTTTTAAAAGATATATCATAGCTCATTAATTGATATATAGTAGTTTCTCAATGTTTTTCCTTAAGCCTCAAAAGTCAAACCAACCGCAGATAAATATTATTGGCCTATTTGTATTAGCTGCTTCATTTAATTTTACGAAACAACCGATCATTCATCGGTCGGTTTCTCGGTTTGAATGGGTCTGTTTCTGGACAAAAACTGAAACCGACTTTTCGGTTTTTAAAAATTTTAAACCCTAACCATCGGTTTTACTTCAGTTTCGGTTTTATCGGTTTCTCGTTTTTTTGGTTCGGGTTTGCTCACCCCTACACAATTCCTCTTATAAAAAGATAAAGGACAATGTAATAGCAACCAACTTCTCACGTTTTTCTTACTATACTAGCAAGTAACAACTAGTTGTAGAAAATAATTAACTAGGAATTCATTGGATTAGGAAATCGATCACCAAACATGAAATGTGAAAATCTAAAATAGTTTTTCAATTATACATCAACCTATTTCCCCTAATGGCTAATCACCTTTCTAAATTTCTGATCCATAACCCTATATTTATTAATTAGTTTCCTCAATAAGTAGTTAATTAAGAAACATAAGTTGTTCTAAAACAAACACCCGTTTAATTTTATGGTCAACCAAGTTTATAATAACTAATAAGGGTTAAATGTTTTTTATACATTGTTTTACAAGTTTTAAATTAATGCAACAAATTGTTTCTAGACAAAATATACAACAATGTCTCACTATTGGAACGACCAAAAAAATTGAAACATTATAACATGGAACTGTTACAAGATACCGATTAAATGCTCATTTATATAATAATGTCATAACTATCAATTAAATATCAATTTATTCAATGTTTTTTTTTTTTCAATTTATACAATTTTTTTTTTACCAATTTATTCATCTGACACGAATAATGCCCACTATATTTCAGTTAATGAAACATTACTCATTATTGCATATTTCGTTTAAAATATGTTGCAAAGATTTAATGCTTATAACTTTATAAGTAGTTATACCTTATTATAGCTGTTAAATAAACCAATTTAGTTTTAAAAATCTTAAAAAATATTAGAGTACTTGTACAACGTCCATATTTGCAGTTAACTTTAACTTCAAAAATTAATTATTGACCAAAATATTTGAGTTTTGCAATCTAATAATTGTTGAGTTGTTTTTTGGGCCTGGAATAATATTATTTAAAACTCAAATAAAAAAACAATTTACGATTTTTTTTTTTCGTGAAAAGGGTATTGATTTAGTGGATGAATTCAAATTGAATTTCGATTATCAACTTATTAATCAGCCTAATGTTGTAATTAGCTTTGCTTTGGGTCATCACTTCTCTTGTTTATGTCGTGTATTTCCCTATCTCTCTTCATGAATCATGAGTCATGACCAACATCATTAGAGCAGTGACTAATCCATTACTAGTTCTGATGGCTTAGGCCTACGCGATTTGGGTTGCCTACTCACAGAATTTGGGCCTATTTTGTAACATAAAATATATTTGACATATAATGTGGGCTAAAATTCACAGAATACTAGTAGAGGATAGAAGTGGGCAAAATCGGACATCTGAAAGGGTATAATTGGTCCCGAGCCTTGACTAGGGTGCCTCAACCAATCCTAGCAAAATTGGCCCCGACTTACCGATCCTAATTAAAAATTTTTACTTAACCGATATGAAACCGGTAACGTGTTAGCGTGTACGGAACTGATTATTATTACACAAAATTGCAAAAACGGTCCTTGTGTTATGTATTTTTTGATGGTTTTAGTTCAACCCATGATTTTTTTAGATGTATTTTTTGAGGGTTTTAATTCAACCCATGACTTTTTTAGATTGATAGTCATTTTGATCTAGTTTTGTTGTAGTTTTGATTATTCTAAATAGTGAAATTATTGTAATAGTCTTAAGTATTTATTTTCCATTTTTCTTTCATTTCTTTTTAAATTTAATACTAATTTATTTATTTTAATAATTAAAACATAAAACGGTCTCTCTCTTCCATGGAGGGGCTCATGATTTATTTTAAATAAATAGGGTACTTAATATGGGTTTGGAAATTAAGTGAGGTGATGAATGTAGTTAAATCAAATGAAAGCTTTGAAAACACTACAAGGATATTACACTATGCAGACGATAATTTTGAGCTCTGTTCAGACGACTTGTCGTCGCTAAAGCCTATACCGACGACATGCGGTCTGTAAAAAGTCGTCGGTAAAAGTCGAAAACGTCGTCGGTACAGGTGTCGTTGGTATAGCATAGTCAGTCCAGACGACATGTTGTCTGCAAAGGGTCGTCGGGATTGATTTTCGAGGAAATTAGAAAAAGTTTTATTCGGACCCTATAGAGACGACTTGTCGTCGGTAAAAATATGATTTTATAGAGACGACTTGTCGTTTGGATAAGTGTGAGCTATAGAGATGACTTGTTGTTTGGATAAGTGAAAACCATTTTTACAGTTGGAAAGTTATACCGACGACATGTCGTCTCTATAGCCTTTTATTATTTTTTTTAATATCTTCCACTGATTTTTTTTATATATACCATTTAAAACAAATCCAAAATGGATATTTGCAGAATAATATAAACATAAGATAACATACCATTAAAATCCTAAAACACGTAATAAACATAATATACCATTCAAACTCTACTACATAACAAAATAACAAAAAAAAAAAAAAAGTTTTTAACAAACACTGTTGTCATTATCATTCTAGTTCTCCTCCTCTCATCATCATCATCATCATCACCACCATCATCAACATCATCAAAAAAAAAAAAAACAAAAAAAAACAATTTTTTAACAAACATTGTTGTCATTATCATTCTAGTTCTTTTCCTCCTCCTCCTCACCACCATCATCAACATCATCATCATCATCATCATCATCATCCGTGAGTTCATTTGATGTTTCGGGGTTATTTTGTGGAACCATATTAGGATTAAACTGGAATTGTGACATTGGTTGTGGTTAGAAGTTTGGAATGAAAGACGCGAAGGTGTTATTAAACATTTGGTTCATTTGTAGCATTTGTTGTTGCATGATTTGAATTTGTTGGGATAATACAGCAACTTGAGGATTATCTGAAGATTGGGATGTGGAAGCTTTGGAACGGTATGTTCATTTGGAAATAAATTATTGTTGATGTTTGGTTTCCTTCCAATTCCGCGAATATGCCCACGTCTCTCATCGAGGATCATCTTCTTCCTGGATTCGGTTTCACGCAAGAAAGTCGCGACCCATAATCTGGGTCTCTTGTGTCGACTGATTAAGATACGAGAACCACAAAATAAATATAAGGAAACAATGGTGGTGGTGGTCGAATACTCACAGTGGCAGGATGTGGTAGCTAGTCGAAGTCCTCACGGTGGCAATAACAAAAAAAATGGTAGCGGGTGGTGATAGGTGACACACAGTGGCAGCTCCGCTGCTCCTCTTTTGCGTTTCGGTCGGCGATATTGACGAGATAGGGATGAGGAAGGTGGCAAATGGTCGGAGGAAAAGATTTCGATAGTAGTAGCAGCGGTGGGTGGTGGTGGTTTGCGTCGGTAGTGGGTGGCAGCCCCACTGCTGAGTTTTTCTTGCTTCGATCGTTTTCTCCCGTATTCGCTCTATGTTGTTGGCGGTAGTGTCGTCGAGGGGGTTGTAGCGAGTTGCAAATGACGAGAGGAAGGTTGTGGAGGGTGATGAAGTGATGAAATAGGTTTTGTCGTCAGGGGTGGGGTCGCAAGCAGTAGTTGCAAGGAGAAGGAAAGGAATGCGGTGTGGGGCAGTGGAAGGTGGTGGAGTATGACCGGAGCAAAGGCGGTGGAACAGCCACTGTGATCGTCGATGAATAAAAATGCATCTAACATTGTTCGATTAGTTGTTTGAAAATGATCTCAAAACAGTAGCATGGTGCAGTGAGTTATTATCATACATCTTATGTGAATTTTCAATATGAGTTTTTTTTTTTTTTTTTGGTAAGCACGAAAAGGATGGGGCCTTCATAAGTTAGTCCCTCTTTTAAAAACACATTATATGCCGATATAATTATGCTACACCTACACGTCCCTTAATCAGTGCTAACAAAACTTCATCATGATTCATAGGGTTTGTTTATATGTGTATTTTGAAATTGATAAACGATTATTACATCTTGAAGTAACCATAACCAATTTTTTTATGTTCGGATAAGCATATTATTTTTATGACTTTATATTTTTAAATAATCACCCTGATATAAACTACAACGATTATTGCAACTTGAAGTAACCATAATCAATTCTTTTTTCACATTGATCTCTGTTTTGGTCATTTTAAATATTGATAACTCAAATAATCAAAATTTACTAAAACGTTTGTGCAAACTACAAAATGATCATTCCGATAGTGGATGGTTAAGACAGATACTTAGCGATGTATTCCGATAGTGGATTTTATCAATTAGTAAAAGTGTCAGTACCCTGTACCCAAAAGAAAGGTGTTACAAACTTACAACTTGCATGACTTGAAGATGATATATTTTTAAAAGAATTAACTTTACAATCGAAAAGAAAGAAAAAAGATGTGCACCTTGTTGGCTTTTTGTTTTCTATTTCAATGTAAATGTTTTAATTGCTTTATTTCAAGACTATTTGTATTTAACTATTTATAATACATCCAAAAAATATCTTTCTACATCAATAACCATATTTTATCATACCTTATTAGTTACTATTATTATATTGATTATCATTATCATATTCATATCCAAACGTAATCACTTTTGTCTATTTTTTCATGTGCAATCTTGTCTTGGTATAAAGCAAAGCAAAAGGAGTGGCTTATTTGCATTCATCGAAGCTTTGAAAACCCCGCCTTCTTCTTCCTCCGCCTCATCTCTATATCTCAACTTGCATCGTCTTTCCTATTTTCCTATTTTTCACTTTATTCAGTGGTGGGTGCACCCACTAATCCACCATAAAATCCATCCGTTTCGCAGCTAAAATCACCGTAGAAAGAGGCAGAAATGGCGAGCAGCAGCATCTCCCTGGAAGATGTACCTTCGTTGGACATGATGAGTGAACTCCTTCGCCGACTCAAGTGCTCATCCAAACCCGATAAGCGCCTCATCCTCATTGGTAATACAATTAAACCCTTTTTCTGTTGAGATTCCTTTGAAATTACGCTTGATCGTTCCATTTTGAGGACTTGGGGTTTTGATTATTGAGATCTGTGAATGATTCCATGAATTAGGGTAAACTTTGAGGCTTTAATCCCAATCACAAACTTCGTTAGTCTCTATTTAGCATTATCAAATATGGTGTATTAATTCCGTTGCTGTTTTTTGTTGGTGGATTTTTGCCTGCTCAAATCCTGAATGTTTTTAGGCCTACAAATTTTGGATAATCCGTCCAATCCTTAAATGCTTGACTTTTGATTTCATGGCTTCAAAATTTATGTCAATTGTTAGCTTGATCCTTTCTTTAGATTCCATAACAAGTATTACAAATAAGCGATGCTAAAGTTACAACGTAAGCAGAATTTACTAGGGTATGATCTCAAAATGGGGATCTAATTGATATCTGTAAATGTTCTTATGAATTGGGTTATCCCAGAGCTGTATAGTTGGAACTAAATGTGAATCTGTAACCCTTATGGATCCTTTTTTAATACATGGATTGGTTTTGATTTAGTTGGAGGTTTGTAATGTTCTTGAGACTGATGGGTATTGCCTTCAAGTGTTTGATTAAATGTTTACAAGCAAATGAATGAAATGTAGGTCCACCCGGGTCTGGAAAAGGTACCCAATCCCCCATCATCAAGGATGAATTCTGCCTATGCCACCTGGCAACAGGTGATATGTTGAGAGCAGCTGTTGCAGCTAAAACCCCACTCGGGATCAAAGCCAAGGAAACCATGGAGAAGGTAGGCTAAGAGACATGGACACCATGGTTATGTACTTAATGTCACTTCTATTTCGGATTATTTGTTTGACTCCTTTCTTCTGCAAATTTCAAAGGGAGAACTTGTTTCTGATGACTTGGTGGTTGGGATCATTGATGAAGCAATGAAGAAACCATCATGCCAAAAAGGATTCATTCTTGATGGGTTTCCTAGGACAGTTGCACAAGCTGAAAAGGTTTCTTGATCCATTTTGCTTTTTATAAGTCAATACAATTATGTAAATAAGGTTGTTTCTTCTTCTTCTTCTTCCGCACCAAGTCCTATATGGGTAATGATATATGTATCTGCATAAAGTTTGTTTCTAGTTCTACCCTTGATTTGTTTTTTTACAGCTTGATGAAATGCTTCAAAAGCAAGGAAGCAAGATTGATAAAGTGCTTGATTTTGCAATTGATGACTCCATCTTGGAGGAGAGAATCACTGGGCGTTGGATCCATGCTTCAAGTGGTAGGACATACCACACAAAGTTTGCACCTCCCAAGACTCCTGGTGTTGATGATGTAAGGGCATTTTAGACATTTGATAAAATATCCTCCACCATATGAATCAAATTGTCTCTTCTTCTTCTTCTTCTTCTTCTTCTTCTTATAGGTTACAGGGGAGCCTTTAATGCAAAGGAAAGATGATACTGCACAAGTTCTGAAATCGAGGCTGGAGGCTTTTCACAAACAAACAGAGCCTGTAAGTGTTGGGTTCCACCCCATCCACATTTTATTTATTTTTATTTATTAGAAAAAGAGAAGATTTAAAATTTGGGTTTTGTGTGTGAACTACAGGTTATAGAGTATTACAACAAGAAGGGTGTGGTTGCAAAGCTTCCTGCAGAGAAGCCCCCGAAGGAGGTGACTGTTGAGGTTCAGAAGGTTTTGTCGTCTTAATGGATTAAGACGCTTGCTTTTTGATTATTGTGATGTTATCTAACCTGATACGATATTGGATCGGCTTAAACATTGAACTCTTTATGCTACAATTTTCAATTTTCCAAGCATGATATATTGATGGTGGTTGAGTTGCTGAGATATGTAAAAGTAAAACCTTACCAGAAATGAATAAAGTTGTAATAAAATTGCCAATTTCTTTTCTAGTTGTCGTTTGTTATTTATGTTTTTGATACTAATATGGAAAACCACAAATACAAAATACACGACTCATAGATGCCACGATTTCACATTAGCAAATACATACATAATACATGTATTATCATCCACTAATTTTTTTTATGAATATACAATTTTACCCTTTCATTTATTTTACCAAACTTTACACTTTACCTTTAACTATATAAACATATTTATTTCTCTCATATATAGTTTTTTTTTTTTTTTTTTTTTTTTTTTTTTTTTTTTTGCAAAATTTAAATTTTACAATTTTATCGAATTTTGCAAAAATTCCTTTTATCCCTGTCACTAAAAAAATATACTTTTTGCCCTAGATTTTTTTTGTCACGCATAAACTTAAAAAATATAAAAACAACTGTATATATTTCACTAGATAATAACCTTTAAAATATAAAACTTAGTTATATAACCAAATTTTTACTAAAAAAATATGATCAAACAACAATCCAACTAGAAATCTAAATAGCCATTCAAATCAAAAATATAAAAAAACTAACCGTTAAAAAAATGACGATTATTAAGGCTCAAAAAGGACCATCTAAATCAAACTTATCCAATGGATATATGTTTAAATCTTTTAAGTTGTTTTTGCCATCCACTTTCCTGTGTCTCTAAAATGATTCCACCAACTCAAATATTGATGATTCCACTTTGTTGCATTGAAGTAATTGAGTCCATTAAGCTATCTGTTAGATAACAACATAGAAATTCAGAAATCAAGTAAGCCAATTATTAAAATAAAATGACAAAGCAAGAAAAAAAAATCAATAACTCAAGTGTGTTATCGTGAGTGGTATGATCAATGAAAAAAAAAGAACAATTAACAGTTGTTTTCTGTGAGAAAACAAGAACCATTAAAACTTGCTCTCTATGTGTCATTATATGGAACTTCCAATGACTCCCAAAATAAAATCAATAACTCAAGTGTGTTATCGTGAGTGATATACAACGATTAAAAATTGTTTTGTTATATTTACAATTGAAAATTACATAAATCAGACAACAAACACAATTACAATCGCAAACAACTTGAGGGAATTTTTCAATTTACAAACCAGATGAAGCAAGTCACGATGGTGTAGGAAATACTTTCGCAATAGCAACGGACGTTAGAGCAAGCCGACGGTGCTGGATTAGGCGGCGACGCCGGAGGATGAACGAGCCAGCGGTGGAGCAGTCGAAGGCGGCGATGGATGAAGTCGGGGATGGAAGAAACGATTAGGCGTGGGAATCGAAGAGACAGATACGCTGTTTGACTTTGAGGAAGTTTTTACAATATTAGTGGGAGGGGGTAAAATCTAAAATGAAAAAAAAGGGTAAAATTGTTTATTTGTAAAAAGTTGTATGTTTCTATTTTTAAATATATTTTTTTGGTCAAACCAACAAAAAAAACAGGCCTTATTTTACTTAACAACCATTTCGTATGCGTAACCCTTGCAACGTCATTTGGCTTAGTTCAGGCTAACGTGTGTCATGCTTGAAAATGGGAAAGTTATTTTAGAAAACATATGGTAGCATTTAATATATTTTTTTAGACAAAACTTAAAAAATGATCGGTTTTCGAAAGGGTCCATTTAATTAGACCCTTTATTAGTCTTAAAGGACCTTTCTAATTATTACCTTACTTTTTTTTTTTCTTAAATAAACAAATCATTATATTAATCATTACCTTTTAATAATCATCATTACATAATAATTTTGTGTCTTTTATGTATAATTATTAAGTTAAAGTATTTTAATAATCTTTTTTAAAACTTGCAAAATAAAATATGTTAAATATAATTTTTCTTTTTATATATTTTTTTAAACTTGCAAAATAAAATAGATAAATATAATTTTTTATATTTTTTTTTAAACTTGCAAAATAAAATAGGTAAAATATAATTTTTTATATATTTTTTAGGTTATTAAACTTGCAAAATAAAATAGGCTAAATATAATTTTTTATATATTTTTTAGGTTATTTGTATGTAATTTATTAAAATTGTTTTATTTAAAAATATTATAACAAAAGACTACAAATATGACATACTAATAATAAAACAAAATTTTGAAAGCAATACATATCAAAAGAGTTCAATTACATTCATACTTAATCCATGATATGTATCCAAGGTATTTCAGATCTACGAGGCCTATGTTGATTGTATAATTCGAAACGCGACCAATACATAGTTTGCCAGAAAGATGCAGACGAGCTTTTATGAGCATTCCAATATGTTGTGGTTAGAGGCATTGGGTAATTTCCTTTTAAAGACACCGAAATATAATGTCTGCCTACAAGTACCACTATAATGTTTCGGTGAGATTGAAACTCTTCAGGACCTCTCCAAAGAGGGAAGCAGGTTGTAGATTGTTCATGGCTTAGACAATGAACAATCACACCAAACTTGTTGGCAATCAAGTAACCAGTCAAAGGCATAATCATCCAATGTCGCAAATATGCAGGTGACTCGAACCAACACAAAGACTCGTATACCTCATTGAACCCATCAGTAAAAACTTGTTGGTATGCATAAAATTGACTTTCTAACTCTTCAAGCAATTGTTGCCTAATGTATAGCCATTGGTCTTCACTGTGCCCTAGACTAACAGCTACCGCTCGAAACCCACAGTTTCCATCACCGAGTACATCTTGTATCTTGTCGATGTAATCATGAAATACATCAGGAATACTCTTCATTAGGAATGGATCATGCATTCGTGGTTCTTCATTTAAGTCAATGGCGTACGAATAATTATGCCTTTCAGGTTCTTTATTTAAATCCAACCCAATGAACTCTGATGTGGTATAGTCATTGCATCTAGGAGGAGCTTGATTTGGAGGGTTGACATTCTTTTTATGTTGTTTCTTCATACTCGGCCGTCCGCGGGTCTTATTTTGAACTGTAGGTTCTCCAACATCAATTGTGCGCGGATCGTATATCTCTTTTAGTTTTTTCAAATAAAATTTTTTTCCTGCTTCTGTCTGCTTGTTGAAATTTTCTTTATACTTTTCAACTTCATCGTCGCAACAAATATTGCCTTTTTTTTCAGGCTTCGTATCAGAAATACTAAGCTTTCTCCAAAAGATATCTATTAAATCCAAGGGTATTTCTTCACCTGTTTTAAAATACAAAATAAATATTTTTGTAATATTTAAAAATTTATATATGTTGTAATTGAACATACTAACCTGAGCTTAAGTAAACAGAAAGCATGCAAGCACATGGTAACCCACAACTGGTACGGAGTTTGCAACCACAATTTGAGGAGTCTAACTTTGACACATTTAACCTTTGGAGCTCTCCTACTATTATATCAAGAGCTTCGTTTGAAACAGAACCTCTTAGTAACCCGAAGCAGTACAAATTATGATGCTTATATCGGAAAATTAAGCTTTTCTCAAAGCTTTCACTGATTGAAGTGAGTTGTGATTGCACAATTTCATTAATTCGTTGCACAAATCTATCGAGATTAGAACTTGCAGAGTCCAAAAATCTCTTTAAATTGGCATGTGCACTCTCGACTCTATTGGTTGTGTTGTTTCCAAAATTAAGATGTTGATCAATCCAAACAGATACAAACATTTCTTTGTAGTTGTTCAACCAAGTATCTTCTATGTATTTCAAAACACCTGGATGTTGTGATTTAGAAGTATAGTTAACAAATACGTAAATAAATAATAATATGAAGGTTATGATTTAGAAATATCGCTAAAAAACAAGCTTACGTGGATATTTTATCAACATTGATTGAAGTCGCATGTAGTTTTTCGTGTAATCCATCAATGTTGGAGAATCAATTAGTAAGTTCCATAATGATCTAAAAGAGCGTCGATCATCTTCCAACGTGATACTTTTATTGCAATGCTTCAAAATGTTTTGTTCAATATGCCATCTACAAAGTAATCGGGCAGCATCCGGAAAAATTGTTTCACATGCCTTGATGAGTGCCAACTCTCTGTCTGTGATTATTACACGTGGGTGCATACATGTATCAAGCGTCGAATTTAGACAATTTAACACCCAAGTATAGTTGGCCTCCTTTTCCCTATGTATAAAGGCAAAGCCTACAGAGAATGTCTTTTGAGTTGATGTAACACCAACAATTTGCACCAACGGCTTGTTATATTTGTTGGTTTTATACGTGGCATCTATTATCAACACATGTGGAAATGCACGCCATATCTTCCAAGACGTTGGATGAACGAAGAATAAATTTTCTAACTCATTTGAATCGCCTGTAGTAAACTCATAAACATAATTATTGGTGTGTAAAAGGGACATAAGAACCTGCATTGGAGTTCTTCCTGCTTGCTCGTGCATCCGAATCTTTTGTTGTGCATTGTATATTGTTTTAATTGTTGACACATTGTTTTCGTTTTGAACCTTCAATGCTGACAGGATGTCACGTGGCGCCACGTTCTTTCTTGTTAAATTAGCCACCAAACGAGTCTCATCGACTGATAACCGTCTTGCAAATGGATGACCTTCCATATGTTGTGCCGGTGGATGATTATGTTCATCACATATTACCCTTAGCGTCCATTTATCATGTTCTTTTGAATACTTTCCTTCCAATTGAAATTGACAATTAGTCTTTTTGCTTCCAGATGCTCTACTTGTATACTCTTTAGGTTTATACTCTCTACCACGATCACATATAAGTATGACTGTATGCACAAAGCCGTTCCCATATGCCTTTGATCTTCTAGTAACAATAACATATCCTAAAGAACGTGCGGTGTTTTGTGTCCACTCTAATAATTCCTCACGAGACTTGAACTTCTGCAATCAAATTTCAATTGAGTTAGTATATATGTTGTATCTGAAAGCATCGTAATTGATATAATTATATAACCTGACTGGTGGAAAATGCCGAAGTTTTTGTAGAAAAATCTTTATCTCTAGCCGACAAGTTGATTCCTAAAAACTTAAACATCTCTAAAAAAAAAAAAAAACACATCAGATAAATAATTAAAATATTGAAAAAATATAAAAAATTAAAAGCAAATAAAAATAGATATTTTATAAAATTTTAATGCAGTTTATTAAAATAAATTTTATATAAAAAGATTTTTTTTTTTTTAAGAAAAAACCAATTTTTATTTTTAAAAAAGCCCAAATCTTTCATATAAATTAAAAAAAAAAAAAAAAAGCCCAATTTTTGTTTTTAAAAAAGCCCAACATATAAATTAAAAAAAAAAAACCCCTAAAATACTAAATCTATTATATGGCCGCCAACAGCCAAATCTTTCATCCTAAAATACTAAATCTATTATAAGCCCAAGGAAGCATCGTCGGTGGCTCCATCGGCAGTGGACGGCAAAGGAATGGAGGTCGAAGGAATGACGACTTCTTTCCGGCAAAGAGAATGGCGGTCGAAGAACACCGGTCGACGGGAAGCCACTACCACCACCAAACGGTTTCTCTCTCCCTCTCTCTCACTTTCATTTTCCGTTCTCTCTCTCTCTCACACATTCATCTCCGACAAAGAGAATGACGACTGGAACACCGGTGGTCGGACCGGTGGCTACCTTCGACCGCAGAAGAGGAATGGAAGACGGCAGTGGTTGTCGATGCAGAAGAGGAAGGGAAGATAAATGGCTTTGTTTCCAGTGGGTTCGGTGGTGAGATGCGAGGCTAGTGGGCGGTCAAAGGAAGTGGCAGTGGACGGCGAAGGAATGGAGGTCGAAGGAATGATGGCTTCTCTCCGGCAAAGAGAATGGCGATCGAAGAACACCGGTCGACGGGAAGCCACTGGAGGCGTTAAAATGTATTTACATTAATTTTCATTTTACCTTTCGTTAATATGAGAAGCTGTTTTTGTTTGGTTTTTGTTTGTTTACAGAGTTTTGATTTTATATTAGATGTGATGTTGTTGGATTAGTTGAAAATTAATCAGGGAATTAAGAGTATACAGTTTTCAATGTTTGATATTTGTAGATATCAATGGTGTAAAAATGCTGAAAATATTAAATTTTCAAAGTCAAAGTTTAATTTCCCAGGTATTGAAAATTGACTAAACAACCATAATTATACCATAATTACAGGAGGTCTTATAAGTAAATCTGGGGTCCAATTAGTAGGACCCTTTTTTTAAATAAGCTAATCATTACCAAATAATTATTTTTTTTATTAATTATCATTGCATAATATTAAACCTTCATAATTATTTTATATTCTACTTTAAATAAAACTAATCATTACATAATAAAATAACTCAATATAAAGATTTGTTTATAGAAAAAAAATATTATTTTTATAAAAAAGTATTAAAATAACCATATATTTTTTTTTCAAATATATAAAATAAAATATTGTAAACAAAAAAATTTAATTTATTTTTGGTTTTTTAATGCAATTTATTAAAATCATTTTTATATGTAAGCATAATAATAAGTGACTTCAAATACGATATAATAATAATACTTAGTTTTCATTTAAATATTTAATATCATTTTATTTTTATTTTTTGGTTTATATAAATATTAAAATATATAGAAACCGTTGATATGTTTGTATTATTATTTGATTATAAAAAAGTAAAATATATAATAAATAAAAAGTTTATAGGAATTAAATGATAAGTACGAGTTTCAAAAAAAATTAACTTTTAGTAATCATAAAAGTTATTGATATTATAAATGTACGGAATTTTATGCTTAAAAAGTCATTAATGAGGGGTCCTCTAAGAAAATCTAAGGTCCAATTAGCAGGACCCTTTTCGAAAATATCAAGTTTAATCCTTAAGTTCAAAAAACCTTACGGATCGTCTCCGTGGTTTCAAAACTTGTAAAATTTGGTCATTCTACCTAACTCCGTCAGCTTTCTACCGTTAAGTGAGGGGTATTTTCGTCATTTCAACACTCAGGGACCATTTATGAAGTTTTCTATTTTTTTTTGGAAAAAAAAAGAAAAAATAAATAAATTTAAAGGGGTCTCTCTCTCTCTCTCTCTCTCCAACAACCCCACCCTTATTCCCTTCTTCCCCACTCCACTCCACCCCTTTCTCTTTCTCTCTTACATTCACAAGAAGAGCAACTCCAACCCAAAATAAAAAGGGAAAATTCAATCCTTGTTATCATATAACTTCACTTCCACTACATTCGTCCATAATTTATGATCATCATTATTGCATCATCGTAACCATATTTGTTTGAAGTTTGTTTCTCTGAATGATTCCACGATACAGTCGCTCCGACTATCACTGCATCATATAACACCCATCGAACCCGGCGATGACACCACCTCCTAAAACCCTAGCGCCGTCGATTTCGATTACATCTCCCAACCACTGTCAGCTGCTTGTTGTCATCATCAATTTGTGGACGCGATAATCACCGCCCTTCCCCCTTTGTTTGTGTCTTAGACTGGAAACCACAAGTGAATAGTGAGTAGTTGACCTACGTTCCAAATTACATTGTTGAAATCGTTGTCAATAATCGTGAGTAGAGACCGCAACTGCAACACTGGTGGTGGAGCACCATCACAGCCACATCAGAGAAGTAGAGCTAGAAGATTCAGGCCCATGTTTCTTATCTTTCCTATAAACCTCGTATTATGTTTTCTTCAAAATCTTGTTCTTATTGCAGAGAGGATGAAGGCTCTGTATGAACTCATCTCAAACGCCAACAAGATAAAGGAATTTGGCAGTTACCAGATCGAGATGTTGTTGGATAGATTGGGACGTTTTGAGGAAAATGAGAGATTAGTGGGTTCCTGTAATGGTACTCAATTTGATTCTACTCAAGAAAACCAAGATTCTACGAATTTTTTCTGGGTTTCGATGTTTATCTCATGGGATTTCGGGTTTGCAATTATGGATTGTCCGTGGTAGTGCTTCTTCACGGGTCGAGACCGGATTCTAAAGATGTGATTCGGTGGATAAATCTGGAGTTTCCGATTTTCGATTTTCTTTATTTGTGGGTGTGTATGGGGAAGACAATGAGCAGAAAAAGTTGAGACCCAGATGGTTGAGACCCAGATACTGTGAATTGGAGAGCTGTAAGTTGGAGATTTCATTAAGAACCATAAAAGGTAGAGTTGGGTGTGAGATTTATGGAGCCATTCAGGGGATTTGAATGAGTGAGATTTGGTAACACAGTTGTTGCAGCTTCCATTTTTGTAGCTTTTTTTAGGATTTCTCCATTGTAAAGAAGGGTGTGCGCGCGCGCGCGCGCGAGAGAGAGAGAGAGAGAGAGAGAGAGAGAGAGAGAGAGAGAGAGAGAGAGAGAGAGAGAGAGAGAGAGAGAGAGATGGGTGGCACCCCTCCTCACTTAACGGTAGAAAGCTGACTGGGTTAGGCGGAAGAACCAAATATTAAAAGTTTTGAAACCACAGGGACGATCCGTGAGGTTTTTTGAACTTAGAGATTAAACTTGATATTTTCGAAAACCACAGAGACTATTTTTGAAGTTTTGTTTATTTTTTATGGAAGAAACTTGTAATTATTAAAAGAGATAATCCTATACTTAATGGCATATACGTTGTATCAACACGTACAAGTGATTAATGTATACTTCCGAATTTTGATGTCTAAGTACCACTGTTTTCGGTATTTACAAGTCCTTTATGCATATTTTTACATCAACCTTTCATCTTTTCTTATGGATTTTGTATGCATGTATATTGCAACCTCACGTGTTATTTATTCCAAAGACACTTTTTCTAGTTAGAGTGAGTGAGTGACCATATAGTGTTAAGAAATCTTACTTAACCTTTAGTCTTCATACCCATTTATCATGAGCATAATATTGGAATCCAAGCTTTAGATTATGCTTCTTTGAATTGTTGTATAGCATTCTTGGGTTATTTTCTTTCGATGACGAGATTCCAAAAGAAACGAACCTTATAGAGGGAGAGTTATGCAACTCTAATCTAAAAAAAACTGCATGTAATTAGGATCACGATCTATCTTACTAAATTTACCTTAAAAGTAGTTAACTCATCAGACATCAAGTAAATAACTAAATATCATACATCAAGTAAAGGCCATTTAAATAGACACAATTTTATTTTTCAAACTTTGACTTATTGAGAATTTATCTATATAAGATGTACCTCAAAACTCCACATTCCATGTTCTAAAATTGTTTCTTCGAATATATGTCACCTAGTTGTACCTTTGAAAAGTGTACTACATCTTCGAAAATCCATGTTTCCGAAAATTGTGGTTATATGATGTGATTTTTGAAAAGTCTGGTTAATATGTGATATGAGTTTTTATTAGTTTGTCAATAAAGTCAATATCTCTTTTTAATTTATGCTCCTAGTATTCATTATAGAAACAAAACAAAGTGGTGATGGAGTGGTGGTTTATTAATATAGTTTAACGCAGGTTGTAGCATAATTGATTCCTTCCACATGACATGTCGTATGCTTAATAGTTGTCTTAATCTTGTTTATGTATTTGTGATTACGTAAGTCTTTAGATGTATATACGGTAAACTAGGAGAATATCCGTATGTTACGTAGGATAAAATTATATGGTTACAATTTGGCAAATATATATATTGAAAGTAATTATGTTATTAATACTACCCATGAAATAATAAAATTTTACACTAATTTATTATGTAAATTTGTAATTATTTTGAACTATGTTATAACATTTAGTGACCGCTATTCCGGCTAGCATTTGAATAAAAACTAAATATGATTCTCAATTTAGTGTTACTTTTAACGTTATAATTAACTAATTTGGAAATTACTTATCCCATATTTTTTGTACAACTTAATTTAATTTATAAAACTATGTTATTTTCAACTATTATTTTTGTTAATGGATATGATTTAAAAACCATTTATTTGAAAACAAAAATCAATTATTGTAAAAAATTGACAAAATTGCAAGTTTGGTCCCCGTTATAGGTAAAAAATTGGAGGTTTGGTTCAAAAAGCTTTGAGTTGCACTAGTGGTCCAAAAGGTTTATTTTGTTGTGAAAATTGTCCACTGGCTTAACAATCATTTATGTATGTTGGGTTAAGCTCATTTATTTATATGTTTGGTTGGACCCAATTGTATAATATGTGGTATTTTGGAAACTTACTAAGCTTTGTGCTTACGATTTTATGGTTTAACATTTTTAGGTATTTCCAATTCGAAATGGAAGGTCTCGACGTGATCGTACAACATCCCCTTGATTAATTATGCATTAACATTCGATTTTACTCTAATATTGAGTTTTATAGTATGGATGATTTGAAAAAAATTGGTTGTGTTTTTTAGTGTTTGAAAAATGAAAATTTTACTATTGTTTTTGGGATGTTACAAGTTGGTATCCGAGCCTTGGTTTGAGGGATTCATACACACTCTTGAGTGTGTCTAAACTCAAAATGAGGATTTAATAATCTTTTTAAAAAGGAAATAAATTTTCTAAAAAGATTTCTATAAATAAAAGGGGTGCGATGCATGCAATTAGCTGAGCTCAAGTAAGTGATTCCCAAAATACACATATCTAAGTATTATGACTAGTATGTTTGTTATGTGAATTGCATGCTAGAATAGGGCTAAGGATACCTTCAGGAACCACATGCTAGAATTGCCTGATTTGTGTGATGCCTTATAGCCTAGGGGGATTAGATGTTATGTATTACTCGAGATTGATATCGACTTAGGCCCCGTTTGATAGTTGCTGACTCAGAAAGTGATGATTGGGAAATGTCCGTCTGAGTAAGAAATCCTGACTGAGTAAGAAATTATGTTGTTTGATTGTACTTTTGACTGAATGTGCTGACTGATACAAAATGACCATTTTACCCTCACGACCATTAGTGGTTAGTTCATGGATACATGCCTCAAGAAAGTTTTTTTCCTCACACTCGTTCCAAACCGACATCCTAAAGTTATTAAATTATAGAACTTATATGAATCAACAACAATCAAGAATCAAAATCCTCAAACTCATCACTAAAACAACAAACAGTCAGGTATGTATGAACTCTCAAACTCATCACTAGAACAATAAAAATTCAATTTAAGACCAATATTTTCCTAATATGAACAAAACAAAAACATAAACAGCAAACATGAACAGAAACAAAAACAACAAACTCAAGAGTAGAAGGCATCTAATTTAAGCAAATCTTTTGCAATCCAGAGTCACATATGGACTCATTTTCTTGGATGGATTCCCCTGCATCGTTGTCTACTTTTCTAGACAAAAGACGAATCTACCTCCATAAAAAATCATGAAACCTGGAAGTAGAAATTGCTATTTATCAAAAATCTCTTTTGCACTTAACAACTAAAAAATATGTTTTGCAATTGAACAACAAAACTCTGCAGCAAACATGGACAAAAACAAATAAAAATCGAAACTTTTAACCAAGTTCAAACATGAATAAAACAACAAAATTTCGCTGAACAGAAATTCAAACGAAAATCAGAATCCTAGATTCAAAAATCAAAAATTCAGAACAGGAAACAAATCAACATCTGGAAATCAAACCATTTTATGTTTAGGTTATGTTTATATTATGATCAGTTGAAGAAATCATACAAAAAATAAATCAGAATCTGAAAGAGGATGGAGATCATCGATGAAGAGGCAATGGATCGTACCTGATGAAGAGGCAAGAGACCGTCGATGGAGGTTGGCTGTGGAGTAGATCGTCGGTGGTGGGCAGATGCAAAATCGACGAGAAGGAGGCGTCATGAAATGGAGAATGATGGAGGCGCTGAAAGAAAACGTAGGGCAAGGGTAAAGTGGAACTTTTCTCAGTCAGCTGTTTTCCCGTATCTATCCCAATCAGATTCCTTCTTACCGAGTCAGATGCCTAGAATTCGATTACCAAACGCCTTTTGCTGACCGAGTCGGCCAAAAACATCTTACTTGACTCGGTCAGACGTTTATCAAACAGGCCCTTAGTTAATTGATAAGTGTAATCTTTAAAATCGTATATGATTAGGATCCAATAGCCCTAGAGTGATTGGTTTGGCCTTATTTCATGTTCCTTGTTTGGTTGTGGGCTTATGGTAGGATCATTTATTCGACACTCTATGTGATCCCATTTTGTGTATAATTTGCATGCATAAGGCAACTGACAGTGCTGGTAGAAGTTTCTTGTAGTGTAGGATCAAGTGAGATGAGGATTTCTAAGAGACTTTACGAAATATTGTAGCAAATTGTGTATAATGGTTATCATAAAGTTGTGTGTTTTTCTTTAGTGGAGTAACTTAGAGGATTTGGGATGGTCCTTGAGGAAAGTATGGATTGGTATGGAAAGTAATATTGGGTCCGTACTACTGAAAGCACAGGATATATGCTCGAGTCAAGAATGATCTTGGAGATTCTAAAGAGCTTGTGGTGCGAGAGACCCCTCAAGTATTGTTTCTGATCGTTGTATGTTTGTATTTCAGTATAGTGACCACTCGAGGAGGAGGTTCTGGTTCCAGTTCTAGCTTTGGTACATAACAGATGGATGATAGGATGCACGAGTTCATCATGTTAGAGATTACTTGTGGTATTATGGAGACCACCCTTGTGATTTATGATACTATCAAAGTGGAGATCATAGAGATTTTGGATGAGAGTATTGGGGCTTTTCGGGCCAAGATTGTGGTGGGATAGTTAGGGGCTTGAGCTCCCTCTTTTCGGGAGTTCAAGGCTTATGGAACTCTAGAGTTCTTTGGGGATAAGGAACCTATTTCTAGCTTCCGATGGATCACATACATGGATAATGCTCAACAAATGAGCTTTTTCCCAGGGGGTTCTGTGACATCCCCAAAATCACGGCCAGAAAAGACCGGTTTTGTTTATACTTTATTTCAAAATCAGAGTTATCTTTTAATAAAAGAATTGCGGAATTTGTCCCAAAACAATAATATGATAAAGATTTATCAAAAGCATTTCCATAGAAATGTATTTCATTAAAAGACTCGGGATGTCATGTTCGTACAGATCAAAAGTATAAACAGTACAATATAAGCCTTACTACATTATTTCATATCTACAGGCCTATATCCGTAATCCCTCGTCCAAAACATCACACCTATGCTCATGCGCCACTTCCTGTAATACATAAAACTGAGTGGGTCAGGCTTGGGAGCCTGGTGAGCACATAGGGTTTTCAACCCACAATAAATAAGTTTATTAATTTCATCAATCAACAATAACCCGATTACCCGTTCCCGTTATCCTCACTTTACGTCCCTAAACACCTATCATAAGGGACCTAGCCTAAGGATCATCATCGGGACGGACACTACTGCTAAGGAGATTCCTCAGCAATAAATGTCCTAATAGGCAACCATGTGGGGGATGGAGTACACCGGTGAACACATCGTTCACAACACCTACAGGTTGCGAGCCTGCTAGTGTTCCACTGGACTGTCTAGAAGAGTCCGTGGTCGTCATCTATACTCCGCTAGATGACTAGATCAACAACAACAACATCGAGGCCTCTCATCATTTTATCACACATCACCTATTACATCTACCCATGTTTTACCCCAACATTTTCGTAGATATAAAATACATATACAGTTTAAATCATTGAAAACATGTATAACAACGTTCATCTAGCATAGATAGCACGTATTCAGATAATATGCACACATAGCACGTAAAATACTTCATATCTATGTGTAAGTTGAAGGTAACTATGCACTCACCTGATTAGGTGGTGACTCAGCACTCGGACAGCGCTTCGATACTCTTAAAATGATATTCCTTCGATAAAACCTAGTATCGACATCACTAGGGTTTAGTTTAATGATAACCGCGATAAATTAATTAGTCTGACTATTATTAAGCATTAATAATGCTCAATATAACTTATAATAATAGCCCAAATAATTATTTTAAGGACCTAATAACATTCCTATAATTATTTGGAAGCTATATTAAAAATTGCGTAAGCGTAGCATACTTACAGCGAATTTTATTGAAAACCGGGACTCAATTGGAGCAGCGTTTCGAAACCGAAAAACTCCTTTTTCTCGGGACTTCGGGAGCCTCGGGGCTTCCTTAGGGTGCTAGGGGTTCAACTAGGGCTTAGGGGTGGTTTGGGGTTGTAGAGAGAGAAAGTAGTGAGAGAAAGAAGGTTGGAATGTGTGAAGAATGGAGGCACCCTCGGCCTCCTTTTATAGCCGCGAGGGCCTCGGTACGCTGGGCGTACCTCGGACCCTACGCAGGGCGTACCGCGGATAAGAGCGCCAGCGAAGATCCAGCTGTCTGGCACTTGGAGTAGATCAGGCGAGGGTACGCGGGGCGTATCTGCTTCGGACGTGGGGCGTAGCTGCGAGTCGTCGTGGCGCCTTCTGGACCGAGAACGAGAGGACACAGGGCGCATGCTTTGTACGCGCGGCGTAAGGGCGAGGTGTCGTGTCCATCATCCGGAGCGAAGCCGTGGTCAGCAAGCGACGGTTCAGAAGCGGCCACGTCACCCTGATTCGCATCAGTTTCGCATTTTCGAGTTCAAACTTCAAAAATTCGTAACTTTCGCATACGAGCTCCGTTTTTGACGTTCTTTATATCCACGCGAAGGTGGGAACGTACTCTACAACTTTCGTTTAGACTTCGTCGGCTAATTTTGGCTCGATTTTAAATTTTATATTATTAATGGGCCGGGACACGATTGATCCGTTAAATCCTCATAACTTCTTCATCCGACATCCGTTTTTGCCCATCTTTTTCTCGTTACGCTACTCTCAACGAGATCTTCGATTCTCGTTCAGGTCATGTCGGCTAAAAACCGCTCAATCAAACATTCGAATTTCGGGCAGTACATTGCTAGTCCGAAACTTCGAGAAAGCGTAACTTTTTCATACGAAGTCGGATTTGGGCGTTCTTTTTATCGATGTTCTTAGTTTAACATATCCTACAACTTTTGTTTAGATTTCTAAGGCTAAAAAATCTTCTATCGTAAATTTACCATTTTATGTCTTCCGGTGCCGTGCCGGTTTTGCCGTAAAACTTCGGCGGGCCATAACTTCTTCGTTATAGCTCGGATTTCGGCATTCTTTATATGTACGGAAACCTCGAGACATATTCTACAACTTTATGTAGAGATATCGGGATTATCTCACACTTTAATTTTGACGCTCATTTTTATTCTTTATTAATTATTTATAATTTAATAATAAACATATAAACACATAGTTCACATAATACTCAAATATTTCATATTTATTACTTCAAAAAGAGTTACAATAGTTGACCTAGACTATTACATTGACAAAATGCTTAGCCCTGAAAACCCGGGCGTTACAATTCTCTCCCCCTTAGGATGATTCCGTCCCGGAATCATGCATCAGCAAACAGATGTGGATAACGACTCATCATGTCATCCTCTGTTTCCCAAGTGAGATTCGACCCATTCGAATGTTTCCATCGGACTAGCACTAAGTCGACCATCTTGCGTCGTAATTTCTTAGTCTTACGGTCAACAATTGCCTCGGGCTCTTCGATCAGCCTTTTATTTTCATCCATCCTTAACTCTGAGATTGGAATTATGTCGGGAACATCTCCCACGAATTTCCTCAAATAACACACATGGAAGGTGTTATGAATACCATTGAGTTCTTTGGGCAATTCCAGCTTGTAAGCTTGGTTCCCAATCCTCTGAAGAACTTTGAACGGTCCAATAAACCTTGGATTCAACTTTCCTCGTTTCCCAAATCGTATAAGTCCCTTCCACGGTGAGACTTTAAGTAAAACGGAATCCCCAACTTCGAAGGTTATCGGTCGTCTTTTCTTGTCAGCATAGCTCTTCTGACGATCCTGAGCTGCTAACATTCTTTCCCTAATCACCTTCAATTTCTCAGCAGTCTCATGGACTATCTCGGGGCCCATAAACTGCTTCTCTCCGGCTTCAAGCCAACAAGACGGCGTACGACACTTTTGTCCATACAAGGCTTGGTAAGGTGCCATCTTGATGCTCGAGTGAAAACTATTGTTGTAGGAAAATTCTACTAGAGGTAAGTGTTCGTCCCAATTCCCTTGGAATTCGAGGGTACATGCTCTCAGCATATCTTCCAACGTCTGAATCGTTCTTTCGCTCTGACCATCGGTTTGCGGATGGTAAGCAGTACTCAAACACAACTTTGTACCCAACTCCTCTTGTAGACTCCTCCAAAACCTCGACGTGAAACGACTATCACGATCTGACACAATCGTAAGAGGGACACCGTGAAGTCTTACAATTTCCTTCACGTAAGCATTTGCGAGCTTATCCATAGACCACTTCTCGTTGGCGGCTATGAAGTGTGCACTCTTGGTGAAACGATCCACGACTACCCAAATCATGTCGTGTCCGTTCTTCGTTTTGGGCAGTTTAGTCACAAAATCCATGGTGATGTCTTCCCATTTACCCATGGGTACAGGTAAAGGTTCTAAACTCCCATACGGTTTCTGATGTTGTGCCTTAACCCTTGCACATGTTACGCACTCAGCCACATACTTCGCAACATCGAGCTTCATCGTCGGCCACCAGTAGTAGGGTTTTAGGTCCCTATACATTTTAGTGCTACCGGGATGAATCGAGTACATGGTCTTGTGTGCTTCTTCCATTAGAAGATCTCTTATTCCTCCCGTCTTAGGTACCCAAATTCGATCTTGGAATACCTTCAGTCCTCGACTGTTCGTACCGAACACTAACGTTTTTCCCAAACGTTCTTCCTTTCGGTCATTCTTTTCTAAGGCTTCTTCTTGAGCTTTCCTGATACTTTCCACAATCGTCGAGACGACTTCAATTCTTAACGCTCTTGGCCTTTTCCTTTCAAGATTGACTTTCCGACTGAGAGCATCAGCAACAATATTTGCTTTACCTGGGTGGTAAAGTATCTCACAGTCGTAGTCCTTGAGAAGTTCTAGCCATCGTCGTTGCCTCATGTTCAACTCCTTCTGATTAAAGAGATACTGGAGACTCTTATGATCAGTGAAGAGCTTGCACTTCGTGCCATAGAGGTAATGCCTCCATATCTTTAAGGCAAATACTACCGCTGCCAACTCCAGATCATGAGTGGGGTAGTTCTTTTCGTGCTCTTTCAATTGTCGAGATGCGTATGCTATCACCTTTTCTCTTTGGGTCAGAACACAACCCAACCCGACTCCAGATGCATCACTATAAACTGCGAAATCTTCGACTCCATCGGGTAGAGAATGTATCGGTGCTTCACATAACTTCTTCTTTAGCTTCTCGAACGCCTCATCGTGTTTCTCACTCCATGTATACGTAGCTCCTTTATGGGTCAAAGCTGTTAATGGAGCAGCTATCAAAGAAAAGCCTTGGATAAATCGTCGGTAATATCCGGCTAATCCTAGAAAGCTTCGAATCTCCGTGGGATTCTTCGGACGTTCCCACTTCATTACAGCTTCGATCTTGGCGGGGTCAACCATTATTCCTTCTTGGTTAACAACATGACCCAAGAATTGGACTTCCCGTATCCAAAAGTCGCATTTGGAGAACTTTGCAAAAAGCTTCTCCTTCTTTAACACCTCCAACACTTCTCGTAAATGCTTGCCGTGCTCCTCCTGGCTTTTCGAGTAGATGAGAATGTCGTCGATGAACACTATCACGGATTTATCGAGGAATGGTTTACAAACCCTGTTCATCAAATCCATGAATGTTGCGGGAGCATTGGTTAGTCCGAATGACATAACCAAGAACTCGTAGTGTCCATATCTTGTTCTGAATGCAGTCTTCTCAATATCCTGCTCTCTCACTTTCAGCTGATGATATCCTGACCTAAGATCGATCTTTGAGAAGTAGCTCGAACCTTGCAGCTGATCGAATAGGTCATCAATCCTCGGCAATGGATACTTGTTCTTCACCGTTGCCTTATTCAGCTCTCGGTAGTCTATGCACATCCTCATGCTTCCGTCCTTCTTCTTCACGAATAACACCGGAGCTCCCCAGGGTGATGAACTAGGTCGAATGAAACCGCTGTCCAACAGCTCCTGGAGTTGCGTCATGAGCTCCTTCATCTCTGTCGGTGCTAATCGGTAAGGTGGCTTTGCTATCGGTGTTGTTCCTGGTAATAAGTCTATACGAAACTCTACTTGCCTATCAGGTGGTAATCCGGGAAGATCTTCGGGAAAGACTTCCGGATAATCGCACACAACCGGTATATTCTGCACCTCTTTCTTTTCCTTCTTAGCATCGATTACGAATGCCAAGTATGATGCACATCCTTTGGACAAACATTTCCTGACTTTCATCAGGGAGATGATTCCAGAATTCACTCTGCGTTTGTCCCCGTACACCATAAATGATTCCTTTCCGGGTGGGTTTATCCTAACTATCTTCTTTCGGCATAATATCTCGGCATCGTTGGCGCTAAGCCAATCCATACCCAAAACGATGTCGAAACCGTTTAACTCTATGGGTAGTAGTTCTTCATGGAATTCGTTTCCGTTTAGGTCAATGACGATGTTCCTAATACGATTACTAACAGGTACGAATTTGCCACTGGCAACTTCTACAATCAGGGCATTATCTAGTTTTTCTACAGGCAATGCTAATCTTCCACCAAATTTATGCGACACAAAGGAGTAATTGGCTCCGGAATCAAATAGTATATTTGCAGGTAAACCATTTACAAGAAAGGTACCTGAAGCGACGTCTGCTGCCTCCTTTGCAGCCTCGAGCGTCATCTGGAAGGCTCTCGCCTTCGGCTTTGGTGGTATGTTGGGTCTTCCTGCCTCCTTCTTCTTCGGGCAGTCCTTCAAAATGTGCCCTTCTTCATTACACCCATAACAGGCCTTCTGGTTGAGGGTGCATTCGTTGGCATAGTGCCCAGGCTTTCCGCATTTGTAACAAGTGACTCCTCCATCACACTTCCCAAAGTGCTTCTTCTTGCACTTGTCACACCACTTTGCTTCTGATCTTCCTCCTCTCGAACCAGGTTTCGAGAATCTACTCTTCTTGTTGGACTTCGAGGATCCATCGAACTTCCGTTTCTCACCGACCTCAGCCCTTTCCAGACCCCTTTCCTTTTGTTGGGTCTCCACATTCTTAGCTGCTCGAACAGCTGATTTCAGAGTGGTTGCCATCTTGACTGTTGGGCCAAAGTCAGCCGGCAGTCCGTTTGCGAATTTCTCAATCTTAGAAAGTTCGATTGGCACTAGGTATGGAAACAACTTCATCTTTTCCGTAAATGCAGCAGCATAGTCATCGATGCTCATTCTCCCCTTCTTCAAATTTTGGAACTCATTGTTCAGATCAATCAGGTCTATCTCTGAACAGTACTGTGCTTTCAGTTGTTCCAAGAACTCATCCCATGACATTTTCAGGGCTTCTCCTCGTGGCATCGTATCTGCCAATAGCTTCCACCAACTCAAGACTCCAGTTTTCAATTGTCTCACAGCGAAGATAGTCTTCTGCTTCTCGTTGCAGTCACAGCTCTCAAACACCATCTCCATCTCGGAGATCCAGTCCATAATCTCAACAGGCTTTGGGCTTCCTGAGAGACTTGGTGGTTTTGCACCCAAGAAATTTTTGTACATCCGCCCATCCTTGTTGTTTCTCCCTTCTGGGCCATCCCTTTGCTCACCTCGAGTCCCTATTTGACTCACTTGACGGCTATAGTTCCCTTCCTCAGATGGCTCGGGAAGTGGCTCCGTTGGTTCAACATGTATGGTAGGTTCGTCCCTATTCTCACGGAGCATCCGTCTCATTTCTTCCCTTTGTCCAGCTAGCATAGCCTGAATCATGGCTTGAACTCCATCCATGGTAACCGGCTCAGGTGCAACTTCTTCAACAATAGGTATTTGCTGAACCACTGGGGGTTGGTGTCTATTCCCATTTGCGTTTACGTTTCCGCTACGGGTCCTTACCATCTTGATCTATACACCGAATAAGGCGAATTTAGATCTTTATTTAGGAGAGACGTTTTAAATCGTCCTTATCACTCCGAAACGTTTACATGCTAGTTCTAATAGCGTAGTCGTACGTTTAGAATCCTAAACACATAAGGTTTCCAGATCCGGTCGGCAACAGACCATAGATCCGAACAAATTTAAAGCATATCATGCATAAAGCATTTAGCACATATAAGCATTTTAGGCACAATTCCTAAAATAAGCTAGTGCTCACACCTCACAATTATCGCTTAGCATTCTAAGTTTAAGTCTAGAAATCCTACAAATTCCTAGTTCGCTTAAACTAATGCTCTGATACCAACTGTGACATCCCCAAAATCACGGCCAGAAAAGACCGGTTTTGTTTATACTTTATTTCAAAATCAGAGTTATCTTTTAATAAAAGAATTGCGGAATTTGTCCCAAAACAATAATATGATAAAGATTTATCAAAAGCATTTCCATAGAAATGTATTTCATTAAAAGACTCGGGATGTCATGTTCGTACAGATCAAAAGTATAAACAGTACAATATAAGCCTTACTACATTATTTCATATCTACAGGCCTATATCCGTAATCCCTCGTCCAAAACATCACACCTATGCTCATGCGCCACTTCCTGTAATACATAAAACTGAGTGGGTCAGGCTTGGGAGTCTGGTGAGCACATAGGGTTTTCAACCCACAATAAATAAGTTTATTAATTTCATCAATCAACAATAACCCGATTACCCGTTCCCGTTATCCTCACTTTACGTCCCTAAACACCTATCATAAGGGACCTAGCCTAAGGATCATCATCGGGACGGACACTACTGCTAAGGGGATTCCTCAGCAATAAATGTCCTAATAGGCAACCATGTGGGGGATGGAGTACACCGGTGAACACATCGTTCACAACACCTACAGGTTGCGAGCCTGCTAGTGTTCCACTGGACTGTCTAGAAGAGTCCGTGGTCGTCATCTATACTCCGCTAGATGACTAGATCAACAACAACAACATCGAGGCCTCTCATCATTTTATCACACATCACCTATTACATCTACCCATGTTTTACCCCAACATTTTCGTAGATATAAAATACATATACAGTATAAATCATTGAAAACATGTATAACAACGTTCATCTAGCATAGATAGCAAGTATTCAGATAATATGCACACATAGCACGTAAAATACTTCATATCTATGTGTAAGTTGAAGGTAACTATGCACTCACCTGATTAGGTGGTGACTCAGCACTCGGACAGCGCTTCGATACTCTTAAAATGATATTCCTTCGATAAAACCTAGTATCGACATCACTAGGGTTTAGTTTAATGATAACCGCGATAAATTAATTAGTCTGACTATTATTAAGCATTAATAATGCTCAATATAACTTATAATAATAGCCCAAATAATTATTTTAAGGACCTAATAACATTCCTATAATTATTTGGAAGCTATATTAAAAATTGCGTAAGCGTAGCATACTTACAGCGAATTTTATTGAAAACCGGGACTCAATTGGAGCAGCGTTTCGAAACCGAAAAACTCCTTTTTCTCGGGACTCCGGGAGCCTCGGGGCTTCCTTAGGGTGCTAGGGGTTCAACTAGGGCTTAGGGGTGGTTTGGGGTTGTAGAGAGAGAAAGTAGTGAGAGAAAGAAGGTTGGAATGTGTGAAAAATGGAGGCACCCTCGGCCTCCTTTTATAGCCGCGAGGGCCTCGGTACGCTGGGCGTACCTCGGACCCTACGCAGGGCGTACCACGGATAAGAGCGCCAGCGAAGATCCAGCTGTCTAGCACTCGGAGTAGATCAGGCGAGGGTACGCGGGGCGTATCTGCTTCGGACGCGGGGCGTAGCTGCGAGTCGTCGTGGCGCCTTCTGGACCGAGAACGAGAGGACGCGGGGCGCATGCTTCGTACGCGCGGCGTAAGGGCGAGGTGTCGTGTCCATCATCCGGAGCGAAGCCGTGGTCAGCAAGCGACGGTTCAGAAGCGGCCACGTCACCCTGATTCGCATCAGTTTCGCATTTTCGAGTTCAAACTTCAAAAATTCGTAACTTTCGCATACGAGCTCCGTTTTTGACGTTCTTTATATCCACGCGAAGGTGGGAACGTACTATACAACTTTCGTTTAGACTTCGTCGGCTAATTTTGGCTCGATTTTAAATTTTATATTATTAATGGGCCGGGACACGATTGATCCGTTAAATCCTCATAACTTCTTCATCCGACATCCGTTTTTGCCCATCTTTTTCTCGTTACGCTACTCTCAACGAGATCTTCGATTCTCGTGCAGGTTGTGTCGGCTAAAAACCGCTCGATCAAACATTCGAATTTCGGGCAGTACATTGCTAGTCCGAAACTTCGAGAAAGCGTAACTTTTTCATACGAAGTCGGATTTGGGCGTTCTTTTTATCGATGTTCTTAGTTTAACATATCCTACAACTTTTGTTTAGATTTCTAAGGCTAAAAAATCTTCTATCATAAATTTACCATTTTATGTCTTCCGGTGCCGTGCCGGTTTTGCCGTAAAACTTCGGCGGGCCATAACTTCTTCGTTATAGCTCGGATTTCGGCATTCTTTATATGTACGGAAACCTCGAGACATATTCTACAACTTTATGTAGAGATATCGGGATTATCTCACACTTTAATTTTGACGCTCATTTTTATTCTTTATTAATTATTTATAATTTAATAATAAACACATAAACACATAGTTCACATAATACTCAAATATTTCATATTTATTACTTCAAAAAGAGTTACAATAGTTGACCTAGACTATTACATTGACAAAATGCTTAGCCCTGAAAACCCGGGCGTTACAGGTTCGAAGGTAGGGTTCACATCCTGCCTTATGAGGGACCAAACTTGTGACTGGTGAGAGGATGTCAGTCATACATTGAGATATGCGGCCGTGGCGTCCATGACTTGGGAGGATGTGTGACATCCCTAATTTCACGGCCAGAAAAGACCGATTTGTTTATGCTTTGTTTTTAAAATCAAAGTAATCATTTAAAGAAAATTGTTGCGGAATTTGTCCCCAAAACAAAATATGATAAGAATTTATCAAAACATTTCTTAAAGAAAAGTACTTTCATCATATAAAAAAATCTCGGGATGTCATGTTCCGATATAGGCACATAAGCATAAACAGAACTTACATTTATTTACACTAATAATTTACATCTCCTTTAATCTCTTAGTGCAATATGTCTTCGCATTGATACCTGTGATACAAAGAAAACTGAGTGGGCCAGGCTTGGGAGCCTGGTGAGCATATAGGGTTTTCAACCCACAATAATATAATTATTATATTCAATCATCAAACAATCAACCCAATTACCCATCCCCATTTTCTTCTTTATTTCTTAAGATTTTACCCTAAGAATCGATTATCCTTCCTTCATTCATTCCTAAGGAATTGACCTAAGGAATTGGCACAGAGTGCATTACTGCCTGAGGTTAATCTACATAGTACTAAATCTATAGCTACCAAGGTTCGTAGTACTAAATCCATAGCTACCATGGTTCATCTACATTGTACTAAATCCATAGCTACCATCGTTTTATTATAAGGCACTAAATCTATATCTGCCAGGGCTTTTAGAGTATACCGGTGAACATCAAGTCCACAACACCTACAAGTTGCGAGCTTGCTAGTGTTCTACTGGACTGTCTAGAATAGTCCGTGGTTGTCATCCCTACTCTACTGAATAACGGGGGTCATCGTTTGGGTAAAGGTTTCACTCATTTTTCACCTGTCACCCTCATCTCATGATCTACATCATCTTTTGTCTCATCCTCAAACTCATCTTTCATCACACACCAACTATTTCATCTACCCATGTTCTACCCAACATATTTGTAGATATAAATTATATATATATATATATATATATATATATATATATATATATATATATATATAATTTAAATTATTTAAAAGCCTGTATAAAACATTTGTTCAACATCCATCTCAAGTAAACAAACAACGTATAAATAAATAACACATATTTCATACCAAATACTTCATATCTATGTGGTAGAAGAAAGTAACTATATACTCACTTGATCAGAAGATGATCGGACAACACTACAACTTGTAGAAGTACTATTCTTCGATAGATCTGGAAGATCTTCACAAAAAAACGGGCTTCTCGCGGGCAGAGCTTGAGCTCGGAAATCTCACTTCTCGGGATCCTCGGGGCTTCGAAACTTGCTTCGGGCTCGGGAATGATACCGGGGCTTCGGGATATAATTGGCATGAAAATCGAGGCAAAAACTTAGAGATGAGAAAGAAAATGAGCAAAGAAAATGGCTGATCTCGGTTTCTATTTATAACATGTTGGGTCTGGGATTACGCTGGGCGTAATTTCCAAGTACGTTGTGCGTACTTAGTACGCTGGGTGTAATCTTGGTTACGCTGGGCGTACGCTTCGTGTAACGACCAAAAAATTTCAATAAAATTTAAACTTTTCAAAAACAACTCAATTCATTAAGTTATTACAAAAAGGTTTTCAATACATTTATTATCAGAGTATTCCCAGGTCCATTTCATAAAACATAAACACGAGGAGCGGTACGATCACGCCTTTGCCTTGCCACAGCTTCCTGAAGAACCTGAAAAACATTAAACCACAACTGTAAGCCCGAAAGCTTAGTGAGATACCCCCAAAATACCAACCACATAAACCATACACATAACATGCTATCTCATAACAAATCACAGAACAACCATGCATATCGGGTCTACTATGAGACTGGTCCGCCGCGTCGGGCCTTCAGTTCACCTGGTCCTCCCTCCGAGTCCAATCATGTCCTTCGAGTCTGCAGTGTGGTTGGTCTGCCCGCACCGGGCCTTCAACCCACTTGGTCCATTCTCTGAGTCTACAATATGACTGGTCCTCCCGCATCGGGCCTTCAGTCGGCCTGGTCCACTCCCGAGCCTCGGCACGTCTGGTCCACCCTCGTGGGGACTGCAGCCTATCCGGACCGCTCGCTGGGCCTTCGGAATAACCGGTCTGCCCTGGGTATCTTGGCCTACAGCACGAAGCAGGACCCGCCTCAACCCAACTCCAGTCTAAACAACCATGTGCACATAAACATATAATCACATAACAATTCATATCCAATCAAACCGATTTAGCAGATCACATAACACACCATACTCTAACACGATACCAACCTTAACCAGGTCTCTAACGAATACCATCCTAACTACTCGGATGCAAACATATCAAAGCAATAACATAACAAAAGATACCCGGATCTCAATCCGATAAAGGGCCGGCCTTGGTGCCTTAGACCCTGTTGATATAGTGAGGATAACTCACCTCGCAATTGCTGACCGAAAGGATAATATCACGCTGCTGCAACCTCCAACTCGAACTCCAACACTGTCAATACCCAAAAGACTGAATCTAATAAATACTAATAATTACCAAATTACCCCTGGAAATCAACTGGTCAACCCTGGGTCAAAGTCTACCCCTGACTGACTCTACTCGCCGAGTCAACCCAATGACTCGCCGAGTCCTCATACACAGAACCTCCTTCAATTCGTGACCCAACTTGCCGAGTCACCTCGAGACTCGTCGAGTACAACAACTCTGAGCCCACTCGCACATAACTCACCGAGTCATCCCTTGGCTCACCGAGTCACAACACTTCCAAAAGAAACTTGGACCCTACGACCAGACTCGCCGAGTCCAAGAACAGACTCGTCAAGTCTACGACTATCTTCAACCTACTCGCCGAGTTGTTCTTCCAACTCGCCGAGTTCCAGGCCATCTTCATCCAACTCGCCGAGTTGTTCTTCCAACTCGTCGAGTTCCAGAATTTCTTCAAGCAACTCGTCGAGTCCACCCATGTGACTCGTCGAGTACCACCGGGTCTGAATCCATACAGAAGCTTTCCAAGCCATGCAAATGATCCAAACCATAGATCTACTTCTCCTAAGGCCATCCATCACGTAAAGTGGCAATCTTTACGTGAATCCAAGAGGATCTAGGCATTTTTACTCTAGGGTTTGGGGTTTGGGACAAGATAGCTCCATCAACTACACAAGAACAGGGACTTTAATGCTCTTATGACCTTCTCCACTCCATATCTGAGGTAGCAACCTCAGATCTATCCTTCAAACTCAAGATGCAACATATCTAAGCTTCCCACACAACCCCAAAATGAAGAATCTAGAAGAACACAACCCAAGAACGAGATATTACCTCAAAATGAAGCTTCCAACAACAAGAAATCCGAATCTAAACAAAGCCCTTTGATCCAAGCCTCTTCTCCTTCAAGATTTCTTCAACAAACACTTCCCCAAGCTCCAAATGCACTCCAATCTTCCATAATCTCGCTTTCTAGGGTTTATGGACTTCAAGGGAGATCAAAGAGGCTGGGGAGAGGATATAATGTTCTTTAAATAGGGATCATCCCCCGGATTTAGGGTTTTCTCCACTCAGCACCTACTCGTCAAGTCCATCTTTGGACTCGCCGAGCAGGCCACTTGACACGCGACCAAAGTCGCGACCCTACTCGCCGAGTCCATCCATGGACTCGCCGAGTTGTCCTTCAAATTTACATTTTTAGCTCTTCAACTCTACTCTTGATATTCCGGGATGTTATACTTCGGATAAGCTTTGGTATGTGTGCCACGTTCTTCAAAAATTCATATCTTTCGCATACGAGCTTCGTTTTCAACGATCTTTATATCCACGCGTAGGTGAGATTATGCTCTACAACTTTCATTTAGACTACGTTAGATAATTTTGAATTTATTTTTATTATATTATTTTTAGTAGGCCGGGACAGGAAAAACTCCGTTATAAATTCATAACTTCTTCATCCGACGTCCTTTTTCGTCTGTCTTTTTACCTTTGGACTACTATCAACAAGATCTTTGATTCTCGTTTAGATTTTTCGGCTAAAAACAGCTCGATCTCAAATCGAATATTCGGGCTGCATACCGCTAAGTCGAAACTTAGAAAAATCATAACTTCCTCATACGAAGTTAGATTCGGACGTTCTTTTTATGCACGCTCATGGTTTAACGAACTCTACAACTTTTTTTAGATCTCTTAGGCTTAATATCAATCTAACATAAATTCACTTTTTACATCATTCAGCGTCGTGTCGGTTCTGTCGCGAAACTTCAACAGATCATAACTTCTTCGTTATAACTCGGATTTCGGCGTTCTTTATATGTACGGAAACCTTGTGACATATACTAGAAATTAGTTAAAGTTATTCATTCTAAATAATATTCTATCAAAAATTCATTTTTTGACGCTTATCGTCTCCTAATTGATTAGCCCTGATCTACAGGCGTTACAATTATCTCCCTCTTAGGATGATTACGTCCCGGAATCATCAACGAAATAGGATTTGTATACTGACTCCATACGTTAACTCTCCATCCTAAGTAATAACCGTGATGCCCAATCTTTCATCTGCTCTTCGTACTATGTTGGACTTTCAATCGTAACCTTCAAGTTACAAAATAAATCCTTATTGTGGACTCCTTCTTCTTCTCAGGATAAATACATTCCTTTATCTATTGTAATAGACTGATGGGCCGTGTCCCGATGACCTCTCATCGTAGTCGGACTCAATTTGATATGACCGCTATGGTCAGAATATCAATGATCTTTTTAGTCATTACCGAAACAATGGTAACGACGTACTTGAATAAAAACAAACTCAATTACAAGCTTCTTGGCAACCTTGTGACTTTCCCTGATCCAAGCGTGAGTCCTGTGCTTCCAGTATTATAGATCTCGACTATTATTCACACCTACTCATACTCGTCCCAAGTATTGTCTTGCAGTCCCCAAGTCCTAAAATCAAAAAACAATTTAACACATATGAATGTGTCCAATTAATCATAAAATTTTTCCTAGACTCTACTAGGACTTCTTCCATGCGTATCTTCTATCATCAATTCTAATTCAACTCGGTTGGTGATGGAAATTCCAGGCGATGGGAGAACTTCAAGAATTACGCTTACCGTTCCATCATCCTGCCAATCGAAGGTGTACTTCAAACGTACCGTACTCCTTTAAATGTACTGTTATTTTATCAAACATAAACTAAAGGCAAGACACCACCTTCGATATCTTCCGATAGGTGTCACTCAATACATCAGATAACAAAACCAGGGTTTATATTAATTCTTGAGACTATTACACAAAAGTTCAAGTTCACCCTATACTATGCCTATAATAGGCTACACCATAAGTTACATCATAATTTGACCTTTGGATATGAAATCCTTATTCCTGATTTCTCGCGTTATTGTCTGCTTCGTCAAGGATCATGTGGAATGCCCTAGGTGCCTCCAGCCTTGCTGCCCTATTTTTCTTTGGGCAGTCTCTAGACATGTGCCCCTTGCCTCCGCATCCGTAGCATACCTTATCATTATGTGTACAATTTGAGGAATAGTGGCCGATCCTTCCACATTTGTAACAAGTTACTTTTTCGTTGCATGCTCCAAAGTGCTCCTTTTTGCACTTTTCACACCACTTGGCTCCATATCTTTGGTCATCCAGGTTAGATTTTGCGAACTTTCCCTTATTATCAGGTCTTGAGGATCCTTCAAGCTTCCTCTTCTCGCCAACTTCAACTTTCTCCAGACCCTTTTCCTTTATTTGGGTCTCAACATTCTTGGCTGCCCAGATGACGGCTTTCAAAGTGGTTGCTTGCTTGACCATCGGACCAAAGTCTGCCAATAACCCGAGGGCGAACTTGTTAACCTTGGAAAGTTCCGTTGGAAGTAGGTATGGAACAAGCTTCATCTTCTCCGTAAAACTAGTAGCGTACTCAGCAATGCTCAATCTTCCCTTATTCAGATTCTGGAACTCATTGTTGATTTCCAGAAGGTCCTGCTCAGAGCAGTATTGCATCTTTAGTTGCATGGAAAAATCTTCCTAACATATCTTTCTAGCTGTTCCCTTGGGCTTCGAACCAACTAGTAGCTTCCACCAGTTTAGCACTCCAGACTTTAACAGAGGAATCGTGAGAGTGGTTTATGTTTGTTGCTACATTCGCAACTCTCAAACATTGTCTCCATCTCATAGATCCAATCCATAACTTGTACCGTTGTTGGGTTTCAGAAAGACATGGGGGTTTGGATGCCATGAAGTCCTTGTACTTGCATCCTTTTCCATCGTTTCCTCTACCCTGGTTCTTCTGCCTTACAATCGGTGGGTCGTCTTGACCAATGATCCTACTAAAGTTTCCTCTTTCAAATTGCCTTCCATTTACTTCAGGCTCTTCAAATTGAATTGACAATCCTTCGCGATTCTGCCTAATCAGACGTCTGGTTTCTTCCATCTGACGATCCAACATCGTTTGAATCATCAATTGTATTCCAGCCATTGTTATCGGCTCAGGTGTTACTGTTACAACCAGTGCTTGCTCAACCACAGGAGGTTGATTCCTGTTTTCGTTCACGTTTCCAGCTCCACTTCTTGTTCTTGCCATTCTTGATCTATACACCGAATAAAGTGATTTTATATCTTCATTCATGGTAGATATTCAAATCATCCTTATCACTCTGAAATGCTTACATGCTAGTTCTAATATCGTAGTCGTACGCTTAGAATCCTAAACACATAAGGTTTCTAGATCCGGTCGGCAACATACCATAGATCCGAACAAACAATATCATATATGGCAAACATATAACATTTAGCACATAAAAGCATTTTAGACATCCTTCCTAAAATATACTAGTGCTCATGTCTTAAAATATGGTAGACACTCATCTCACAATCATCGCTTAGCATTCTAAGTTTAAGTCTAGAAATCCTACAAATTTCTAGTTCGCTTAAATTAATGCTCTGATACCAACTGTGACATCCCCAATTTCACGGCCAGAAAAGACTGATTTGTTTATGCTTTGTTTTTATAATCAGAGTAATTGTTTAAAGAAAATTGTTGCGGAATTTGTCCCCAAAACAAAATATGATAAGAATTTATCAAAGCATTTCTTAAAGAAAAGTATTTTCATCATATAACAAACTCTCAGGATGTCATGTTCCGATACAAACACATAAGCATAGACAGAACTTACATTTATTTACACTAATAATTTACATCTCCTTTAATCTCTTAGTGCAATATGTCTTCGTATTGATACCTGTGATACAAAGAAAACTGAGTGGGTCAGGCTTGGGAGCCTGGTGAGCATATAGGGTTTTCAACCCACAATAATATAATTATTATATTCAATCATCAAACAATCAACCCAATTACCCATCCCCATTTTCTTCTTTAATTCTTAAGGTTTTACCCTAAGAATCGACTATCCTTCCTTCATTCATTCCTAAGGAATTGACCTAAGGAATTGGCACAAAGTGCATTGCTGCCTGAGGTTAATCTACATAGTACTAAATCTATAGCTACCAAGAATCGTAGTACTAAATCCATAGCTACCATGGTTCATCTACATTGTACTAAATCCATAGCTACCATCGTTTTATTATGAGGCACTAAATCTATATCTGCCAGGGTTTTTAGAGTATACCGGTGAACATCAAGTCCACAACACCTACAAGTTGCGAGTTTGCTAGTGTTCCACTATACTGTCTAGAATAGTCTTTGGTTGTCATCCCTACTCTGCTGAATGACGGGGGTCATCGTTTGGGTAAGGTTTCACTTATTTTTCACCTATCACCCTCATCTCATGATCTATATTATCTTTTGTCTCATCCTCAAACTCATCTTTCATCACACACTAACTATTTCATCTACCCATATTCTACCAAACATATTCGTAGATATAAATTACATATATATAATTTGAATTATTTAAAAGCCTGTAAAAAACATTCGTTCAACATCCATCTCAAGTAAACAAATAACGTATAAACACATAGCACGTATTTCATAGCAAATACTTCATATCTATGTGGTAGAAGAAAGTAACTATATACTCACTTGATCAGAAGATGATCGGACAACACTACAACTTGTAGAAGTAGTATTCTTCGGTAGATCTGGAAGATCTTCACAAAAAAATGGGCTTCTCGCGGGCAGAGCTTCGGCTCAGAAATCTCACTTATCGGGATCCTCAGGGCTTCGGAACTTGCTTCGGGGATCGAGAATGATACTGGGGCTTCGGGATATAATTGACACGCAAATCGAGGCAAAAACTTAGAGAGAAGAAAGAAAATGAGCAAAGAAAATGGCTGATCTCGGTTTCTATTTATAGGCTGCTGAGTTTGGGATTACGTTGGGCGTAATTTCCATGTACGCTGGGCATAGTCAGTACGCTGAGCGTACGTTTCAGATAAGCTTTGGTATGTGTGCCATGATCTTCAAAAAATCATATCTTTCGCATACGAGCTCCATTTTCGATATTCTTTATATCCACGCGTAAGTGAGATTATGCTCTACAATTTTTATTTTGACTCCGTTGGCTAATTTTGATTTTATTTTTATTATATTATTTTTGGTAGGCCGGGACAGGAAAAACTCAGTTATAAATTCATAACTTCTTCATCCGATATCCGTTTTCGTTTGTATTTTTACTGTTGGACTACTATCAACAAGATCTTTGAGTCTCGTTTAGATTGTTTCGGCTAAAAACCGCTCGATCTCAAATCGAGTATTCGGGCTGCATACCTCTAAGTCGAAACTTAGAAAAATCATAACTTCCACATACGAAGTCAGATTCGGACGTTCTTTTTATGCACGTTCACAGTTTAACGAAATCTGCAACTTTTTTTTTAGATCGCTAAGGCTAAATATCAATCTAACGTAAATTCACTTTTTATGTCATTCAACGTCGTGTCGGTTCTTTCGCGAAACTTCGACAGGTCATAACTTCTTCGTTATAACTCGGATTTCGGCGTTCTTTATATGTACGGAAACCTTGTGACATATACTAAAACTTAGTTAAGGTTATTCATTCTAAATATTCTTCTATCAAAAAGTTGTTTTTTGATGCTTATCATCTCTTAATTGATGAGCCTTGATCTACAGGCGTTACTGGATGTTGTGACAAGTCTCTGAGCAGAGTTTGCACCAGCAATTGAGATGCAATAGCTGGGGATGGAGTTTCAGGACCTTATCTAGAGCACAAAGACTGTGGAAGTGTAACATCTTAAAATTCACGACCAAAAATTTCATTTTTAAATATACAATTATAAAACCATTTGTCTGAAAACAACCATAGTATGAACTCATGTCAAATCCAAAGTATCAATAGTCAAAACATGTTATGATAAATAAATATCAGAGTAACAATCTCAAAGATCTCCGGTGCAGAAAATGTAGTGTGATGCGTTGCGATCATGCCGGCTCCTTTCCCTTCGAAGAGGAAGTACCTGAAACCAAAACTGAAAACCGTAAGCACAAAGCTTTGTGTAACGACCCTAGTTCTGGTATGTTATTTAATGGTTATTTTTCTAAGTATTCAAGAGGGACTCGACAAGTCTGTTACCCGACTCATCGAGTAGAGACGGGATTTCCAGCACGTGTATGTGGGTGACTCGACAAGTCCATATCCTGGACTCGGCGAGTCCGCCATCCTGGAAGAAACCCTAGATCCATGGGTTTTGCACCCTATATAATCCCCCTTATGCACCCAATCTGGCCTCCCTCACCCTCAGAACGTTTCATAGCCATACCCTAACCTATCTTGAGTGTTTTTGGGTATTTTTGTGTAAGAAGTGAAGATTGGAAGAGAGGAGGAAGGCTAGATCCAAAGGAGAAGAAGGGGAACAAGATCTTGCATCCATTTCAGAGTCATTTGAGGTATTAATCGGACCCCTTTCTGTTCTTTGGTTGTTTTTCTTCAAAAATCTCATTTAGGTTACCTTTTTGCCCATTTGTGAGCTTAATCTAGTATGGGAGCTTGTGTAAGTGTTATAGCTTTCAGATCTAATCATATTTCTGTCCCAAAACCCATATCTAATACCTTTATTGAACCTTGTTGCATATAAACCCTAGATCTAGCCTTATTCATGCATTTTAAGCCTATAAACCTCTTTAGGAGTGTATGTGCACGTAAAAATGGAACCTTTACGTGCAAACCAGGCCTTATGAGCCCAGATCTATCAGTTGGATGCGTTGGTTTTGAGCAAAATCGTCTAAATAGTAATTGCATGCATGCGACTCAGCGAGTCATTCTTTGGACTCGGCGAGTCGAGTCGCGAGTCCAAGACAGTCTTCATACCTCTAGATCAGACTCGACGAGTTGTTCATACAACTCGGCGAGCCACAGCCAGAGTGTTCATACGTTGAAGGAGGACTCGACGAGTTGTTCATACAACTCGGCGAGTCAGATGTAGATCGACTAGGTGATAACATAGAAGGGGAACTCGTTGAGTCTATGCCAAACTCAATGAGTAGTAGCGATCAGATGCAAAGAAGTGAGGGTGAGGACTCGACGAGTTGGTGACCCGACTCGATGAGTCAGGTCAACTGTATGTTGACTTTGACCAATAGGGTTGACTTTGACTAGGGGGGTAAAATAGTCATTTTACCCTCGGTATAGTTATCAGTATTTGATTCAGTATGTTATGGAAATTGTATCCGGGGAGATACCGGAGCAGCAGCAGACAGTTTCCAGAGCCGTTTATTTACCAGCCAGTTTACGAGGTGAGTTTTCTTCCAGTAGGAACGGGTCTAAGGCCACAATGCCGACCCGTTTAGTTAGTAGTAGTTTCTGGACTTCGGTCCGATGCAATTTTTAGTATGTTTGATGCCTTCGTGGCTCAGACAAGATTTATGTGTTATGTGTTCCGGGCTACAGCCCGATGCAGTGTGCAGTTTATGTGTTCATGCTGGTTAATATGTTTATGCCATGCTATGTTATACTCAGTCAGTTCCGGACTTCGGTCCGATGCAGTTAGTTCCGGACTTCGGTCAGATGCAGTCAGTTCTAGACTTCGGTCCAATGCAGTTTCCGAACTTCTGTCTGATGCAGAGGGCAAGGCCATGGTTAGTTTCAGACTTCGGTCCGCTGCAGTTTCCGGACTTCGGTCCGATGTAGTGGGCAAGGCCCAGTATGTGTTTATATGTTGTTTTATGGTATGTGGTAGTTTGGGGGAGCTCACTAAGCTTTGTGCTTACAGTTTCAGTTTTGGTTTCAGGTACTTCCGCAAGTAAAGGGAAAGGATCGGGTTGATGACATCGCACACACCACAGCTTCAGCCTTATTTCTGGGAGTTTTGTTCAGATACTTAGATATGATTTGATACAGTTCTTGATATGACATTTTTATTATGGCTTTGAGATACCCGACGTATGGTTTTATTATATGACATTCAGTGTTATGACTTTTATTATTATTTAAAAACAAAATTTTTGGGTCGTATTTCTGGGATGTTTCACTTTGTGAGTTCCTCCATCATAACACATACCATACAATAACATACTGCCTAGAATATATGGGTAATGGCCTCCTCTTTGGTCTCTTTCAACCGATAACTATCTAACATGCCTGGGTGCTAGTCTACCCCTTCGGTCTCTTTCAACCGGTAACTACCTAACATATATGGGTGTTGGCCTACCCCTTTGGTCTCTTTCAATCGGTAACCGAAGACTATTTCACCCCTACCACTAGCACATAATACCCTATCATATATATATAAATTACATACTACTTAGCATATTTGGGTGCTGGCCTCCCCTTTGGTCTCTTTCAACCGGTAACAAGGTTTATCCTACCCATCCTACCACTATTACAATATGAAATAACATACTAACACATAAAGCATAACAGATAGTGGCATACCAGACAATTATCACAAAGACAACCATCTCAACTATAGTCAAATACTAGTGCGCCGACATTGGTGTCTTCGACCCATTCCTGCTAGAAGGTAACTCACCTCAAACGCTGCGAAGTAGCTGAACAGTCCACGACTCTGAAATCAATCCCACTCAAACTCCTACACGTAGAAAAATTCCTTTAATTACCCTTTCATACTCATGACCCCCTTTAAGGGTAAACTTTGGTGAAAGTGAAAGTGAAAGTCAAGGTCAACATCCGGGTCAAAGTCAACCTCTGGTCAAAATCAACATTCCGAGTTGACTTAACTCGTCGAGTTTGATAAATCATAACACTCTGAAATCGTGTTTCAACTCGTCGAGTTCTTTCTTAACTCGTTGAGTTCCTCGTGTCCACAAAATTGAGACTTCTCAACTCATCCTTGAACTCGTCAAGTTTGTCCCCTTAACAGAATAGAGACATTTCGACCCAACTCGCCGAGTTCCTCTATGGACTCAACGAGTTCTTCAGTCTGTTAAGCCATCTTAATAGATTAAGCTCCTATCCTTCAAATATAGGCTCCATACTTCATCTACCTACTGAAAATGTCCTTTTAAAGTTAAAGTTTCCATCTTTACCAATTAATAGCCTCCCATAATGGGTTTAGCTCAAACCCTAACTCCTTAAGACCTAGATCTTAATCCAAAAGCCATTTATACTTCAAGCTAAGACATATAAACTGAGATCTAGACCCTAGACACCACTTAAACACGTAAAGTATCTGCCTTTCTCCCTATGCATGGACTTTTGGGGCTTAAAAGGCCAGACCGTGCTACTTGGACCTAAAACCCCATAAAAGTGACAATTAGGAGATATAACAAATAAATAGTCAAGGTTTGGACTTTATACCTCCAAATGGTTGCCAAAACACTGAGGATCTTGGATCTTATGAACATAGGGTTTGGTATTGTACCTTTTGAAGGCATGCAAAGGCATAAAGTCGGAGACGTTATCATTTAGGATGCTTAAGACGAGATTTGGGAATTGGACGTTTATTATTTAAGTATTAAGAGTTTATTATAAAGTTGAAAAAACTGAGTAGTATGCATGGCTTAATTTTGGCTACACAGAGCGTAGCCTAATTTTGCCCCATTTCCATCCGCAAGCTCTACGTTGGGCTTAGTGCATGGTACACGTATAGCCCCATAAGTTGATTTTTGGACAAAATGGGTTTTAATTCAAGTAGGGTGGATTCTAGCCATGGAAGGGTAAAATGGTCTTTTTGATGGGTTTTAGCCATAAGAACTTTCCTATGTGCGCATGCAAAACCCTAATGCTTGGATCTAGGCTTTCTAATAAACATGCTTTTGAATCCAAGACTTCTAATAGCTAATTAGGTTAAACAACAATATCAAAACAGATCTAGAATCATACCTTTGAATTCCTTGTTGATCTTGTTTGTCTTGGAGCTTCTAGAGTCACAATTGTCACTCCTCTAATGGCTTACAAACACCAATAGCAAGCAAGATGATTTAGGAGAGAGGAGAGGGGAGGAATTCAACCAAAGGTTTCTTGCTTAAGGTTGTGTGTCTAATTCCCTCATCCATAGGGTCTATTTATACTATTAGACTCCTTAAGGGTTTCACCCTAAACCCTAATTGGATAATCTTCTCTTAAGGCTATCCAAATCCATTCCATAGATAACCCTATGGACGATTTGAGCTATCCTAAAGCTCTTAGAATCCGTCCAAGGTATATCCTAATGGATTTATAGTCTAAAGTCTAACTATCAAACAATTGACAGTTTATACCCTCTTATTTAATTAATCTCTTTAAGTCACCAAATTAATACCAATTAATTTATGACTTATATTAATCAAATAGCCAAATATTATTCCTTATAATATTTACTCTCTCTTAATAAATCATCCTTCAAGTTGCTATGGTGAAGGCAACCCAAAAGGACCATGCACAACCAAATATAGTTATAGCCTTAGACACTATTCCAACAGTCTCCCACTTGGATAAGTCTAGTAACTATACAAGTACAATTCGGTTTGCAATCGTAGCTCTTAAAGATGCTGTCAACTCTGATCTAATCAATCTTGTCCTTTAGATAAGGGATTGTACAGTCCTCTGTTAGATATCATGCTGACAATCCTATGGAATGGTTAGTCTAGCATTTAGATTTCTCGATCTCCGATTTATTTGACATAGAACTTAATCGAACACATCAATTCAGTTCTGACCGGGCCCGGCACATAAGTCAAATCAAATCATCGAGTGGCCAACATATCTCTTCTATCCTCTTATGATAAAATTTACAGATAAACTTCGACTTATATGCATTTACTTATTCATTAACCAACTATACACAACAATGCGTTTTATAACATCAAGTTACTGATGCGTTTTCGCATTATCAATGCACAATCAATTAACAAATAATAAACCATATATCTAGGTTTTAAGACCATATGATATTATCGTCTTGCGATCACCTTTTATATCGTATTCCATAAAGTGATTCCAGCAAGCGCGGGTTTATTCCAATGCTCATAACCAGTTCATAAGCACTCATGAACGTTGCAGCAACCCTTGCTATGTCTAACACCATTTAGACACTCTACACGCCAATTCATGACAATCTTCATTCATATCTACTCCCAACATATGAACGATTGTGGACCATTTGAATAATTCGATTATTCCTAATAAACTCAATTATTCTGGAAGTCAAAACATGCAAAGTGAAACAATAGTTAAACAACTAACATGTGACAGTAACTTTACTCATAAATAAAACTCCTTTATTTAATCATCAAATGTTAATTACATTTATCTATTATACGTTTCTAATACTATCTAATCTATACTAATATCATCCTTCAGCCCAATACTCCTAGCATGCTGCAAGTGCTTAACCCTACTCAGTCCCTTCGTAAGCGGATCTGCTGGGTTATCTTCTGATGATATCCTCTTCACTACGAGTTGTCCTTATTCTACACGATGTCTAATGAAGTGATATTTTCTATCGATATGTCGAGATCTACCATGATCCCTCGGTTCCTTGGTCAAGGCAACCGCACCTTCGTTATCACAGAAAATCTCCATGGGCTCCTTTATGGCCGGCACAACTCCAAGATCACCGATGAAGTTCTTCAGCCATATTGCCTCCTTCGACGCTTCGCTCGCTGCGATGTATTCTGATTCACACGTTCAATCAGCTACGGTTTCCTGCTTGGAACTTTTCCATGTCACTGCTCCTCCATTTAGGGTAAAGACCCAGCCTGACTGCGAACGGTAGTTGTCCCTGTCGGTCTGAAAGCTGGCGTCACTATACCCTCGCACCTTCAAGTCATCACTCCCTCCAAGGACTAAGAACCATTCTTTCGTCCTCCGAAGGTACTTAAGGATGTTCTTCACCGCAATCCAATGTGCTTTGCCAGGGTTCCCTTGATATCTGCTAACCATGCTCAAAGCGAAGGCTACATCAGGGCGAGTACAAGTCATAGCGTACATGATTGAGCCAACTGCGGAAGCGTATGGTACTCGGCTCATTTCTGCTATCTCGGCTTCGGTACTCGGACTTTGAGTCTTACTCAACTTGGCATTTCCTTGTATCGGTAATTCTCCCTTCTTTGAGTTTTCCATACTAAAACGTTTTAGTACCTTCTCCAAGTAAGTATTTTGACTAAGTTCAATTAGTTTCTTACTTCTTTCTCTTACTATCCTTATTCCCAAAATGTAAGAAGCCTCTCCGAGGTCCTTCATAGCGAAGCACTTCCCGAGCCAGGACTTAACCTCCTGCAGAGTCGGGATGTCGTTTCCTATGAGTAATATGTCATCGACATATAGAACGAGGAAGCTTACTATACTCCCACTGGCTTTGACATATACACAAGATTCGTCTTCGCTTCGTACAAATCCAAACTCTTTGACTTTCTCATCGAAGCAAAGATTCCATCTGCGAGACGCTTGCTTAAGTCCATAAATGGACTTCTCAAGCTTACACACTCTATTCGGATGCTTCGGATCCACAAACCCCTCTGGCTGAGCCATGTAAACATCCTCAGCCAACTTTCCGTTAAGGAAAGCGGTTTGACATCCATTTGCCAAATCTCATAATCATGAAATGCGGCAATTGCTAGCATCACTCTAATAGATTTAATCTTCGCAACTGGTGAGAAGGTCTCATCATAGTCAACTCCGGGAGTTTGAGTAAAGCCCTTCGCAACCAATCGCGCTTTATATGTGTGTACGTTCCCATCCACGTCGGTCTTCTTCTTGAAGATCCACTTGCACCCTACGGTCTTACGTTCGGGCACGTAATCAACCAAATTCCAAACTTGGTTATCGTACATGGATTGGATCTTGCTATCCATCGCCTCTTTCCATTTCGCAGACTCCGGGCCTGCCATGGCTTCCTTATAACTATTAGGTTCATCAAGATTTACTAGTGTACCATCACTAATATACGTGTCCCCTTCGGTGGTAATATGAAAACCATAAAACTGGGGTTGAACTCTAACTCAATCGGAACGTCTAAGAGGTAAGGATTCGTCAATCGGTTCAACCGGAGTTTCCTCCTCAGGTTGAATGCCAGCGGTAGAGGTTCCTTCATCTATCGATTCTTGAATCTCTTCAAGTTCGATTTGCCTCCCACTGTCTCCTTGGCTTATGAGTTCTCGCTCTCGGAAAACTCCTCTCCTCGCAACAAAGATAACATTATCTTTCGGTCTATAGAAGAGATATCCAAAGGAAGTTTGCGGGTAGCCGATGAAAATACATTGCTCACTTCGAGGTTCAAGCTTGTCGTGAGTATCTCGTCTTACGAAAGCCTCGCAACCCCAAACCTTGATATGTGCCAACGAGGGAGCTTTCCCCGTCCACATCTCGTGAGGTGTTTTGGCAACCTTCTTAGAAGGGACTCGGTTAAGGATATGGGCGGCAGTCTCTAAGGCATACCCCCAAAAGAATATAGGTAGTGAAGCACGACTCATCATAGAGCGAACCATATCCAATAAGGTTCGATTACGCCTTTCTGCCACACCATTCAATTGCGGTGTCCTAGGAGGCGTCAATTGCGAAACTATTCCACACTCCTTGAGATAATCGTGGAATTCAAGACTTAGGTACTCTCCTCCTCGATCGGATCGAAGCATCTTGATTTTCCTGCCCAATTGATTCTCCACTTCATTCTTGAACTCTTTGAACTTTTCAAAGGTTTCTGACTTTTGCTTGATTAAATAGATATACCCATATCTACTATAATCATCGGTAAAAGTCACATAGAAGCGGTTCCCATCCTTCGTGGTTGATCTAAAGATTCCACATACATCGGTATGTATTAGGTCCAATAGTCCCTCACCCCTTTCACAAGTACTCGTGAAGGGTGACTTAGTCATCTTTCCAAGTAAACAAGACTCGCATGTGTCATCTTCCCTAAGGTCGAATGACTCCAACACTCCATCCTTTTGGAGTTGGGCTATGCGTTTCTTGTTGACATGTCCAAGACGACAATGCCACAAGGATGCTTTATCCATACTAGTGGAAGAATCAATGTTCAAAACATCATTTCCTAAGTTATCAACAATCATAACAGTTTCATATATTCCATTACATGGTATAGCTTCAAAGTAAAAGACACCATTTAGATAAGCCAAAATAGAACCATTCTCATTATTAAAAGAAAATCTAAATCCTTGTCTATATAAACCATGAAATGAAATGATGTTTCTAGCCATTTCTGGCGAATAGCAACAATTGTTCAAATCCAAAACTAAACTATTCTTAAGCACTAAAGAATACACTCCAATCTTGGTCACAGGCGACGATCTTCTGTTCCCCATGATTAGATTGATCCTTCCTTGCTCCACATCCCTACTTCTTCTTAGTCCCTGCACATTAGAACAAATGTGATAACCACAACCGGTGTCAAGAACCCAAGAAATAGCATGATTAGAATCGTTAGATTTGATTGCATATATACCTGCGAAAGATGGCTTGATCTTTCCTTCCTTGATGGCTTGCAGGTAATCCGGGCAGCTTCTCTTCCAATGTCCTATCTTGTGACAGTGGTGGCACTCTGCCTCCTTCGGGTTAGAGTAGGGCTTAGAGGGATCAACTTTTGTCCCACTAGAAGAGGAACCATCTCGGGCTTTCACCTTGCGATAGTTGTTCGAAGAAGCTTTCCTCTTCTTTCCCTTCCCTTGACCAATAGCCAAGACAGGAGCAGCGGATGGATTGGGAGTTGGTGCAACAGACTTGTCCTTGAAATTGCTCTCAGCAACCCTCAAGAGACCTTGGAGTTTACTTAGAGTGACCTCCTCTTTGTTCATGTGGTAGGTCATCCTAAATTGATTGTACATCGGAGGCAAAGAGTGAAGTACCATGTCGATCGCCAAGTCTTCGCCGAAGTCAACATTTAGCTTGCGAAGGCGGTCGACATACCTTTGCATCTTTTGCAAGTGCACGGTAAGAGATTCTCCATGACCCATCTTAGCGGAAATCATGTTAGTGAAAATCTCGTAACGCTCTTGTCTCGCGTTTTGGTGGTACCTCTCCAACAAGTCTTGATGCATCTCGTATGGATACATGTCCTCGTAGGACTTTTGGAATTCGGAGTTCATGGTGGCGATCATGATGCAATGTACCTTCGTTGCATCTCGCTCATGAGTTTCAAAGGCGGTGATTTCTTCGGGAGTAGCAACTTCGGGGTTGATTTTCTCGAGCTTCTCATCGAGGACATACTCTTTATCCTCATAGCGAGCAATGGTGCGAATGTATCTTATCCATTCGCTAAAGTTCGTTCCATCGAAGGTGACCTTTTGGCAAAGGCTCATCAACGTGAAAGAACTAGCAACAGCGTTGTTTGCGTTTGACATCTATAGAAAGGACAAAGATAGATTAGAACAAGAATCCCTAATTATCACCCAATAAGAAAAATTAGGGCTAGGATCCAACAATAACATTTACATACTAGAAAAGGGATGCCGTAATCCAATATGCAAATAAATTGAAGGTAAGTGAATGACGATTCACTAATTCTCCACTACAAAACTTAAACTATTAGTCCTAAGTGTTTTTGAGAATTCCTAGATTCGGATGAGATTCATTGAACTATTCAATGGTATGTTTAAATCTCGATATGCCCCTCTTGTTTGTGACTGGGATGCCGAGGATCACAAAGCGGGTGTGAATTACCATGCAAATTCACATGGTGCCTTCATTGTAACGATCACCTATTCGATGTGCCGGTAAACCACACACGCTCCATCGAACTATGATGAACAATGAATCACCCTTTGCCACCTTCGCTTAGAACCAATTAGTGTGCCGGTAAACCACACACGCTCCACTAACATCTTAGCAAGGTGCAAAGTGTAATTTCATGGGATTGCATCAATTCACTTTTCCTAAAGTAACTAAGATTGGGAAATTAAAAAAATTTAGTTACTTCGTATTTCTTATTATACTTTTAATGAGAGGATGAGGTTGCCCTATCCTACCCGTTCGGCTAACGACCCTCCACCAATCAAGCAAGCGGTGGGTGTGAGTGTACACCCATTAAGCGCCATTTTATAGGCCGCAACCTTATACCCACCTTATAGATCGGCTTCGTGAATGAGGCCTACTAGCGGTAAGACTAGCATTTAGTCATACATATATATATATATATATATATATATATATATATATATATATATATATATATATATATTAATCTAGTAATATCATATAAGTATAGGGTTGCATTTTAAACTTTTCAAAATCTAGGGTTTGAAATTTAAGTTGTCTAAATTAAAACTTTTAATCACAAATATAAATTTCAAAACTTTAGGGTAGGTTTTAAACATTTAAAACATAGAGGATCAAATAACAAATAATTCCAATTAACAATTAATATTCTAATTATCTTTATTTGATTTATCTTGATTTCTTTGAAGATAATTACCAAAATAATTAATCATTATCATATAAGGAAATTAAATATTTTATTAGATGATAAATATCTTTAATTAGATCAAGATAATAGTCATATTTATCAAAAAATCGGATTTATATTGATCTAATATGATTAAGGTAAGTTTCCATAAGATAATTATGAAAAAATCCCGAATCTGGCCATTCCTGACGCCTGGACTCGCCGAGTCACAAGGGGACTCGCCGAGTCAGGCCTACTCGACGAGTCCACCTTGGAACTCGACGAGTCAGTGACTCAAAACCCAAAAAATCGAATTTTGCAGGTTTGTTTCAGTTAATCAAGCAACAATTTAAAGAAAACCAAGCTAGGCTTTGATACCACTGATGGGTTTTAGCCATAAGAACTTTCCTATGTGCGCATGCAAAACCCTAATGCTTGGATCTAGGCTTTCTAATAAACATGCTTTTGAATCCAAGACTTCTAATAGCTAATTAGGTTAAACAACAATATCAAAACAGATCTAGAATCATACTTTTGAATTCCTTGTTGATCTTGTTTGTCTTGGAGCTTCTAGAGTCACAATTGTCACTCCTCTAATGGCTTACAAACACCAATAGCAAGCAAGATGATTTAGGAGAGAGGAGAGGGGAGGAATTCGACCAGAGGTTCCTTGCTTAAGGTTGTGTGTCTAATTCCCTCATCCATAGGGTTTATTTATACTATTAGACTCCTTAAGGGTTTCACCCTAAACCCTAATTGGATAATCTTCTCTTAAGGCTATCCAAATCCATTCCATAGATAACCCTATGGACGATTTGAGCTATCCTAAAGCTCTTAGAATCCGTCCAAGGTATATCCTAATGGATTTATAGTCTAAAGTCTAACTATCAAACAATTGACAGTTTATACCCTCTTATTTAATTAATCTCTTTAAGTCACCAAATTAATACCAATTAATTTATGACTTATATTAATCAAATAGCCAAATATTATTCCTTATAATATTTACTCTCTCTTAATAAATCATCCTTCAAGTTGCTATGGTGAAGGCAACCCAAAAGGACCATGCACAACCAAATATAGTTATAGCCTTAGACACTATTCCAACACTTTTACCCAAGTAAGACAACTACGAATGAATGACCTAAGGTGGATTAGCATCTAAATTATGATTATGGTTTTATTGTGAATTTGGTTAGTATGAGGAGTTCCAGCATCGACTAGTCGGGTGTGGGTATTGTTTATCTTCAAACTGAGGTAAGTCTTCTCATTATATTCGTGGGTCGAAGGCAACAATGTCAGTCCACTGGCTTGTACTAGTTGTCTTTGTAACTCTTGCATTATATGTTAGGTTGGACCCATTTGTATGTTAGGCAGGGACTAATATTATTTATTTTCGGTCGGGCCCATTTGTATGCTAAGTTGGGCCCACTATTATTTATGTTGGGTTGGGCTCATTTATATAGTATATTGTATTTTGGGAAACTCACTAAGCTTTGTACTTACGGTTTTTTGGTTTAACATTTTCAGGTAATTCCAGTTCGAAAGAGAAGAATCTGATATGACGGTAGAAGACCCCCTTAATTTTATTCCACATTGACATTTGATTTTACTCTGATGTTGAGAATATTTTATACTACGGTTGAATTGAAACAAATTGGTTGTATTTTTGGGTGTTTGAAAATGAAAAATTTACCACTGTTTTTAAGATGTTACAGTTAAAGGCAACCATAATATTACATAACTACGTCTAGTCATTAACATTAATTTAATATGTAGTTCACATTTTAGACCATATTATATGGATGTCAAAAAGTTTTATGTAACCCCATTCCCGTGAGACCTCGATCTTGTACAGGGGTATTTGATTAAAAAAATATTGGGCAGGGACGAGGGCAGGGGTTGGGTTAACCTCCGTTTTAATTTAGGGGGCAGGGGCGGGTGTGGGCAGTATCGTCCCGAAATCATATGTAGGCCCCGTTAATATTATATATATATATATATATATATATATATATATATATATATATATATATATATATATATATATATATAATTTTGAACTGCTAAAATTCAACAAAAAATAATCATGTTTTTAAGTTAATATAATATTTTTGAGATGTCATAACATTTTTGTTTTTTAACATTTCAATTTCTGTTATAAATAAGTATTTTCTACCCACAAAATAGTTTCTTTTAACCCAAAAAACTACTTTTAACTAAAAAAAAAAAGCAACCCAAAATCAACCATTGTCGGGGACGATAATCCAGGAGTTCGGGGGAGGGGGAGGGAAGATTAGAGATTTTGAGGGTGGGGTGGAGGATGCAACCCCAATCTGTTTGCATCCGTTGACATCCCTACCACATCAAGGATGCGTTGCCTTCTGTGTTTGTTTATTTAAAATCATTTATGTTTTTTAGTAAAAATATTTGTTTCCGGTGTCAAAATGTAATTAAAAAAAGGTATTTGGTTTTGTTTATTAGGTACTAAAGCATAGTAAATTGGTAAATTAATGTTTGGCAAATGGTGCGGAAATAAGATATCAATAATCCTTAAATAATTCAAAAGTTTGAAGAAAATAACTTATCAAAAACTTATTATTTAAGTCAATAACTTTTTATAAAATATTAACATCTAAAATACATTATTATCGATATTAAACCATAATAAATCAATAAAACACCAAATAAATAATTCCAATTCACAATCAACACATAAGCATAATTTAATATATTTCTCATTTTACACAATAATAATATAATCTATTATAGTGAAAATAATTTTGCTATATTTCAATCTCTAATGAGTTTTAACACTTATTATTTTATGATAATTTTTAAATAAATAATATCTACATATCAATTTATGATTTTTTTAATAAAAAAAAATTAAAAAGTCACATAATACTTATACTTATATATGTAAACTAACAAATGTAATAAATATTATACTAAATTGCAATTAATATGTTTCTTAATTCTTTATTTCAAAATTTTATCTTAAAAAATACTTATAATTTACATTTTAATATTTTGTTATTTTTAATCAACCTGTTTAATACATATCTTCTAAACCTAGTATTCTAATATATTTGAATTTGTTATCAAGACTTTATCGATTTATACTTCATATCATAAAAGTTTATCACCAACCACTGTATAGATACAATAAATGATAAATGTTAAGTAACGTCTAACAACAAAAAATGATTAAAAAAGAACCATTCTATTACATTTAAGATAAAAAAGGCAATTGACCTTTTTCTATATAAGCATTCCTAAATCCCACTTACTCCTAAAAAAAGACCACGTACTCTTCTTACAGAAGAATGTATACATCTCAACCACCTACCTCCTCTATCCGACGATCACCGGCAATCTCAGCCACAGGAGAATCTACCATCAACATCCCGGCCAAAAACCGAGTGTGTGGTCATGGTTTCAGGCCAAACCTCCGGAGTCAAAGCCGTAGGGTGCGAGGGTCATCGATCAGAGCAGTGGTGAGCAAGGAAGAAAGCAAGAGTAGTACAGTAACAGTAGAAGATACGACCGCCATTGATGGAGTTGGAGGGATGATGGATCTGAAAGCTACGATCACAATAAAGAAACAGATGAAGGAGAAAGTGATAGAGAAGATTGAAGACCAGTGGGAGTCATTCGTGATCGGAATAGGTCGTGGGGTCTTGATTCAACTCATTAGCGAAGAGATTGATCCAGGTAAGCACTTTTTTACAGTTTTACTTGCAATCAAAATCAAAAGTAGCATTTGGAAAGCATATATAACATGCCTTCCACCCATTCTTTTATTTTATGAAGATATTATTTTGGAAATTGATAATTTGATATTCTATATATGTTGACTTTTTAATCTGTCTTTCATTTAAATATTAATTATCTTATATGTTTTTAAAGGACGCCTCTAGAAATATATTTTTTGAAATAAAGTTGAAAGTGCATTCTCTTTGTGTATAGTTATCGTTGATAGATAGAGATAACGTGTAACAATATTATATATTTATTACACTCTTAACTTGTAACATATGTTCGATTCAAAAATTACATTTTTTAAAATAAAAACATATTATTTTACGTTTTAATAGAACTAATTAATATACTACATCATTGATGTAGTATAATTTACTTTTTTTTTTTCTTGATTATTGTATTTCTATTTCTTTTTTGCCGAAAGTTTTCTAGGGAGAGTTTTATAACCTTATGGTAAACTCTAACAAAACTGATTATCTATAATTGTAAAGTAAAATTAACCTAGATATTTTAAATTCAGTCTTGTCGTATCTAATACTTTATAAATAGCAAGAATTTGTTAAACGTTTGACACAATAAAAAATATGACAATATATTACAATGATAAACAACAAAAACATGTCTATCTTTTCTTAAATCATGTTTATTACAACGTAATTTTAACTATTTAATATCTCGACATTCTAAAAACACATCCAAAACAACCTTGCATGTTTTATATAATCTCATTATATTACCAGACATTATAAAAACTTAAAATAATTAAAAGTATGGTTCTGATATTCTAAATTATTATCACAAAAATGACAGTTCATTTAGCAATTTGGACTTCGTCAAATGGCATTTTTAAACAGATGATATTTTGGAATATTTATTAAAAAACACTTTGGAGTTATGAGATAAGAAAATGAAATATGCAAAATAAAATGTTGTATAATTTATTGTTGTAAAAGTGATTTATCAAATTATTCCCTCGCCTATTTCCTCTAAAAATATAAATATAAGTCGCTTGATCTCCAAATAAATAAAACCAATTTATTTTAAGGTTATTCGAAAACAAATTAATCCGCAGTAAAGTTAAATTTATTTTTCTTTAATAAATTAAAATGCAAAAAGAAATGATATAAACGTATCATCGTCTTGTTGCAGTAACAAAATCGGGCAAGTATGCAGAGTCTAGTCCCAGGGGTTGGTTACCGAATGCATCCAGTCATCCTCACGTTCTGGAGTTCACGTCGAACATCGCCGTTCCGGCCAACTTCGGTCGTCCGGGAGCCGTTCTAGTCACCAATTTACTCCGAAGAGAGTTCTACTTAGTAGACATTGTCATCCATGGCGTCAACCAAGATCCGGTCATCTTCCCAGCCAAAACTTGGATTCATTCGCAACAATCCAACCCCGATAGCCGAATCATATTCAAAAACCAGGTACGAATCACATTGATTTTGAATTTCGCCGGAAAACAGTTAGGATCCTAACTATTTCTGCCGTTGAAACAGGCATACTTACCATCACAAACCCCACCGGGGCTTAAGGATCTCCGTAGAGAAGACCTACGAAGCATCAGAGGCAATGGAAAAGGCGAAAGGAAACCACATGATAGAATTTATGATTACGCCACGTATAACGACTTGGGTAGACCCGACAAGTCACCGGACTTAGCTAGACCGGTTCTTGGAGTCCCAGAGACGCCGTACCCTAGGCGGTGCCGGACTGGACGACCACCAACCAAATCAGGTAGATTTATCCTTCGGCTTTCGTCTTTTATCACCTCTAGAATTCCTCGATGATCCGAATTTGCTAATAATCACTCGATATAGATCCGAATTCTGAGTCTAGAATCGAGAAACCACATCCTGTTTATGTTCCTAGAGATGAAACCTTTGAGGAGATCAAGCAGAACACCTTCTCTGCCGGAAGACTGAAAGCCCTTTTGCACAACTTATTACCGTCTATCGCCGCCAAGCTATCGGATACGGACATCTCTTTTGAATGCTTCTCCGAGATCGATAAGCTTTACAACGATGGGGTTTTTCTTAAAGAAGCAGAACACAACCAGTTCTTGGTTAACTTTACCAATCAAGTCATGAACGTTGGTAAAAGATTCTTAAAATACGACACTCCAGCCATCATGAGACGTATGTATAATTCAAAAGATTCAGATTAATCTAACATTTTGTGTTTCGATAAGATTCACAGGTTTTTTTTTGTGTACTATTCAGGGGATAGATTTGCATGGTTGCGTGACGATGAGTTTGCTCGACAGACATTGGCTGGGGTTAATCCAGTGAACATCGAACTATTGAAGGTACTAAACAACAGAAGCACGACAAAACTTTCTTTGAATCAATATCAAATTAGATTAATTTCGGGATTTTTCTTCAGGAATTCCCGATTTTGAGCAAACTCGACGCATCAACTTATGGTCCAGTTGAATCAGCACTAACTAAAGAAATAATAGCAGAAGAACTCCACGGAATGAGCGTTGAAGAGGTATCGATGTCGTATATATTGTGTTCATCGTCTCCAGATTTCTGATTAACTAAGCGTGTGATTTTGTCACGACACAGGCGATCCGGGAGAAAAGATTGTTCATAATCGACTATCATGACATGCTTCTACCATTTATAGAAAAGATGAACGAATTGCCAGGAAGAAAAGCTTATGCTTCTAGAACCATTCTGTTCTTTAATCGAGCCAATGTTCTACGACCTATAGCCATCGAGCTCTCACTCCCACCAACACCTTCTTCTTCTTCCTCATCAAATAAACGTGTATTCAGACCAGGCCATGACGCAACAGCTCACTGGCTATGGAACCTAGCCAAGGCTCATGTTTGCTCCAATGATGCCGGCATTCATCAGCTAGTCAATCACTGGTTAGATATTTCAAGATTTTCTTGAATCAAGACACCCAAATTCATCAAATTACTGAATCTTGACTAAAAAGTGAACATTTTTTTAAAAAAAAAAAATTCTTCAGGTTGAGGACCCATGCGTGTATGGAGCCTTATATAATTGCAACCCATAGGCAGCTTAGCTCGATGCACCCTGTGTTCAAGCTTCTCCACCCTCATATGAGATACACTTTGGAGATCAACGCACTCGCTAGACAAAGTTTAATCAATGGAGGTGGGATAATCGAGGCTTGTTTTAGCCCCGGAAAATTCGCCATGGAGTTGAGCTCAGCCGCCTACAAGAGCTCATGGCGGTTTGATTTGGAAGCATTACCGGCCGATTTGATTCGCCGGGGTATGGCGGTCGAGGACCCTACAACGCCACATGGCGTAAAGCTAGTGATCGAGGACTACCCGTATGCATCAGACGGGCTTCTAATATGGTCCGCTATAAAAGAACTGGTTGAAAGTATTGTGTATCATTATTACCTTGGATCTGACTCCATCACATCTGATGTAGAGCTTCAGAGATGGTGGAGTGAGATCATAAACATGGGCCACCACGATAAAAGAAACGAACCATGGTGGCCCAAACTTGATACAAAAGAAAGTTTGATTGGTGTGCTGACCACTATCATTTGGATAGCTTCTGGTCAGCACGCAGCAATCAACTTCGGGCAGTACCCATTTGGTGGGTACGTGCCTAACAGGCCTACACTTATGAGAAAGCTTATTCCTGAAGAAGGACCCGAATACGATCACTTCTTAATGAACCCTCAGTTTACTTTTTTGTCATCTTTACCGACTCAACTTCAAGCCACGAAAGTGATGGCGGTTCAAGACACGTTGTCGACTCACTCGGCTGATGAAGAGTATTTGGGTCAGGTGCACCATCTCTCGAACCATTGGCTACATGATGGTGAGGTTTGGGGTTTTTTTGAGAGGTTTGGTGCTAAAATGGAGGAGATAGAAGGGATTATTAATAGTAGAAATAAAGATGTTCGTTTAAAGAACCGAAATGGGGCAGGGATACCTCCATACGAGCTTCTTCTTCCGACGTCTGGCCCCGGTGTTACGGGTCGTGGGGTTCCAAATAGTGTTTCCATTTAGGACATATTCATATACATCGTTTATCTTTGTACACTAGGAAACAAATGGAATTGTTATGATGATCAGAAAATATACAATTTGTTAGTAAACTAAAGAAATGGTAGATACTAGATATTTACAAATTTTAAGTTTGCATTTTGTTTCTTTGTAATTTTGCATTGTTCTTTTTTGTGAGTTTATTGTTGTTCTCTATGTTTTTATCTTTTTGGAGTTGGGGTTAACCCGAACAAAATTTTGTAGTATGTTACTATGACAAACCCAAAATTTTGGTTGTTCTCTATACATTATTGCCCATTTTTTGTAAATCAAATTTAGTAAACTCAATTCTGCAGCCTCTTTACTAAAACAAATTTATAAATATATAAATTTGAGAATTTGTTATATATTAATTTAATGATTTTAGTTTTTAATATAATAAAAAAAAATTATATATTTTTCTATCTTTCTTCATAACCATCTTTCTACTCATGAAATAGTAAGTGTATTAATTTTCTCTCTTAACATTTTGATATTTGTGTTGATCTAATGAATAACAAAATAGGAAGAAATAAAAATAAAAGAATATTTGATTTTATCTAAAACAAATTATTTAATTAATTTAAATATGAGAAATCTGCAAAAAAAAAAAGAAAAAAGAAATCGTTACATTTTGACTCTATTAACTACGGTTGTAAACAAACCGAACATTCAACGAATTGTTTATGAACCGATTCGGTAAGAAGTTTGTTTATATTCGTTTATTTAATAAATGAACGGATAGTTTTCGTTCGTTTAGTTAAACGAATGAGCATAAACAAAGGTCTCGTTCGTTCAATTATGCACACGAACGTTCGTTTACATTCGTTTATATTCATTCGTTTAAATTTCTATTATCTTCATATATATTCAATTGTGTTTAATTACATTATTATATTATATGTTTGTTTATGTTCAATTATGTTTGTTTATCTTCGTTCGTTTGTTTATATTTGTTTAACATGTTCATTAACATAAACGAACATTAACAATGCAATTTATTATACGAACGAACATGATGAAGAAAACTCGTTCGTTTATCTGTTCTTGTTTATTCGTTTGTTGGCTAACTTAAACAAATGAACATGAACAAGTCATCGTTCTTATTCGTTTGGTTTATTTACAGCCCTAAATTGACAAAAAAAAACCATTTTTTTTTGCAGTTTAACCATTGAAATCAGTAAACACTTATAGGGCTGTAAACGAACCAAACAAACACGAACAAGGTCGTGTTCATGTTCGTTCGTTTAAGTTAGTCGAACAACAAACGAACACGAACGGATAAACGAACGAGATTTTCTTGTTCATGTTCGTTCGTTTAACAAATTACTTTGTTCATGTTCGTTCATTTATGTTTGTGAACATGCTAAACGAACATAAACGAACAAAGATAAAAAAAAAAAACACAATTGAACATATATGAACATAAACGAACATATAATATAGCAATATAATAAAAAATAATTGAATATAGATGAATATAAATAAACTTAAACGAACGAACATAAACGAACGTAAATGAACATCATAAACGAACGTTCACGAACATAAATGAACGAACGAGACCATTGTTCATGTTCGTTCATTTAACTAAACGAACGATAATTTTTGTTCATGTTCGTTCATTTATTAAATAAACGAACATAAACGAACTTCCCGCCGAACAGTTCACGAACGGTTCGTCGAACGTTCAGTTCGTTTACAGCCCTAAACACTTGTACTTGGTTAGTGCCAATTTTAAGGGTTAAAAAATGAATGATTTTTTCGTTAATAAAGTTAAAGTTTAAAGAATTTTCTAGAGATTTTTTTTTTATATACTAAAGTTATTTGAAGAAAACTTATATTGATTTATTAAAAATACATAAAATAAAAATACCATCTACACCTCTTTCACTAAAAGAACTCATGTTTTTTTTTAAATAATACACAATGATAATTTATATATCATTTGTAGGAATTTTTTTGTGATTCTTTTAATAAATATAATTTCTCCAATCATAAATATATCATCTAAATATAATTTCTAAATAGAGTTCCATGATATATGTGACATAAAAATGCACTTCTTACCACAAATCAACAAAAATCATATTAATTTATTTAACATGTGGTTTTATAACTATTGTAACTCTTATATTATGGTTATTATCATAAAGACCTCATATTTAAATGAAATGTCTAGTTGTATCCTAATTCCAAATTTGTGTTCGTTAATGCCCCATATTTAGATACGTTTTGTCATTTATGGTTTTTTATCAAGTTGTAAAGAGAAAGGATTGTAGACGGACAATGGTGACCATGGAGAGTTAGAGATAATGTTAATATGTGCTATCAGTGTTTTGTGGTGAAGATGGTGTTGTTGGTAGCAAATGATGGTAGTGTGACAGAGTGTGGTGGTAGTGATGTGTAAATATGAGGATTTTTATGGCAATGGTAACCAGCTAAAAGGGTGCAAAACCTGATAAAATGTTAAAATATAAAAATGTGACAAATATGAGCCATTAATGAACATTAAAACAGACTTTTGTTGATTTGTCGTAAGAAGTGCGTTTCTAGGTCACATAGTTTGTACAATGGATCTCTATTTAGGAATAACAGTCTTTGATAAATCTTTATTTTCTAAGGTGTCGTTTGATTGTAAAAGAATCTTCGGTAAGTTATAGTTTTATGATAAACGTTTTACATGCAAGACCCACGAATTCAACAATGAAGTAACATTTGACCTATGAAATATACTTCTTGTCGACAAATCAACAAAATCCTCTTAAGTTATATAAGATATGGATGATATCTTTATGGTTGTAATAATGATATTTGTTAAAGATAATCACAAAAAAAAAAAAAAAATGATATATATAAATTATAATTATTGTGTTCTTTAATAAAAAAATTACATTTAGTTTGAGTTTTTTAATAATTCAAATAAATTTAGTATATAAAAAAATCTCCAAAAGAATCATTAAACTTTAATATTGTTAACGAAAAGGTCATCGATGATTTTTTTTTTAATAACCCTTAAAACCGGTATTAATCGGTTGCAAAAGTTATTTTGCAAGCAATTATGTTTCAATGGTTAAATTAAAAAAAATAACAACAATAAAAATAAAAACAGGGATGACTTTTTTGTCAATAACGTTAAAATATACAGACTTTTTTTTTTTTTTTTTTTTTTGTAAATTTCTGTTTAAATATTTATCATAATTTTTCTTTTTGGTTTATTAGTTATAATTTAAATTACATGTAAAAAAAAAAAAAGAAAAACCATATGTTCCAGTAACAGTGCCAACATTATAATTACCTTGTGTTGCAGACTGTTGTTATACAAGTATAATTAATTAATAAAACTGTTTTATTTATGTATAAACTGTGCCAACATTATAATTACCTTGTGTTGCACACTATTGTTTATACAAGTATAATTAATTAATAAAACTGTTTTATTTATGTATAAATGTGTAAAACGTTTTTTTAATCATAAAGGCATGATACTTAATACTTATGTTTATACTTAGTGTTCATATTATCGACTTCATAAATGTAAAGTTGTTTTTGTTGGTTTTATCCATATAACATATAAGGATTTTTTGATTTTTTATTTGTTAATGTTCAAAATTTGTCAAATTTTTTTAGTCTTATCCTACTTATAGTAATAGAAAATTGAGCAATCTAACCCTTATTTTGGGTATTTTTTAAAAATATAACATATTTTCTATTTTTTTTGCAAAATAACCACATATTTCGGAACGAGTCGTTTCGGAATGTATTTTGGATTATTTTTCGGGTGGTCCGGTTCATTTCATTGGATCTGAAATGCATACTCAGGATCAACGTATATGTTACGGATCGGGATTTTGAATATCAAAATCCAGAATATAATTTGAGGCGACGATTTCATTCTGGAACAGCGCATTCCGATTCCTACGTTCCGACATCCAACTTCGATCACCGACAACCATCTCCGACATGGAAGATGAGCACTACGACCCCATTATTTTACGGGTACGTTCTTTATTTTCTCTTTATATAGTTTCCTTGTTTGTTTAATGTGTCTATTTTTCTACTGTCACTATTCCAGAATTCGTAGAACACCTCCGGAATGAACTGAAAACGTTATGGAGTTTAAATTAAAGATGTTATTGTTGTAGGACTAACTAAAAAATAATTTAGATGTTTAGGTATTGTTGATTTACATCGAAATGTCATGTTCCGGATCTTAATAGTTCATTTCGGAAGCCACCGGAACGTGAGGAACTGTTCTGGAACATGATGAACTCGTATGGAACATGAGGAACAAGTCTGAAATATTGGTCATTTCCATTTTAGAATGAAGTGGTAACACCTTTTTTATTTGTGCAAACACGACATGATTTTTGATGCATCAATTACACTCTTGTGTAAACCCAAATCGGTCGGAAAATTCTTGTGGTATTTAGAGACAGACCCGAATGCGAGACTATGTTCCAGAATACATGTTTCGGGAGGTAGTTAGACATTCCTAATATAAATGTCGATCATTTGATTCTACATTACGTCTTTTGCCACAAAGGTGTCACCGAACCTCGAAGCCAAGTAGATGAAATGGTTTTAGAGATTGGGAGTTACGAGCTGTCTTTCGGGAAGAAAGAATTTTGTCTCAACACCAGCTTTCAGTTTGATAACTATTTTCCTGCTTATGCATCCGGCGTCGCCTTCCATTCCAATGCCTTTCCTATGGTCCTGACTAATGTCTCAATCAAATTCAACCATGTTTGAAGGTGTTTAAACATTCACTTAATGAGTTATCAGACGAGGATGCAGTCCGTGTTTGTCTTCTATACCTATTAGAGAAGGGTTTCAATGGGCGGTTGGCTACACAACCTGTTACAGAAGAGTATTTCGCTTTGCTATCCAACATTGATGAATTCAACAGGTATAATGTTGTCTATTTGATAATTACTAATTATAATTACTTATCGTTACTAATATTTTTTAGATATTTAATTGTTAACTAATTTTTTATATGACAGATATCCATGTGGGAGAATAATTTGAGATCAATTGTACAAATAGCTATTTACTGTATTCAATAAGGTTAACAAGCTTATACTTCCAGTCGAACCAAAAGAGAACCAAATTAAAAAATTGACCTACACCCTAAAGGGTTATTATACGCTTTTAAGGTAAGTATATGATGAAAAATTTATTATTTATTTTTGTTTGCTAACATGCTAACTATTTTTTATTTATTTGATTTCTAACGTTCATATATGGATTCTTGAGATTTTTCCGGTGAGTAGTTTGTTTGGTACCCAACAACAAAATTTGATCACTCGGATTGTTGCATGGTCAAAACTGAGGCCTTTACAAAAGACTCGCTACAACCAATTTTAACAAATCGATGACGTATAGTTACTATATTATTTAAATATTTATTTATTTATTTTATAATTTATGTTTATTTATAATTTTATAATTTTGTTAGTAAGATAATAGACTCGTACACAAGTTAGAGCCGATAGAAGATGAGATGTGGGTTGAATGGTGGATAGTTAGCTCAGAGTGGATTGATTACCTTGATTTTACCGACACTTAAGTTCACATGGCACCTTCCCTAACACCATCACCCAAAAACTCCCCTACCCATGAGTGTCAAGAAAAGAAGGCATAGATACATGATCCATCTCACCTGCCACCACCACCACCGCCGACCACAAACCCATCAACTGACAAGGATCGAATTATTAGTGGCTTGAAAAACAAGGTCCGTCAATTGAAAAATGAGTTTTCTGAATGTCGTGAGTAGTTGTGGTCTCAGGATGAGCATTTAGCATAGCATGAGGCTACTTTACCCATGGTTCTAAAACTTATCAATAAGACTCCCGGAGACGATGTTGGTACCTCGAAGGGGATGAGGTACATTTTTAATTATTTCATCATTTATGGTCGTTATGTTTTTGCATCATTTATAAGTATACATTATTGAACCCTACATGGATACTACAATGACAATGACTTATGGGAGCATGATTATGTCTTAAGCACCCCCGAACAGCCACTAAATGATGGCCCTGAAAAAAGCCGAATAGCGTCCTTGAGCAGTTGTCTTCGGTTATTCAATCATCGAATTTAAAAGAGATTCCACATGATGAATACGAAACACCATCGTGAGCACCCCTTAGGCGTTCTAAGCACCAAAAATTTATGTATGTATGGTATAAGTCGACATGGATACAAATGAAGAGGAAATGTGTTACACGACAACAACCAAAACCGTTGGACAATCTTTTAGAGCCTACCGTACATAGTGTATATAAAGAACGATATGGTTCATTATTGTTTGGTCACAATTATTTGACCGGTTTTGCTACACTTGATTTTTGGACACGATTATATGCGAATAGTCTTGAAGGATGGTTGTCATGTGATGTAAGTAATATAATTATTTTCTCATTACACAATACGCATATAATAACAATACTTACTTTACTGCAAAAAATAATAATAATAATAATAAATAAAATAAAAAAATAAAAATGGCAACACATCATGATGTGGATCTCATTTTTGCTAGAGTGTAGAAAGGATGATGCTCGACGTATTCAAGCCAACAAACAAAAATATGGGCCCAACCATCGGGTTTATTCAACCCGATCAAACAATAAATGGCCCATCCTTAGGGTTTATTTCAACCCGATCTTACAATAATGGGCCTAGCCCTAGGATTTATTTCAATCCGATGACACAAACATATAAGAGTCACATAATGGCTAGCATTCTACATAACAGAATAATGGGTCGACATTGGTTCCTTCGACCCATAGGTACAATGAGAAGACTCACCTTTGTCAAAACACAACTATATCACAGACTCGAGCTGTTGCTAAGACGGCTCCTTAGAATAATCATAACCTAATAATAATCCTAATTAATAATAATGGCCAAAACATAATTTATCCTAATAAGGGGAAAAGACAATTTTCCCCTTCACACATGGTCCAACCAACCAAATCCCAACACTTCCTAGTAACCTAAAGCCCAAATGGCCCAAAAGGCTTCCTGAGCGTACGCTCGGTGTACACCTAGTTACGCCCAACGTATAGCTCGACCTCAAAAGACTTACGGGATCACAACCTGATACGCCCAGTGTACTCTAGGTTACACCCAATGTACTCAACAGGCTTCAAAATCTCTATTAACATCTTAATACCTTAAGAATTTACGTCTAAACTTCAAATCAAAAACTAATAAACGTCTGGAGTCATAAAGTTGCAAACTTTATGTCTTTGCATGGCTACTAGGAGTCCAAAGTCCAACTCTAAGTCTTATTGATGACCAAAAGTGTAAGTCCCAAAATTATGAACCAACTAGTAATCAATCGAATAAGCTAAACAAAAGCGGAAACAATGCAAAGCGAATCAATCCAATGAATACGATTATGTATTCAAGAAGTCTTCTAGTACAAAGGAGCCTTCACAATGCTATGACCGAAAACTGCTAGCCTTAGAACAGGTCATATAAGTCTCCTTATATAGGGAAAACAAATGTACAAGCCAACCCGAAACCGAAAACACCAAGGGACCGAAATCAAGGCTAATTTCGGTCCAACCAACCAAAAATACAAAATAAGCCCTAACAACGAATAATAAAGCCTACAATATATATATATATATATATATATATATATATATATATATATATGCATAGCAAAAACAAACAAAATAGGTCCTAAAAATCTCCCCCTTGGTTTGATACTAGCTTGAACACAAGGCTTGTTAACGATCACCACATCTGAGCTTCCCATAGCACCTGCCCGCATCCTCTTGTTTATGATTTCAGCAACCATACCAGTGAACTCTTTGGCAGCAACCTCCAAAATATCATCTTTGACCACGATCTGATGCCCTGCCAGAGTATGGATATCACGCTTAGAAAACCGTAAGAGATCCTTCGTTTCAAGAAGACGAATAACACCAATCGAAAGCTTGATGACAGTAGTGGTTGTGGCTTCATCAAAAACCTAATAGTCCATATTACGTAGAGAACTGTCAGGTGACTGCTAAATAATAGGAACTTGTTTCATCTGCTTAGTGAGAGGCCACATCACATTCTTCACGGTTCGGTTGGTGTTGGGATCAAGTACACCTTTGACTTTCTTCACGAAAGAATATGCAGTCTTCATCCCATCAAACTTTCTCTTCACTTGATTCTCCAAGAAGAGATTGAATTCAGTTCCATGAGGGTCATTTGATGGGTTGTGGACGGGAGCACTAGCTAATTCTATAAGATCAACATTAGTCTAAGAACTAAAGTCATTTTGATGCTCGTAGTACTCCACATTGCCACTGTTTCTTTTGACTGCCTAGATATTCTTTTTTGTCATGAAATCCCCACACCTTAATACCCGACTAATCACCGTACTTAGTTGAGAATCTCCTTTTACCGAGCTCAGTGACACTTGATGGGTTTTAGTCATAAGAACATCCTATGTGCTCATACAAACCCTAATGCTTGGATCTAGGTTTCTCTATTGTACATGCAATTCATCCAAGACTATAAACCCTAATTATAGCATATGTAAATCGACATTAACATATTAATAGGTTTAAGATGTTACCTTGATTGTTATGTAGCAATAACAATCACAATTCCTTCTTGTAATGACTTTAGAAAGCTTAGAGTCACAAATGTCACTCCTCTAATGGTTCACAAACACCAAGAGCAAGAGGATGAAGAAGAGAAGAGAAGGAGGCTGCCCAAAACCGTCCAAACCCCTAGAAGGAAGCTTGTCCACGTTTTTGAGTCATAAGGGTTATATATATATAGTGAGGCTATTAGGGTTATCTAACAAGGAAACCCTAATTTGGATGCTTAAACCCTAAGCAACCCATTGACTCCTTTATTTAAGGCCCTTGGATGATTTCTTATGGGTTTCCCCATAGAATTCGTCCAACCTTATTATATAAGGCAATCCATAGCCTAATTGCAATTATCTTATAATTACAATTCCAATCCCTTAAGTTTAAATAATTTTTTTTTATGTCACAAACTTAATTCCTATTAATTCTTGACTAATATTAATTAAACAATATGATTTCTCCTTTAATATATTATTCCCATAATATATTAATAAATCATATTTAATCCTTTCTCTCCATAATTCATTCTATCAAGTTGCTTTGGTGAAGGCAACCCAAAAGGACCATGCACCATCGGGTCAAGTACATACCAAAATAGTTATGGATTTAGACACTAATCCAACAGTCTCCCACTTGGATAAGTCTAATAACTATTCTGCGTATGACTTCAGATCCTGATCTACAATCGTAGCTTTCCAAAGCCGCTGTCAACTCTGATCTTATCAGATACGCGTGTCCTTTAGATAAGGGATCATATATTCCTCCATTCTAAATATCGTAACCGACTGATCACCGTACTTAGTTGAGAATCTCCTTTTACCGAGCTCAGTGACACTAACTCGAGGCCGATCTCCACAAACATTTTGATCAGAGTTTTTCATGAAAAGCAATTGACCTTTTCCTTGAGTTTTGGCTTGCCTCTGAGCTCGCTTCAAGATTACGCTGGGATCAGCATTAGCGGGTTCATTATCAAATCAGTCAACAATATGAGTTGCACTGGTCTGACGAGGAATATATTGTGGTGCTGGGGTAGGTACACTTAGGGATGCATTAGCTTTATCAGGCTCATTAATAGATCTCTTGAATTTGTCACCAAATTCACTGATTAGCTTATTCTTCAAATCAAAGTATCCAGCAGTAAGAGCACCGAGATTTTGCTGCAGATTAGAAATTTGTTTTGACTTTTGAGCATTTTCTCTTTCAAGATCGGAAACTCTAGCATTCAGAATTCCAATCAAGATATTTTCTCAATAAGCTTCTGATTCAAGATCCCGATTTCTTCCTTGAGCACAAAAGTTGTTGGATCTTCATTATCAGAGATCCCTGCAGCAATTGATATGCATTTACATTTGGGTGAAGGATCAATACTTTCTTGGGGAAGAAACCTGACAAGCCTTTCAGAAGCAGCATCGTGCGCAGATTCAGGGGATGAGGAACCTCTAGGAGCTGAAGATCTTCTTGTTTCAAAAGATGTATGAACAAAACTAGGCCCCTCATGCAAGATTTGGCTTTCGACATGAGTTGGTTGGGTTGGTTCATTGGTTAGGGTTGGTTCATTAGTTGGGGTTGGTTGTTGAGTAGGTTGAGTTTGTTCCCTAATAAGCACTCCTGGCCTAGGATCTGCATGCTTTCATTCCAGTGGCAGCTGGGATACTTGAGACTCTTCAAGATCACATTTAGATGGAATAATGTTTGGAGTAGCAACTGCTCGGGGGAGGAATCCTTGCAATTGAATCCAATTGAGCTATAATCTCCTCCATCTAAGCGGGCGTTTGAATTGGCAGATTGAGAATGTTAGTATCTCCCTCAGTCTCTGTTGGAGAATTCACAATGTCATTGACTTCATCAACATCAAAATACGAATGAAAGTCACCATCACTCAACTCAAAATCAAATGTGAAATATTCATCATTAAAACTCCTTGCAACACCCCTTCATCAATTCCTTCACCTTCATCATCATCATCATCAACATTAAGAACATGCACATGTTCCTCTGCCACAATCTCCATAGGGGAAGTGACAGCAGGAACAACTTCAGGCTCATGAACAGGAATATGTTGAAGTATAGGAGCTTCTTCGATTTCAGCAAATCTTCCAAATTTTACTAAAGGGCTTGTTCCCCTGAACTCAACCTTTAAGCCCTTGCGATTCTTTTTCATCAAAACAAAAGTGTTTGGACCCAAGGATTTCATATCCAAAGTTTCACATGTCCTTTCCAAATCGGGATATTAATCATCAAAGATCATTTGTAGAAACCTTGGGCACATCAAGAATATATCCTTCTTTTTCCATTATAGGTTGCTCTTCATCTCATTGAACACAAGTCTTGAAAAATTGAAGTCCAAGTCCATGATGAGAGCAACAATGGCACCCATAGATGACTAGGAGATCTCATCCGATCCCCCTTTTATGCCTGAAATGCATATCACGAAAGTGTGAGCAAGGAAGCACCATTAGGGAGGGAGTAGCTTCTTCAAGGTTGGAGGAAAATTACCTTTATAGCACATTCTTTCGAGAACCTCCTTAATCTGAGAAGCAGGATTGCAGTCGGGGATCCTGGCTGATCTCCAAATCAAAGAACTTCTCGAATGGTTTGTTCAGACAATAATTTTCTCCCCCTTTACTATTGACTCAACAGTGCCTTTTCCATTTGCTCTTGCTTTATTGAGAGAGGCTTTATCCCAAAACTCACTCACTAACTCTTTATAAATGATAGGATTTTCTCGAAGAGCGTGAGTGATTCTACAGTTGTTTAGACCATGAACCATGGACTTAAACTCCTGATGGCTTAGAGGTGCATCAGAAAGACATCCAACAATGTTGTAATTATCAGAAAATTTCAATCCAACCATTTGTGTGCACCAAACGAACCAAGTGAGAAAAGCAAAAATTAAACAAATAAAATTAAATTTCTCAAAAGATTGATTTCGATTAACTAAGGTTGATATCGGTCAACCAAAGTCAAAACAGGCTCAGATTAGGCTTGAAATTGGTTGAAATTAAGTCGATTTCGGTCAAAATGGTCAAAATTTATCTAGATTGGTCCATTTTCTGAGGTTTTGGCCGAAAACGTCCCACCGAAAATCTAAAATCCTTGGATTTGGGTTTTTGGCCGAAAACGCGTCACCGAAAATCTAAGACTCTTGAATTTTAGTTTGCGGCCGAAAATATCCCATCGTAAACCAAAACCCTTGAATTCAAAACCCCAAAATTAACGTAGCACTTCCATCATAATCGAAGATTTGTCCTAAAACATGCAAGAAAACTTGATAAAATCATGTTAGATCTGATGCACCGCACTCGAAATCTACTTACATTAATGAATCAGTGAGCAATTTTGATGAATCACAAGGGAAAAATGAATCGATGAGATGATGAACTCGAGCAAATGGATTTTAGCAGCAAACGTGAATGAATGAGAGAGAGAAAGAAAAAGTGATTTCAGTGGAGGTGTGAAAAGAGAGGGGGAGGCCGAAATCTCTCTTTTTATACCCCAATTTAGGGTTTTCGGCTCATAAATCCGGTGGGCCTCACCCCAAAAATAATCTAGTTTTTAAAAAATATTTGAACGTTTTGAAGACTTAAAAATAAAATAAAATAAAAACTAAAATTTAAACGCAAACAAAATTTAATTTTAGAAAAAAATGAAAAAATAAAAATAAAATGAAATTTAGAAAGAACACTAACCACACTTCAAAACTAGAATTTAAACACTTTGGGATCATAAGTTTTAAAACAGTCTTAACTTTGTTTTTCAACACAAAAATTATCCAAAATATCATTCTTGAACTCTGTGCCAACGTTACTTCAAATTCCCTTCACCCTTTTGTTAGTCTGATTCTCAATTAACACAATGAATTGCTTAATCAAGTCAGCAGTCTTACTCTTGTTGGATAAGAAGAAAATCCAGGTAAACCGTGGGTAATCATCAATGACAACCAAGCAGTATGAATTCTTACTAATGCTGAAAATGTTGACCGGACTAAACAACTCCATATGCAATAACTGAAGAACAGTGATGATTGAGTTGACTAGTTTTGGCTTATGTGGCTTGCGATGATGTTTTCCTTGAGCACATGCCACACACTTCTCGAAAACAATGAAGTTCTTGATTGGAATACTACACACAATATCATTTTTCGCAAGACGGTTGAGGTTCTTGGCATTTGCGTGACTGAGTCGACGACGCCAAATCATAGCATTGTGTTCAGAAACCTTAGAGAAAAGACATGTAACTTGCTCGGGAATGTTATGGTTCATATCAATGATGTAGGCATCCCCTTCTCTTTTTGACCTCACCAAAATCCACTCTTCAGGAATGATGATTCCAGGCTTCAGAATTAGACATTCCTTGTTCATAAAGTGAGTGGAGTAGTCTTTATCACAAATCTGAGATACACTCAGCAGACTGTGTTTCAACTCGGGAGCATAATTCACACCGAGAACCGGAGACGCTCCACCGCAAACTCGGCTGACTGCAAACGCGCTGCTAGCCAAAAACACTGTTGAAACCCTAATATGAGACCGAGAATAGCCGCTGGGGTCTCGTAAAAAATGATCAAAATCGCCCAAAACTTGCCAAAAACACAAGTTTTTCAAAATTTTAATGCCAAACTCAATCAAAACTTCAAAAATATGAAGAACACGAAGAACAAACATGAAACATCCCAAAAATACCACCCAAAAATTTTTGTTTGAAAACTTTACTAAACCATAATATCAATTACCAAAAGATAAAGCCATGAATCATGTATCTCAAAATGTCATAATAAATTTATCAAATCGAAACTAGTATCAAAATCATATCAAAATATCAGAGTCTATCTCCCAGGCTAAACTATGGTGTGTGCCATGCCATCATCCCTAGCCCTTCCTTTTGCTAGCTGAGGTACCTTAAATCAAAAAATAAAAATGTAAGCACGAAACTTAGTAAGCTCCCCCAAACTACTACATACCATACAATAACACATAAAGCAACTACTCGGCCTTGCCCACTGCGTCGAACCAAAGTCCTGAAACTGCATCGGACCTAAGTCCGGAACTAACCAGGGCCTCGCCCTCTGCATCGGATCGAAGTCCGGAAAATGCATTGGACCTAAGTTCGTAACTTGCCCTCTGCATTAGACCGAAGTCCGGAAACTTACTGAACATAGCATAGCATAACATAACTACTAGCATAAACACATATACTACATACTGCATCGGACCGACGTCCGGGACACATAACACAAAGACATGCTTGAATCACAAAGACATCAACCACACTAGGCTACAGCATCGAACCAAAGTCCGGAACTACTGCTAACTAAATGGGCCGACATTGTAGCCGTAGACCCGTTCCTACTGGAAGGAAACTCACCTCGTAACGCTGGCTGCTGAGATGCTAAGTCTGAAACTGTCTGACTGCTGCTCCGGAACTCCCCGGCTAAAAAATCCATAAACACTAAATCAAATACTAATAACTAATCTCATGGTAAAAAGACTATTGTACCCCTGGTCAATGTCAACATCCTGGTCAAAGTCATCTTTCAGTTGATCGGACTCGCCGAGTTGGACTACCAACTCGCCGAGTCCTTATCATTCTTTCCGATCCTCTACCCGCTTCTACTCGTCGAGTTTGGCAAAGACTCGACGAGTTCTTCTTCGATACTAACATCGAGTCTAACTTCATCCGACTCGCCAAGTTGTATGAACAGCTCGTCGAGTTCTCCTTCATCATATGAACTCGTCCAGTCTGTGACTCTCCAAGTTGTATGAACAACTCGTTGAGTCTGTTCTTGAGGCAAGAAGATTGCCTTGTATGAACAACTCGTCGAGTCTCATGCATGCCATTACTATACAGTCGATTCTAGTCAATTTCATTGCATCCAATCCATAGATCTGGGCTTCTAGGGTTGGTTTTACACGTAAAGTTTCCAACTTTACTTGCATGCACAAGAGAATGGGGGTAAAACACCAAAATCATCCAACAATAAGCACTTGGGGTTTGGAACAAGGCTATATTTGCATAAAGGTAGCTACATTGAGCTCCTAGAGCTCAATAACATCCAGATCTATGGTTTCCATCCTAAGGAGAGTTCACATATCGAGTTTGAATCATATAAAGTTCCAAGAGAAACATACCCAAGCATAAAAGAGGGTTAAATGGAAGAATAAGCAAGGTGATAGGTTTATTACCAAAATATATAGCAAATGGGAGCTAGATTTTGGATCTCCTTTCTCTTCTATTGGTCTTCTTTCCTTTTTTCTCTTCTACAACTTTCAAACTAACACCAAAACACTCAAGCTCAACAATGGAGACTAGGGTTTACAGAGAAATGCTCTAGAGGTGCTGGAGGCTAGGATGGGAGGCTATAATGACGTTTAAATAGGGTACAAACCTTGGGATTTAGGTTTTCTTCCAAACAGGCGGACTTGCCGAGTTCGGAATATGGACTCAACGATGTGGGACCATGACTGATGGGTTTTCAGGCTTGGCAACAAACGTCTCGTCGATGGAAGGGGATAGGATTGACTCAACGATGTGGGCAACCCTTTTTCCACGACGTGGGACCAAAAAAAGGGCTATAAATAGAGCTCAAAGGGTTTCGGGTTTCATAGCTTAATTCTCTTCTTTTTCGTGTCAAAGCTCTACATTTTAACCCCCCGAAGCCATCCCGAAGCCCCGTTCTTCACATCCAAGTTCCGAAGGAAGGTCTTACACTCCTGAGATTCCCGAGAATCCTGAGAAATCAACTTTCTCCAGTCGAAGTTCTGCTCGATTTTCGTCTCACCTTCTTCAATCTATCAAGTGAGTTCATACCCCCACAACTACATTTTCAAATGCTTTGTAAATACTTTCATACACTTTTAAGGGGGGGAAATACAAGTAAACACACAGTTATCCTCGTGTGAAAAACATCAATCTTTTTCTATACTTTTTGTAATATAATCAATCATATGTTATTTATAACTATCATACGAAAACGTTCTCATGCAACATATCACGATAACACCTTGTCCTTTTGGACTAAAACATGTTGTTATATAAATTATCAAACACTTTATTTATATTTTGAGTATAAATGTTCAATAATGTTATTACAAATGTTATACTTTACATACAAAGTCGATACTACACTAGGGTTTACCATACAAACAAAATACTTTTGGAAAAACTATAATAGGTATAGTTTACAAAGAAATCGTGAAATTTTACATACTATAAATACTATATCAAGGAAATACTTTCATATACAAGAACAAATGAAATCTTCATACATAAATCTTTTTGATACTAAGTTTTGTGAGCCATTCAACTTCACGTACTTTCAAGTATGTAGTTAAAGTCATGTATTATATACCATAATATCTTGTAGGGAGAGCGTGATACTTGTGTATTGATCTATACGAGATTGACAATCCTGCACCTAAACTGTTAGCTACAGTTAGACCGGCAGGTTTGGGGTGAATAACTTCATAACATTCCAACGCCTGAAGAACGTTGTAACAGGCAGTCTGGGTCAATAGCATGGTTATAAAACTCACATAGAGTATTAAAAACACATTGATTTACGGGGTTATCAAATGTCTTAGTGATTTTATACATACATAAATCTACTATTCTAGGTATGAAAAACACTATTGCATTACAATTTTGGAACTTTTAAACTACCACACACTTAGGGAAAAAATTTGGATTTCTAGAAGCAAACATTCAAAACTGTCGGGTCTTGGTAGACGACTACTTTTATACTAGTAGGATATATGATATTTTCCAGGAGTTTTCAAACATATACAAACATTGACATTAAATACTTATGAACTCACCAACTTAATTGTTGACACTTTTTCAAAACTACTTGTATTTCTTAGGGATTCAGTAATACATGTAGACTTCAGCTTTTGGAGAAGTGACGCTAAGTCGTCAGTTTAAAACTCATTTTGTTATCATATTGGAATTTGTTTTGAACAAGTATCATTCAAAAATGTAACTTTTAAATTATATATATGATGGTTGTGTTACTTTCTTTACTATGTATTCAGCTGTTATGATACTACACGAAGTCAACCGCCCTCGAACGATTCTGTCGTTCTAGTTTGGGGGTGTGAAAGGTAGTCTCTTTCTCTCCCGTGTAACTCCAGACAGACAAGGCTCTCCGTTGAGCCTTAAATCCTCACCAATTCCTTTGAATCATCAGCTCTTCGCCATGGCTCATGCACTTCAGCTGCCAGGGGTCACTTCATGACTTTAACAGCAACTGCTCGTGACATTCACGTACCTCATTTTTAATTGACTGGTCTCATTTTGCAAGTCACTAATAATTCGATCCTTGTCAGTTGATGAGTCAACGGCCGACAGTGGTGGTGGTGACGGGTGAGATGGATCATATATCCGTGCCTGCTTTTATTGAGCCTCATGGGTAGGGGAGTTTTTGGGTGATGCTATTAGGGAAGGTGTCCTGTGAATTTTAGTGTCGAAAAAATCAGGGTGATTAATCCACATCGAGCAAATAATCCACCATTCAGCACGCATCTCATCTTCTATCAGCTCCAACTTCTATATGAGCCTATTACCCTGCTAACAAAATTATAAAACTATAAATAAACATAAATTATAAAATAAATAAATATTTAAATAATAAAGTAACCATACATCGTCTATTTGCAAAAATTGGTTGCAGTGAATCTTTGGTAACGACCTTAGTTTTGACCATGCAACAACCTGAGGGATCATATTCTGTTGTTGGGTACCAAACAAACTACTCACCGGTTAAAATGTTAGCAAACAAAATAAATAATAGTTTTTATCATATACTTACATTAAAAGCGTATAAAAACCCCTGTAGGGTGTAGGTTAATTTTTGAGGTTCGTTCTCTTTCGGTTCTTCTGGATGTATAAGCGTGTCAACCTTATTGAATACAATATATAGTTGTTTGTACAACTGATCCCAAGTTATTCTCCTCTATGGATATCTGCCACATAAAAAATTAGTTAAGAATTAAATTTATAAAAAATATTAGTAACGATAGGTAATTTAATTAATCAATAATTATAAAATAGACAATATTATACATGTTGAATTCATCAAGGCCGGATAACAAAGAGAAATACTCTTCGTTGTTTAGCCAACCACCCATTGAAACCCTTCTTTAACAGGTATAGAAGACATACACAGACTGTATCCTTGTCTAATAACTCATTAAGTGAATGTTGAAATACATTCGTAACATGGTGTAATTTGACCGAGACATTCATTGAGACCATAGGAAAGGCACGATAACGGAAGGCGACATCGGATGCAAAAGCAGGAAAATAGTCACCAAACCGAAAGCTGGTGATTAAACAAAATTCTTTCTTCCTGAAAGACAGCTCGTAACCCCAATCTCAAAAACCATTTCCTTTACTTGGCTTCGGGGGTCGGTGACAACTTCATGGAAAAGACGTAATATAGAAGCAAATGATCCCCATCTATATTAGGAATGTCTAACCACCTCCTGAAACATGTATTTTGGAACATAATCTCGCATTCAAGTTTGTTTTTAAATACCGCAAGAATTTCCTGCTGATTTTGGGTTTACGTGAGAGTGTAACTGATGCATCAAAAACCATGTCGTGTTGCATAAAAAAGAGGTGTTATCACTTCATTCTAAAATGGAAATGACTAATATTCCAGACCAGTTCCGGAGCAGTTTTGGACATGTTCGTCATGATCCGGACGAGTTCATCGTGTTTCGAAGCAGTTTTGGACATGTTCTTCATGTTCTGGAGGCTTCTGGAATGAAATTGTAAGATTCAGAATATGAAATTTCGATCTAAATCAACAATACCTAAACATCTAAATTACTTTTTAGTTGGTCCTACAACAATGACATCTTTAATTAAAACTCTGGAACGTTTTCAGTTCATTCCAGAGGTGGTCTACAAGTTCCGGAACAATAAGTAATAGTAGACAAATAGGAACCTTAAATAAACAAAGAAAAAATGAAGAACGTACCTATAAAATAACGGAGTCGTAGTGCTCGTCTTCCATGTCAGAGACGGGTGTCAATGCATGTCGGAGATAGGATTGTGTGTCTGAATCGAGTCCAAAATGTCGGAATCTGTAACAACCCGGTATTTCAAATCAATGTAATGACCTAAAAGGTCAAGAATTGTAATCTCTTTTGATATAATGAAATTAGTGTCAAAAATAAAATGTTCAGAAGTCTCTATTGGGTTGCCAAAAATGATAGTAAACGTGTCAACGTTTTCGGAAATATAAAGAACACTAAAATCTGAGTTATAACGAAGAAGATATGACCAATCGAAAATTCGTGTCAAAACCGATAAAACACCAGCAAACGTAAAAAAAGTGAAATTTCAAAAAAAATACTTTTTAGCCTTAGGTATCTAAACGAAAGTAGTGGATTATACTAAACCGTGAGCATGCATAAAAAGAACGTCAAAATCCGACTTCGTGTGAGGAATTTATGATTTTTTTAAGTTTTGGAATAGCGGTAGACAACTAAAAACTTGAAATAGAGATCGAGGGATTTTTGGCTGAAATAATCGAAATGAGAATCGAAGATCTCAACAATAGTAGCGCAACGGTAAAAAGTCTGACGAAAACGGACACCGGATGAAGAAGTTATGGATTTTTAACGGACTTTTCCTGTCCCGGCCTGTTAAAAATATAATATTGGAAATAAAGTCAAAATTAGCAGAAGGAGTCTAAGCGATAGTTGTAGAGCATAACCTAAGGCTACGCGTGGATATAAAGAACATCAAAAATGGAGCTCGTACATGGAAGTTATGGATTTTACAAGTTCGGGACACAAAACCCGAGGCTGTCAGGCAGCTCACGACGTGAGCCACCCATACTCACGACGTGAACCTGTGACTAATGGGTTCCAAAGCCAATCAACGAGTTGTCAAGTCTACGAGAGGAGGCAGGTCGAGCTCACAACGTGAACCAGCCAAACTCATGACCTGAACCTCAAATTTCACCCCTATAAATAGAAACCGATGGTTTAGGGTTTAGGTGCTCAATTCTCTTCTCTCTCGTGCCAAAGCTCTGTGTTTTAACCTCGGAGCCATCGCGAATCCCCGATCTTCACATCCAAGTCCCGAAGGAAGGTTTTACACTCCCGAGATTCCCGGGAATCTCGAGAAATCCGTTTTCTCTTGTCGAAGTTATGCTCGATTTTCTTCTCACCTTCTTTAATCTATCAGGTGAGTTCATACCCCTACAACTACATTTTCAAATGCTTTGTAAATGCTTTTATACACTTTTAAGGGGAGGGGGGAGGGGGAATACAAGTAAACACACGATTATCCTCGTATGAATAACATAAATCTTTTGCTATACTTGTTGTTATAATCAATCATATGTGATTTATATCATACGGAAACATTCTCATGCAACATATCACGATAACACTTTGTCCATTTTGAAATGAAACATGTTGTCATATAAATATCAAACACTTTATTTATAATTTTGAGTATAAATGTTCAATGATGCATTACAAATGTTATAATTTACATACAAAGTCGACACTACACTAGAGTTTACCATACAAACGAAACACACTTTTGGAAAAACTATAATAGGTATAGTTTACAAGGAAATCATGAGATTTTACATAATATAAGTACTATATCAAGGAAATACTTTCATATACAGGAACAAATGGACTTTTCATACGTACATCTATTTAATACTAAGTTTTGTGAGACATTCCACTTCACATACTACCAAGTATGCCGTTAAAGTCTTGTATTATATACGATAATCTCTTGTAGGGAGAGCGTGATACTTGTGTATGGGATTTACAATCCCGCACCTAAACTGTTAGCTACAATTAGACCGGCAGGTCTGGGGTGACAAACGTCATAACATTCCAACGCCTGAAGAACGTTGTTACAGGCAGCCTAAGTCAATAGCATGGTTATAAACTCAAATGGAGTATTAAAAACACAATGATTTACGGGGTTATCAAATGTCTTAGTGAATTTATCCATACATAAATCTATTATTCTAGGCATGACAACTACTAATGCATTACAATTTTGGAACTTTTAAACTACCATACATAAATCTATTAAAAAGGAACTCAGTGATTTTATACCAAACTTAAAAACTTTATACATAAACGCTTATAAACTCAACAATAATTGTTGACACTCTTTCAAAACTACTTGTATTTCTCAGAGATTCGATAATACAAGTAGACTTCAGCTTTTGGAGAAGTGACGCTAAGTCGTCAGTTTAAAACTCATTTTGTCATCATATTGTAATTTGTTTTGAACAAGTATCATTCAACAATGTAATTTTTAAATTATATATATGATGGTTGTTTTACTTTCTTTACTATGTATTCAATTGTTACGATACTACATGAAGTCATCCGTCCTCGAACAATTCCGCCGTTCTGGTTTGGGGGTGTGACAGAATCGGAATGTGCCTTTCTGAAATGATATCGCCACCTCAAATTATATGCCAAATTTTGAAAATCCAAATCCCGATTCGGAACATATACGGTTAATCCAAAATAGGCATTTCAGATCCAATGAAATGGGCCCGACCACCCGAAAAATAATCTAGAATTCGTTCCGGAACGACTAATTCCGGAATATATGGTTATTTTGCAAAAAAAGGAGAGAGAGAGAGAGAGAGAGAGAGAGAGAGATTATATTTATAAAAAAATCCCAAATCAATCTCCGCAATAATAATAATAATAATAATAATAATAATAATAATAATAATAATAATAATAATACTAACTTTGGAGAGTTTTAAACCAATTCATCAGGTGATAATGATATTAGGGATAATGATTTAAAAGGTTAATATATTTTTCGATTTGTACACATTTGATCCCTCGGTTTTTTGTCCACATTTACCACTTCAACTTGTTAAACTGTACACATCCAATCCTTATAACAGACTATTCTAGCTTAACCGGTAAAAATAACTTAACAGGGTATTGCATTTTCTCACTTTCTACACATTTAGTCCTTAATATTCTTGTACACATTTAGTCCTTAATTTTTTTTTGTTGCGAAATAATTCATTTTTGTTTTTGTACTCATTCGGTACTTATGAATGATTTCTTTAGGTTTTTTTCACAACATCTTACGTGGAACAATCATTAATGAGATGTTTTGGCTTTTGATGCTTATGTCAATCGTGATCCCGACTACTTAGTTGCTTAGGTCATGTGTTGTGAATGTCATAATTTTTTTCATACGATCTCAGATTTTAACGTTCTTTATATCTATGCATTTGTATTGTAATCTAGTACCGTCACACCCCAAAACCAAAAACGGCGGAAATGTTCTAGGGCGGAGGACGTCATGTAAAGTATCACAACAGTGCAAAGTAGTAAACAAGCAACAACATCATCCATTGCATTAATAGTAGAACTTTAATACATGTATGTTCTTTCATAGAATAAAACACCATAACAAATAATCAAAATAAAAGACGAATCTTGACCGCTCCGTCTTCTCAAAACTTGGTCGCCGTACCTGTCTACTGGTGACCTGAGAATACAAGTTATTTTGAAATCGTAGATCAGCATTTAAGTTGGTGAGTTCATAAGTATTTAATGTCAATGTTTGTATAAATTTGAATGAAATTGTTTGTAGATGTTTGAAAACTCCTAAAAAATCCCACATTTCCTACTAGTATAAAAGTAGCCTTCTACCAAGACCCGACTGTTTTGAATGTTTGCTTCTAGAAATCCAATATTTTTCCATAAGTGTAGGGTAGTTTAAAAGTTCCAAAACTGTAATGCAATAACGTTTTTCATACTTAGAATAATAGATTTATGTATGTATAAAATCCTTAAGGCATTTGATAACCCCGTAACTATAATGAAAAACTGTAATGCAATAATGTTTTTCTTAATACTCCATGTGAATTTTATAACCATGCTATTGACCCAGGCTGCCTATCATAACGTTCTTCAGGCGTTGGAATGTTATGATGTTTGTCACCCCAGACCTGCCGGTCTAACTGTAGCTAACAGTTTAGGTGCGGGATTGTCAATCTCGTATAGATCTATACACAAGTATCACGCTCTCCCTACAAGAGATTATGATATATAATACAAGACTTTAACGTCATACTTGAAAGTACGTGAAGTGGAATATCTCACAAAACTTAGTATCAAATAGATTTACGTATTTCCTTGATATAGTACTTATAGTATGTAAAATCTCATGATTTCCCTGTAAACTATACCTATTATAGTTTTTCCAAAAGTGTATTTTGTTTGTATGGTAAACCCTAGTGTAGTGTCGACTTTGTACGTAAAGTATAACATTTATAATGACATCATTGAACATTTATACTCAAAATATAAATAAAGTGTTTGATATTTATATAAAAACATGTTTCATTTCAAAATGGACAAAGTGTTATCGTGATATGTTGTATGAGAACGTTTCTGTATGTTAGTTATAAATCACATATGATTGATTATAACAAAAAGTATAGCAAAAGATTTATGTTATTCACACGAGGATAATTGTGTGTTTACTTGTATTCCCCCCCCCCCCCCCCCCCCCTTAAAAGTGTATAAAATCATTTACAAAGCATTTGAAAACGTAGTTATAAGGGTATGAACTCACTTGATACATAAAGTATAAGAAAACATAATCAATAGTTTGAAACACAAATTTCCTTGTGTTATACTTGTATTCCCCCCCCCCCCCTATAAAACATATAAAAAGCTTGGAAAAGGAGTAGGGGTGTGGACTCACTTGATACATAAAGTATAAGAAAACATAATCAATAGTTTCAAACACAAGTTTCCTTGTGTTATACTTGTATTCCCCCCCCCCCCCCCCCCCCTTATAAAACATATAAAAAGTTTGGAAAAGGAGTAGGGGTATGGACTCACTTGATACATAAAGTATAAGAAAACATAATCAATAGTTTGAAACACAAGTTTCCTTGAGTTATACTTGTATTCCCCCTATAAAACATATAAAAAGTTTGGAAAAGGAGTAGGGGTATGGACTCACTTGATAGATTGAAGAAGGTGAGTTGAAGAAGACGAGACACAACCCGGGCAGTACTTCGACTGAAAAGAAATCAATTTCTTGGAAATATCGGGACTTCAGGATTTGCATCGTGTGCTAGGGTTGTTATCGGGGCTTCGGGGTGGTCTCGGATGCTTAACACAGAGTAGAAGTGGGAGAGAGGATAGAAATGAGAAGCCAAACTCGGAAGGCTTCAATTTCTATATATAGGCTAAAAATCGAAGTTCGCGTCGTGAGTTTTACCAATTCACGTCGTGAGTTTGTCCCAAGTCGTAATGGCATGCGTCATCTGTCAAGTGGCTCTAAAATGGCCAGTCAGACAGTTCACATCGTGAACTTTAGTGTTCAGGTCGTGAACTCAGACAAATCTGACTCAGTTTCGAAACTCGTGCCTCAAACTTCAGAAAATCATATATTTCGCATACGAGCTCCGTTTTCGACGTTTCTTATATCCACGCATAGGTGAGATTATGCTCTACAACTCTCATTTAGACTCCATCGGCAAATTTTGATTTTATTTTTAATATTATATTTTTAACAGGCCGGGATAGGAAAATTCTGTTAAAAATCCATAACTTCTTCATCCGATGTCCGTCTTCATCAGACTTTTTACCGTTGTAATACCATTGATGAGATCTTCGAATCTCGTTTAGGTCATGTTGGCAAAAAGTCGCTCGATCTCGATTTCGAGTTTTTTGCTGTCTACTGCTATGTCTGAAATTTCGAAAAATCATAATTTCCTCATATGAAGTCAGATTTGGGTGTTCTTTTTATGTATGTTTACGGGTTTGGGATATCTACAACTTTCATTTAGACACCTAAGGTTGAAAAGTATTTTATTGAAATTTCTCGTTTTATGCTTAACAGTGTTTTACCCGTATTGTTGCGTATCTTCGATCGGTCATAACTTCTTCATTATAATTCGGATTTTAATATTCTTCATATTTTTGGAAACCTAGTTACGATCTTTATCACTTTATTTATCCCGATAGAGACTTTTGAACATTTTATTTTTGACGCTATTTTCATTATATTAAAAGAGATTACAATTCTTGATTTTTTAGGTCATTATATTGATTCGAAATATCGGGTTGTCACAACTACAACCTTCATTTAGATTACTCCTATTTAAAAGTAATATATTTTTACTTACAATCTTTATATCCATACGTTTTTTATGAAAGCATGTATTGATGTTTTTTTTATAAAATCGTAAGTAAAAATATATTACATTTTAACGGGAGTAATCTTAACGAAAGTTATAGTAGACTCAAAATATAAACATGTGGATATAATGATGGTTAAAATTTGATATCGTATGAAGAAGATACGATATTCAAAATACAAGACCTAAGTCAAACCACAAGACCTATGCAACCAAGCAGTCGAGGTTGCGATGGACATAATCATCAACAAACCCAAGCACCTCATCAATGATTTTTCAACGTAAGTTGGCATGAGAAAAAAACGTAAAGAAAGCATTCATAAGTACTGAATGTGTACAAAATCAAAAAAAAAAAATTATTTTGAAACAACAAATATATTAATGACTAAATGTGTAAAAAAATATTAATGACTAAATGTGTATAAAATGAGAAATATATTACCCTATTAAGTTTTTCCCGGCTAACCTGGAGTACCCAGTCACAAGAACTGAATATGTACAGTTTAATAAGTTGAAGGTTAAATGTTGACTAAAAAAACTTAGTAACCAAATGTATACAAATCGAAAAATATATTCCCCATAATATTATCATCACTTCTTGTATCGCGACGAATACGAGAAACACAGAATTTTTAGAAACACTATGAAGACTTGGACCTATCTAAAAGAAAAAAAATACAATTGCTGACATATCTAAAATCAAAGAACTTCATCCTGCCATCTTGAGATCCTAGACTTATGTCGATGCCGTCGAAAAAAATACACAACAAAACTCCCAAGAATTTCGAAATAAAAATGTTTGATCTTCATCAGAAATCAAACCTTAAGGTTGGAACTCAACTTCAAATTTGGTATTTGTTTGAATCGCTGATATGCACACCACGAGGGAGTGGGGGTAGGAGACGGATGAATATTATGTCGGTAGATGAGAAAATAATCAAAATATGGTTTAGGGTTTGATATATGAGAAAATATGGAAAGAGGGAGATACTTTAGGTGTGGGATGATATATGGGTTAAAGTTAACATTTATTTTGCTATTGTTTTATAATTTATAATTTATTATTAATAAATAAAGGATAAGTAAGTGCCATCTATAGTATTAATACGTTTTTTGTTTTTGTTTTATAATTTATTATTAATAAATAAATGATAAGTAAGTGCTAACTATAATAATTAATTGCTAAAAGCTAAATGATGAATAAAAAAATAGAATTATGAAAATTAATGAGATAAAATAACTAGTTCTAAATATAAGGTTGAAATGTGATATATAATCAAATATGACCATAACGACCCCTAATTCTTTTGGTTAAGCTTTGAACCTTTGGCCACTTAATCACTAAATATTTAAGAACAAAGTCGGAAGATTCGTCCGAAAAAAAGTTAAGTAGAGCAAGAAAAACCTAGAGATTGAAGCAAAGACGACAGCGATGCCATTTCTCCTCTTTAAAGGCACTCTAAAATTCAAACTGCGTTCAAATTAAATGGTTTCCATTCCAATCCTCCTCTAAAATCTACAGATTTCGCATGAACTCCGACAATTACGTAACACTTTCTTGTGCCAAATGTCAGATCACTCACCAGCGCAAATAGAACAGGAATCGAAAGAAGAAAACCTCCCAATCAAAACCCCTCTTCTTCCCCTCATTCCGGACCAAACCCAAAACCTAAATGAAGAAGATCAAGAACAAAAAGAGGACGACGAAGAAGAAGAAACCCGTCTTGATAAAAGCCTTCAAAGGTTGAAGTTGATTTTAATTTTGTTGGGTTTCGATCAAACTACTGTTTTGAGATTTGGGATTTCTTGGGTAGCGTTTTTGGTAATTGGGGTTTCGGTTCCTGTAATTGTGCTGTGGCTGACCACCAACTGTTTGAATTGTGATCTCTACCAAATCGAAGGCTTTGAGCTTATCATCGTTGCTTCACATGCTTGTTTGGCAGCTGTTTCTCTGCTTTGTCTTTCCCATAATTTGAGGAAATATGGTCTTCGAAAGTTTCTGTTCGTCGATCAGTATAGTGGCCATGTCGAAAGATTCTCAAAGGAGTATATCCAGAAAATTTCTGTAAGTAAATACCCAATTCGAATCCATCTATATCATCAGAGTAAATCTACGACTATATAAATCGGGCTTTGTTTGTCTTATTTATCACAGGAATCTATACGATTGCTAATACTATGGGCTCTGCCATGTCTAATTTTAAAGATAGCCCGTGAAGTGATTCGTATTACATACATGCACAATGATTCATGGTGGAAGTCTTTAGGGATCCTTGTAGCTTTGACTTGGTCATGGGCATATGTAAACTTCATCTATTTATCAGCCTGTCTCGTGTTCCATTTAGTCTGTAATTTACAAATCATCCAGTTTGATGATTACGGAAGACTCTTGGAAACAGAAACCGATGTTCTTGTATTCATAGAGGAACATGCTCGTTTACGCCATGATCTCTCAAAAATAAGCCATAGGTTCCGAATCTTTCTCATACTCATGTTCACCGTTGTCACATCAAGCCAATTTGCAATGCTGTTTCAAATCACCGAGTTCAGTAACAAAGTAACCTTTATAAACAGCGGTGATTTTGCAGTAAGTCGGATACCAAAAAACCCTAAACCATAAACCCAGATCCAGAACCAGTTGATGATTTATCAAGTGTTGTTGCAGGTGTCATCAATTGCGCAAGTTGTGGGTTTGATTCTGTGTTTGAATGCTGCTGCGAAGATTTCTCATAGAGCTCAAGGGATTGCAGCGTTAGCAAGTAGATGGCATGCATTGGCTTCATGTGGTCCAGATGATGCGTCTCATATGAGAGTTTCTAATCAAGCGATGAGTGTGTCTTCTGAAAGTGATTTGGAGGCAATGAATTATATACCCCTTCCTACGAATACGCAATTGGCTTCTTATCTGTCTTCCTACCATAGGAGACAAGCTTTTGGTAAGCTGATAATAAATCCTGAACCCTAAACCCTAAACTGTATTGGAATTTGGTCTGATTTGAGTTTTGTTGTAGTGATGTATTTGCAGAATAATCCGGGAGGGATTACTTTGTATGGATGGACGGTGGATAGGAGTCTGATAAACACCATCTTCTTTATTGAGTTGTCTCTGGTTCTCTTTGTTTTGGGAAGGACTACAGTTTTCACAAGCGAGACTTTGCCATGATTATTTCAAGATTGGTAATTATTATGGGTTCTATTCGATGATACCCAGAGAACATAGAATGAAGGAAAATGTATTCATTTATAACTGTTAATACAGTTTTAGTTGCATTCTAAGAAAGGAGGACTAAAGTCTATTGTTTTTCTCTAGAAGAAGGGCTCATTCTAAATAGAGTTAGAATTATATATAATATAATGTTAATATTAGAATTATATATAATAATTATATTTTTTTAGAAACAATACGAACGTTAACAACAACAAACATAATGATACCAACAAAATGAAAATGAAATGAACCCTTCCGATATTTAAATAGAAATTCACAAACTGTTTAGAATACACAGATTAAATAAGTTGTTACATTTATGGTTGGTTTCTAACAGAGAAATTTCCCCATTAAATAAAAGTAAAAGAATGTCAATTTTTTGTTAGTCAAACAAACCAAGCTGTCCCTAATTTGGGTTGTTGAAGTTCCTTCCTACGTTGCTCTTCTAAAGGATCAGGACTCTTCATTAACCTCCGTACACGCATGAAATAAATTATTAAATTGGTATTATTTATTTTATTAAATTCAACAACAAATCTTCCCTTCCATTATTTATCAAATATAATAGACAAAAACAACCGACACTTGTCCTGTGCATGATGAGCCGGAAAAGTTGGCATAAAATCAGGGGCGGAGATTTAACTTGGTCCATATGGTAATATGTTATTTCAGGCTAGGTCCATAGGGGAAAATAGCCATTTAAAAAAAAAAAAAAAAAATTAACACCTCAATGGTTAGATTTAACGACAAGGACGACTTATTTCGGGAACCAAAATTGCAAGAATATGAAACCACAAGGACGACTGGTGTAATGAAAAAACAAAAACTAGACCAAAGTTGCTATTTTCATTGTGATACAGGGGCCATTTCTATAATTTACTCTAAAACATTTTAACTACAAGAAAGATAGGCATACATTAAATTAAGGAAATTGATTAACGAACGCTTTTTAAAAAATAACTAACAATTCTAATTTTTGAAATACGACTATCATGTCCGGAACCGGGAATTTCCGAGAGAAATCTAGGATATCGGAGTAGTATTCCGAAATAGCGTTTCAGAACAATCGTTTTTTTTTTTTTTCAAATAAAATGTATATATTGCAAAACAGAACAGTGCTTAATAATTTTTAAATCTATCAAAACTAATAATTATATAAATCTTCCAAAACTAATAATTTTTAAATATACTAAAACTAATAATTACATAAAGATAAAAATAACTTGTGCTTGATATGTTTTAAATAATACTACATCGTTCAAATGGAACACTATTTTTTCATGGTTGTCCAAAAATTTCCATCAATCGCTCCAATATGATTTCCTTTGGTGTCAGACAGTTGTGATTTATATGCGCCCATTTCAAGGGCAAATTTGAAACTCTCTAGGGCCCACACATCAGTGGGTTTGATACCCCAATAGTTGATATCCGCTAGAAGTTGGGTACACATTATCATTTCAGCACAACTTTCCACCCGCAGACCAACAAACAGAGTGAGTAGACTATCCAAAACTTGGAGGATACGTTTCGGGCATGCGTATTGGATTTTGGTAGGATTTGGGGTACGTATCTCCCTTTGGCGGAGTTTTTGTATAAAAACAGTTATCATACCAACATTGATTGACTTCCTTTTAAGATGCTCTATGGGAGGAAGTGCAAGACCCCGATATGTTGGGGTGAGATCGGTCAGTGATTCATGGGGAGTACTAAGGTGGTACTTAAAACTACCGAGTTAATTTAACAAGTTTGGGTAGACTTCAGACAGCTCAAAGTCGACACAAGAGCTAGTCCGACAAGCAACGGTCGGATATGGAGTTTCAGGATGGGGATTTGGTTCTCCTGAAGGTGTCACCTTGGAAAGGTGCCATCTGATTCAGGAAGATTGACAAGTTGGGCCCCAGGTACATCAGTCCTTTCGGGGTTTTGGCATGGGTGGGCCGAGTTGCTTATCGCTTGGATCTACCTGAGGAGCTTAATGAGATCCATAGCACGTTTCACGTCTCTCAACTATGGAAATGTTTGGTTGATGATTCCATAATGGTTCCATTGGATGATATTTAAGTGGATGATTGCCTGAATTATATCGAGAGACCAGTGGCAATTCTTGATCGGAAGACAAAAACCTTGAGGAACAAGGTTGTTGAGTTAGTGAAGGTGCAGTGGCAGCACCGCAAGGGTTCATAATGGACGTGGATCGAGGTCGAGATGATGGAGCATTACACTGAATTATTTGTGGTAGCCGACTTCAAGGACGAAGTCTCATTCAAGTGGGGGAGAATTGTAACACTCGATTAAAGGTATTTTTCATTTTGACCCGTGGTGTGTAAATGTTTTGCAAATTTGGACCCTAGGGGCAGTTTTGCCAATTCCAGAAAAGTTAGAGTACGTTGAGTGTACTCCTCGTACGTTGGGCATACGTACTCAGAGGGAAAACCTTAAATTTTAGAGTTTGGACCCTATTTAAACAGCTTAATGAACCTTGATCCTCTCATTTCCCAATCTCCATAGCCTTTTGAGTCCCATTTCGAAACCCTAGCCCCTCTTGAAGAGATTTGACCCTTTTATGTGTGTTGGTAAGAGTTGAAGAAGAAGAAGAGATTGGAAGAAGGAGCTTTGATCAAAGGAGAACTTGTACATCTAGATTTCTCACATCATTTCCAGCTTCATTGAGGTATAAATCTTGGAACTTGCTTCTTGTATACTAAGATCTAGCATTTATGAAGTTTTGGTCCCTTTTTGGTCATATGACGAGATCTAGTGGATTCCTTCCACTCCATGTAACATCTCGTTTAAAATAATAATAATAATAATAATAATAATAATAATAATAATAATAATAATAAATAAATAAATAAATAAACCCTAAAAACCTAAGTTGTATTTTTATATTTTTTGTTTTAGCCCTAAAGTCGTATTAAATTAGTGGGGTGTACACCTTGGGGTGTTAAAAATTATATTTTCTGGATATTGAGGGTTAAATTGTAACATATGGACTTAAATTGAAAGGATTTTTGGAAGAAGGGGGCTATATAGTAAATTAGGGATTTAATTTGAAACGATTTAGGATGGAGGGACTGGAAGTGTCAAAATGGAATGAAGTTTAAAGTTGGAGACGGGACTTAAACCCGTCACTCCCCATCCTCCCTTGGTTCTCACTTGAAGCAAACCCTAATCTAAATCATATTGCAGTCGCCACCCTTATCACTCCACACCTCCAGCCACCGCCACCCCCTTGTCACCATCGTGAACCACCAAAGCAACCACCGTTGTTGCTACTGCTAAAAACTACGAAGATTGATGTGTGGACACCATATCAGTGGGCAGTCGAAACGTTTTGACTGTGGACGCTGTTACCTCTCTTCGATAATGGTGTAGCTCTCTTTCATGTTCCTTGTTTGGTTCTAGTTCTATAGTAAGATCACATGTCCGGGTGACTATCTCACCTCTGAGTATATACGGCCATGCATTCCTTAGATTGTGTGTGTGTGTGTGTGTATATATATATATAGTATGTTGCTATGTTGTAATGATCTGTTAGATATGTGTTCTGGTATCGAGTATGCTGCTATATTATAGTGATTTGTAAGATCTGTCTCCTAGTATTGAGAATGTTGCTTTGCTATAATAATATGTAGAACTATATGTTATTTGTGCTTGTTGGTCATCATCTATGGAGTGCCCTTACAGACCGTGTTGTCATGTACGATAGCCTGAGAACTCTTGGTCTAGGCTCTCTTGTCTGTTCCTTGTTCGGTTGTGGCTCTAGAGTAGGATCATTTGTTCGAGTAGCTATCTCACCTCTGGTTACTTATGGTTACGCATTCTATGGAGGTTAGCTAGTAGAAGGACTGTATGTTGTGAGAGGACTAGTAAGTGGTAGTGAGTTGTATGATTGTTGTTTTCCTATTTTATGTGCCTACTTGATCCTAATTATTTATATGTTGACATTTGTGTTTGGTTTGGGTTGAGTCGTTCTTGGTTTGTGTTGTAAGCCAAGATACCCAGTACCGACCGGCTGTAAGTCATAGGCCCGAAGGCTCGAGAGGAGTGGTTGCGTTGAGGCGATAGGCTAACAAACCCTGGTATTCTGGCCCATATAGACTGAGGTCCTCCAAGGCGGTCCAGTCAGGTAGAAGGCCCAAAGAGGTGGTGTTATGTACACTTGTATGATTATCCGTATGGGGTATTTTAGGGGGAAAATCACTAAGCTTTATGCTTACCCAACTGTTTATTGTTCCAGGTATTATCGGTGACTATGGGAAGGCGTAGGCAGGACTGTACACACTCATTAGCAGCATTAAGGATTTATCATTTCCTATTATACTCTGTTTTTAATAAATGTAATTTGGAATAAACGGTTTTATTAATAACGGATTTATAAATAGAAAAGTTTTAACCTAATAAAAATGAAAAAAATGGTTCTGAAAATGGGACGTTACAAGTTGGTATCAGAGACCTAGTTTGAGTGAATTGGAGTAACACTTGTGTAAATCCAGTCTCAAACTAGGATACAAGAATTTTTGTAAAATGTTGTTGAAAGAAATAATTTAAAATAAACAGGTTAGGCTAAGGACATGGGCTCAGTCTTTTGTCATGTTCTTGTTTGATTGTTGGCTTGGGATCAGGAACGTAGGACTTGACCTAACTTTGACTTTTTCAGGGGGTGTGGTGTGTATAGTCAGTCATAGCACGTACAGGAAAGTAGTTCCCAAAAAACCCATACTTGTTATGTTTGCTGAGTTTTTATTTTTGTTGATGCATGAATTGTTAGAAAATCATGCTAGTGGATAAGATTCTTTTAGAAACTATTGGATAGAAAGGCCTAATTTCTGTGATGCCTTCTAATTTAGGGAGTTGCTTACCTAATATATATGTTGTTGATTGTGTGATTACTGCATACATGTTGATTAGTTGTATATGTTCGGGATTGAATATCCTCAGGATGATCGAATTGGCCTTACTTCCTGTTCCTTGTTTGGTTGTGAATTTAGGGTAGAGTCGATTATTCGACAGTCTATCTAACCCCGTATTATGTATAACAAGCATGTATAAAAGCAACCAGCGGTGCATGATGAGGGTAATCCTAGGAAGTTAGTTGTAGCTCGCAGGAGTAGTAGGTGTTAGCACACCTAGGAGTGGCTTAGTGTAATGACTTAGAACCTTGGAATGAATTCTGAATCAACTATAGATATGTGTTGAAGGTAGTATGGGCCTATACTACTGAAAGCACATGATCAGTATAAGACTCGGGAGAAATTTTGAGGCTACAAAGGGACTAATAGGAGTAGGGTCGAGTGTGTTGAGCACTATGTTGTGATGTATGATCTTTTCTTGGTATATTTTCAGTATGACGGCTATTGGAGGTTCAACAGTCGAAGCAGGTAGCCAGGGAGGGCCAGGATTAACGGAGGACCAGGTTAAGGAGATCATTCGTGAGGAGGTTGCTTCTTTTTTTTAGGGGGTGACTGCAGAGTTTCTCGAGATGGTCAAAACCACCATGATTGAGTTTTTTGATGATTGTTATGCTACAATTTCTAAGGTTGTTGCTACTGCAGCCACCACGACTGTTACTGCCATTAGGGCTCAAGGAGAGAGAGCTTTCCAGTACCAGGACTTCGATAATATGAAGCCCCGAGAGTTTGATGGTGTGACATCCCCAAAATCACGGCCAGAAAAGACCGATTTTGTTTATGCTTTATAAAAATCAGAGTACTTCATTTTATAAAAAAGTTGCGAAATTTGTTCCCAGAAAAACATGGTAAATACGTTATTAAAACATTTTCGAAGAAACGTATTTATTTCATTTTAAAACGTTTGGGATGTCATCGTTAATACAGGAACATAAGCATAAATAGAACTTACAATTATTCACACTAGTGGTCTACATCTCTTTAAATCTCTCAGTGTAATGTCACTTCATATCAACACCTATGATATAAATAAACTGAGTGGGTCAGGTTGGGAAACCTGGTGAGCACATAGGGATTTCAATCCCACAATGTTATACCATATATATAGTTTAAAATTCACAAAATATACAATTTCACCATACATATATATAAACAACTCTTATCCCACCCCGTCGATCCTCGCAACGAGGCTATCCATTGTAACACCCAAAGTTTCGAAGACCAAGAAAGGAAAGAAAACCCTAAGTTTAGGGGTCGACTCGGCGAGTCTAAGGAGGGACTCGGCGAGCCGACCAGGGGGACTCGGCGAGTCTGGTCTGTGCGTGGAAAACCCTAAATTCGGGACTTGGGGCCTATATAAATGTCTTAATCTTCTTCCCAGGGTTCCTTACTGCCTCTTTAGCCCTGGATATCAAACCCTAGCCGTCATATCTCCTAGTTGAGCCTTGGAAGGTGCTTTAAAGCTTGGAAAAAGGAAGAAGGAACTTGGAGGAGCAGGAAGGAGCTATAGATCTGGGATTGTGAGTTCATTTTGAGCACTTGGAGGTAATAAACTAGTTCCTGGACCCTTTTTGCACCTAGATCTATGTGTGGTTGTTGGGGCTCTTTTGACATAATGTTATTATTTTGGGTTAGAAGCCGGATCTGGAGTTGCTACTTCAGATTCAAGTGTTTTAGGGCCTGGAGAAGCATAAAGTATCAGTCATTGTGTTGATTTTGAAATCCCTTGGCCTTACACCCTAGTTAATGGCGTATCTTGCCTAGATCTCCTTCTCTACACGTAAAGTTTGCAACTTTACGTAAGGAATAGACCTTAAAAGAGTGGATCTACAGTTTGGAGTCCATGCATGACTCAAAGGTCCTCTGCATGTATGTAGAACCGACTGGACTCGGCGAGTCCTCCGAGTGGACTCGGCAAGTAGCTTGAAGATGAGGAGGAACTCGACGAGTAGGATGAACAACTCGTCGAGTCGGATGAAGTTAGGCATGGACTCGGCGAGTTGGATGAGCAACTCGGCGAGTTGGTTGAAGATTTTCTAGGACTCGGCGAGTCATGGACTGACTCGGCGAGTCGGGTCGCGAATAAGAAAGACCCTGAGTTTATGAACTCGGCGAGTCTTTAGGAAGACTCGGCGAGTAGGGTTGACCTGGAAGGTTGACTTTGACCAGAGTTGACTTAGTTGACTATCAGACTAAGTGTTATATGTATATTGATAGCTCGGAGAGCTGGAGGAGCAGCGGATCAGGGGATTATCGAGTAGCAGCCAGAGATTTATCAGTAGGGTTCAGCAGTCTCAAGTGAGTTTCCTTCCAGTAGGGACGGGTCTAAGGCCACAATGCCGGACCGTCCAGTTAGCAGTGGTTTCCGATGCAGTAGTTAGCATGTTTGATGCCTTCGTGGCTCAGACAGGATTTATGTGCTATGTTTTATGTGTTATGTGTTATGTGTTCCGGGCTACGGCCCGATGTAGTATGCAGTATATGTGTTCATGCTAGTTGATATGTTATGCTATGCTGTGTTCACCCAGTTAGCCCGGACTTCGGTCCGATGCAGGGGGCAAGGCCCCAGTTAGTCCGGACTTCGGTCCGATGCAGGGGACAAGGTCCCAGTCAGTCTCCGGACTTCGGTCCGATGCAGGGGGCAAGGCCCCAATTAGTCCGGACTTCGGTCCGATGCAGGGGACAAGGTCCCAGTCAATCTCCGGACTTCGGTCCGATGCAGGGGCAAGGCCCCAGTTAGTCCGGACTTCGGTCCGATGCAGGGGACAAGGTCCCAGTCAGTCTCCGGACTTCGGTCCGATGCAGGGGGCAAGGCCCCAGTTAGTTCGGACTTCGGTCCGATGCAGGGGACAAGGTCCCAGTCAGTCTCCGGACTTCGGTCCGATGCAGGGGGCAAGGCCCCAGTTAGTCCGGACTTCGGTCCGATGCAGGGGGCAAGGCCCCAGTTAGTCCGGACATTGGTCCGATGTAGTAGGCAAGGCCCAGTATGTGCTTTATATGTTTTTGTATGGTATGTGTTAGATTGGGGGAGCTCACTAAGCTTCGTGCTTACGGTTTTTAGTTTTGGTTTCAGGTACCCGGTTTTCAAAAGAGGAGCTCGGGGAGATTGCAGTGCACACACCGTAGTCAGTTAGCCTGGGAATGATCGACTCTGATAATGATATTATGTTTTGAATTAATACTCGAGAATTTATGTTATGAATTATGATACAGTTTTTATAAATATGATTCTAGTAATGCTTTTAAAGAAATTTTTGATCGTGATTTTTGGGTCGTTACAAGTTGGTATCAGAGCCTTGGTTTGAGGGATTCAGATATGCATTCGAGTGTATCTGAACTCAAACTAAGGGCACGATAAGGGATTTTCAAAAGAAAAACATTTTTGAAAAAGGGTTTTGGAAAAAGAACATAGAAAGAAAAGATTTTTTTTTAAAAAAACGAGAAAAGGGTGTGGTGCATGCAATCAGCCGAGCTCAAGTAAGTACTCCCAATTTACCCATACAAGTTATGTTATTATTTTCGATATCAGTTTCAGTATCAGTTTCAGTTCAGTTTCAGTTCCAGCTTCAGTAGAACAGCATGCTAGAATAGGACTAAGGATCTAGGATGATGCCTTATGTGCCTGCTTTATGTGTTCCAGCTTGATGAGAATTGCATGTTAGTAATGAGTAGACAGTAGTAGGATAGCCTGGGTAGGTTATGCCTGATAGTATGAGCTTAGCATTGTATGCTAGTGCAGTTTCTTGTTATGAGAATAGTTTTGCCTGAGTATGTTTCCCTTATCCGAATGTTGCTTGCTTCGTGCTTTGTAGAACTCTGAGTGATGAGAGTTAGCCATTAGGTGAATACGTCACATTACATGTGATCAGGGTTGAATAATCTCAGAGTGTTGGATTTGGCCCTACTGCGCAGCTCTTGTTTGAGTCCAACCGTTGTAGGGACGAGTCCTTTACTTGAAGGATTATCTGAGACTCGTCACATGTGATGGTATTCAGGTGGTGACTAATTGGCATTACAAGGAGGCCTTCGGCAGCTGAGGACTGTTTGGGTAGAGTTAGAGGTTCCCTAGGGCAAGCCTAGGATGAGAGTAGCAGAGATCAGTAGAAGAGTAAAGGGGACTTGGTGGAGTTGAGGTAACTCTTGAGGAAAGTACGGATAGATGTGGAAGGTAGTAGGGGCCCATACTACTGAAAGCAGAGGATCCGTACTCGATTCAAGAGGGGCCGAGGCGAAACCAGGGAACTAGTAGAGTATGTGAGAGATCCCTCAGCAGTAGTATGTAATTGATCAGGGATTGTTATATTTTTCAGCATGGTGACGTTGCGCGAGATATCAGTTGGCAGTTCAGGTGCAGGGGAGGGTTCTGGCTCGGGCTTTAGAGTCGGGCAGCTTGATGATCAGATGAGGGATTTCATTTCCGCAGAGATTATGCGCAACATCATCGATCAGACTCCAGTGATTTTCGGTTCAGTTAAAGAGGCTATTGTGGAGCTCATGGACAGTCATCTTGAGGCGTTTAGGGCCGGATTAGTTTCAGGACAGATTGGGGCTCGTCTAGGTCCCGAATCCTATGGAGTTTAGGGATCCATCAGGGAGGGAGATCCCATTTCTAGTTTCTGCTATCAGGGGGCAGGGGTGTGTGGGGCATTCTGTCTCCAAGAGAAACCATTGCATGATTGGATAGTTGAGGAAGTTTCGCGAGCCATTCGCGAGGGTCTGCTAGACATGGTCGTGAGGATCACTGATAGATTGATAGCGAGGCTTCAGGATCAGACATCTGTTGTTCAGTCAGCAGACGTTACCGTTGGGGTAACACAGGAGCAAGAGTCGGGCAGGGAGCCGGAAGGGAAGAGGAAAATGGATGAGACTCAGGTTGCCACAGGTTCGAGTAAGAGGCCCAAGGGTTCATATTTGAGGACGAGGAACTATCAGAGCCACAGTCGATGCGGGAAGTGCGGAAGGACGCACATGGGTGTGTGTAGGCGTAGAAGTGGTGGCGATGCTGGGTGTTTCAAGTGCGGCCAGATTGGTCATTTTAGCAGAGACTGTGTTGTTACCATCGCCCAGGGACTTGATCCGTTGTGTTTCCATTGCAGTTTGAGGGGCCACAAGAAGGCCCACTGTCCGAGTTTGTATTCAGCAGGGCAGGCGCCAGCTCCTGCCCTTGGAACTTCAAGTACCGTCAGTGGTTGTCAAGGCCGGGCAAGGGTGCCTACGGCTCGGAGCCGAGTTTCTCCGGTAGATTTCAGCAGGGATTCGAGCAGCACTGAGTAATGGAGGTATGTAACTTTGTGTTTATCAGCTTATGTTATGATTATATTGTTATGGTTTTTGCATCAATGGTGGTATAAGTGTTGTGTTATGGAGTGGCTTGCTTGTGATTACGTCATATGCCATTTTCATACCTCGGATAATTGGTTGGTAGTTAGGGGATGTGCTCATATGGAGAAGTTTCGGAGGATGCAGTAACTGTAGCATGGTAGGGAGAGATCTGGATCGTTTCGCTAGTTCGGAGTGGATCGTGGGTTGGATGGAGTGGTCAAATTCCTACCTGGCGGGCTCGGGTTCCCCAGTAGAAGTTTTGGAATGGTAGTAAAGGATCGGGATCTCTTTTGAGTGTGAAGCCGCAAGGGTTAAGCAGGATCGAAGTGGGGGAGAACCCTCCGGGTATATTTGGATAAGAGTCTCGTAGACTCAGAATGAGTGCGCGGCCTCTAAGAAGAAATGGTAGTAGCTCAGTGATGGATGGATTGAGAAGTTCAGAATTAGGAGTTCGAGAATTTTCCCAGCAGTTAGTTCATGTAATCGAGATGGTTAGAAGTTGGTTGGGAATCGAAGATTGAGGGTCACCTGTCGGACGCATGAGAGTCGGAATGAAGACCCTGAGAACGGGTAGCAGGAGATGTTTTAGCATTGGTAGCCAGTGTCTGAGGCAGCATGCAGATTGCGTAGATTCAGGAGTTGGGAGGTTGGAAACTTCCCAACAATAGCTTCTTGTATTCAGATTAGTAGACAGTTGGGTTGGGAACCAAGCCGGAGAATTCCTCGACGAAGCACTAAGTATATCAAGGATAAAAGATGTCGAGGATGATGCAGAATTCAAAGACTGAGGGCTGGTTTGAGAAATCGGGATGACGAATCACTAGCAGTCAGATGGTAGTAGTAGTGTCGTAAGCCTGCGGGGGTAGCCGTAGCATTCACTAGCAGTCAGATGGTAGTAGTAGTGTTGTAAGCCTGCGGGGGTAGCCATAGCATTCACTAGCAGTCAGATGGTAGTAGTAGTGTTGTAAGCCTGCGGGGGTAGCCGTAGCATTCACTAGCAGTCAGATAGTAGTGGAGTGTTGTAAGCCTGCGGGGGTAGCCGTAGCGTTTATTAGCAGCCAGATAGTATTTGAGACTTGTGAATCCGAGGGTGTAGCCGTGGCTTTTATCAGATTGGTAGCAGCATGAGCACGTGGCTGAACGCGGGAATGTAGTAATTCCCACCCGTTCGAGTGCAGCGGTGGGAATATGGGAATCCACGGATTAGATTCGGATTTCTCAAATGGTTCAGTTATGGCTAAGTCAGCGAATCTTGGCTATAGATCGTCACATCAGTTATGAGATCAGAGTAGCAGTGGACCGTTGAGGTTCGGGTATGTTAAGGGCTACCGTCAGTCTGGGAGCCATCATGTTGTTAGTCATAGAATGGATGATGTCAGGATGTGAAGTATGGACCCGATCGGTTGGATCGGAAGGTTGTTAGAGCCTCAGTGACAGGATAATTAGTGGAAACGAGTCCTTGAGGGAGATTTCATTCAGAAGTCGTGGAAGCGACTAAGGGAGGAGTCCCTTGACTCCACAGTTGGACTTGAGTTTAGTGTTTCAGGAAGCTCAGTGTTTCAGCCAGTTTAATGTTTCAGGCAGCTCAGTGTTTCGGCCAACTCAGTGTCTCAGGCAGCTCAGTGATTCAGCCAGATCAGCGTTTCAGGTAGTTTAATGTTTCAGGCAGGTTCGGTATTGCAGACAATTCAGTGTTTGAAAGGTTTCGGAGTTTGGGTCAGTATTGTATTTGAGTTGGAATACTAGTGTTGACGGTATAGTTGGTTGATGTGGAAATGACAAGTCTCTCTCAGCAGGATCAGTTGAGCCTTCGGCCGAGTATAAGTGACATGTAAAGATAGCTAGGCAAGTAGCTTTTCTTCGGGATGAAAGACTCGAGTTAGTAGGAGTTGAGTAATCAGATGGGATATAAGCAAGCTATTCCCAGCAGCATCGTTTCAGTATGAGCGGAAGAATGGATAGAACAGTTAGATAGTCGAAGTATTTTCAGGAGTCGCTGGAAGCGACTAGGAGATTGCGAAGGGGTGTAGTAACCGGTAGGGTTCGGTAACCCAAATATGGAGACGTCAGTAAGGACCGGGGGTGCTCGGCACCAAGTTATGTCAGATAGGGGCGTCGGTGGTTGTTGGCGGTATTGACCCGTACTGGAATTGGCGGGGGTGATGGAGTTGGTGAAGTATAGGACCTTCACAGTTACAGAGAAATAGTTGGTTATAGAACCTTGCCTTGGGAAGGCAAGGGATTTGCGCAAGGACAGGAAGGGGTGAACCCCTATAGGTTCAGTTCAGCACTCGGTGAGTACCAGAAGGATTGCCAGTTGAGTAAGTTGGGTCTCCAGGATGTTCAGGGTCGGGGTTGACCCGAGGTGTTGTCTGCAGGGATTAAGGTTAGTCGGAAGGATCGAGCAAAAGCCAGCAAGGGTAGGCAGATGGTGTTGGAATAGTTGGTTGGGTTTAGAGGCAGCTCGCAGGCAGTGGGCCATAGCAGACTTCGAGGACGAAGTTTAGTTTAAGTGGGGGAGAGTTGTAACACCCAAAGTTTCGAAGACCAAGAAAGGAAAGAAAACCCTAAGTTTAGGGGTCGACTCGGCGAGTCTAAGGAGGGACTCGGCGAGTCCGAGCGGGAACCGGGTCGGGAAGTAAGTGACCGACTCGGCGAGCCGACCAGGGGGACTCGGCGAGTCTGGTTTGTGCGTGGAAAACCCTAAATTCGAGACTTGGGGCCTATATAAATGTCTTAATCTTCTTCCCAGGGTTCCTTACTGCCTCTTTAGCCCTGGATATCAAACCCTAGCCGTCATATCTCCTAGTTGAGCCTTGGAAGGTGCTTTAAAGCTTGGAAAAAGGAAGAAGGAACTTGGAGGAGCAGGAAGGAGCTATAGATCTGGGATTGTGAGTTCATTTTGAGCACTTGGAGGTAATAAACTAGTTCCTGGACCCTTTTTGCACCTAGATCTATGTGTGGTTGTTGGGGCTCTTTTGCCATAATGTTATTATTTTGGGTTAGAAGCCGGATCTGGAATAGACCTTAAAAGAGTGGATCTACAGTTTGGAGTCCATGCATGACTCAAAGGTCCTCTGCATGTATGTAGAACCGACTGGACTCGGCGAGTCCTCCGAGTGGACTCGGCGAGTAGCTTGAAGATGAGGAGGAACTCGACGAGTAGGATGAACAACTCGTCGAGTCGGATGAAGTTAGGCATGGACTCGGCGAGTTGGATGAGCAACTCGGCGCGTTGGTTGAAGATTTTCTAGGACTCGGCGAGTCATGGACTGACTCGGCGAGTCGGGTCGCGAATAAGAAAGACCCTGAGTTTATGAACTCGGCGAGTCTTTAGGAAGACTCGGCGAGTAGGGTTGACCTGGAAGGTTGACTTTAACCAGAGTTGACTTAGTTGACTGTCAGACTAAGTGTTATATGTATATTGATAGCTCGGAGAGCTGGAGGAGCAGCGGATCAGGGGATTATCGAGTAGCAGCCAGAGATTTATCAGTAGGGTTCAGCAGTCTCAGGTGAGTTTCCTTCCAGTAGGGACGGGTCTAAGGCCACAATGCCGGCCCGTCTAGTTAGCAGTGGTTTCCGATGCAGTAGTTAGCATGTTTGATGCCTTCGTGGCTCAGACAGGATTTATGTGCTATGTTTTATGTGTTATGTGTTATGTGTTCCGGGCTACGGCCCGATGTAGTATGCAGTATATGTGTTCATGCTAGTTGATATGTTATGCTATGCTGTGTTCACCCAGTTAGCCCGGACTTCGGTCCGATGCAGGGGGCAAGGCCCCAGTTAGTCCGGACTTCGGTCCGATGCAGGGGACAAGGTCCCAGTCAGTCTCCGGACTTCGGTCCGATGCAGGGGGCAAGGCCCCAGTTAGTCCGGACTTCGGTCCGATGCAGGGGACAAGGTCCCAGTCAGTCTCCGGACTTCGGTCCGATGCAGGGGGCAAGGCCCCAGTTAGTCCGGACATTGGTCCGATGCAGTGGGCAAGGCCCAGTATGTGCTTTATATGTTTTTGTATGGTATGTGTTAGATTGGGGGAGCTCACTAAGCTTCGTGCTTACGGTTTTCAGTTTTGGTTTCAGGTACCCGGTTTTCAAAAGAGGAGCTCGGGGAGATTGCAGTGCACACACCGTAGTCAGTTAGCCTGGGAATGATCGACTCTGATAATGATATTATGTTTTGAATTAATACTCGAGAATTTATGTTATGAATTATGATACACTTTTTATAAATATGATTCTAGTAATGCTTTTAAAGAAATTTTTGGTCGTGATTTTTGGGTCGTTACATCCATACTCTCGGACCTAAGATTAGTCGTTTTACCTACTCCATACTCTCGGATCAGAAATGAACGAATTTACCAAATCCATACTCTCGGACTAGGGACGAATGACAAATCCATACTCTCGGATTAAAGATGAATGATTATGCGTAATCCATACTCTCGGACTAGGGACAATAGCTAATCCATACTCTCGGATTAACGACGAATGATTATGCCTAATCCATATTCTCGGACTAGGGACAATGACTATGTCTAATCCATACTCCCGGATAAGTGACATATACTAACTTCTATTCTCTGAGTTTAACTCACTTGTACTCGTAAGAATATACTACCCAATATTCCTCATATTTAATTTAGGTCTACTCTTTATCCTAAATTATCAAATATAATCAGGTATGTTCTTTAACACGAATTTCAAGCAACATCAATTAACTCGCACATAAACATATAATTAATACTTCAATCAATACTTGTATTAAAATCATGTTCATGAAAGGGACTATGCACTCACCTGAGAAGGTGGTGACTCGGTACTCGGACAGCGCTTCGTTTACTTTAAAATAATTTCCTTCGACGAAACCTAGTATTATCACCAATAGATTTTAGTCTATTATTCGCCGAGACTAATTAATAGTCTAGCTATTATTACTATTATATAAGCGTTAAAAAAAATAATTATATAACCCATAATAATAGCCCAAGTATTTATTATATGTTCTTAATAACGTTAATATAATTAAATAAAAACTATATTAAAAATAGCGTAGGCGTAGCTCACTTACAGCGGGTTTTATAGAAAACCAGACTTTGCTTGGAGCAGCGTTTCCGAGCCGAAAAGCTCTTCTTCTCGGAGCCGTCGAGCACTCCGGGGCTTCCGCCTCGTGCTAGGGAGGTTCCCTAGGCTTTTCGGGGGATTTCGGGGCTAGAGAGAGGTTCTAGAGAGAGAGTAAAGAGAAGAAAGAATGGGAAGGTGTGAAGAAAATGAGGGTGGGAGAGGTGGTATTTATAGGGTGAAAATGGCTGAACTTGGTGCCACATGTCACCATCTAGTGGCAAGACTTGGGGAGAAAGCAATGGCCAAGATTGTGCCACATCACCCATTTTCGCACAACACACTTCCGACTTCTAAAATCCGTAACTTTCACATACGACCTCCGTTTTTGACGTTCTTTATATCCACGCGTAGGTAAAAATAATATCTACAACTTTCATTTTGACTCCGTCGGCTAATTCTCGACCGATCTCAAATTTAACAGTACGAGGCGTTTAGACTGTTAAATGACCGCGAATAATTCGTAACTCCTTCATACGGACTCCGTTTTCGTCTGTCTTTTTACCGTTGAGTTCCTATTAATGAGATCTTCAACTCTCATTTATTTCACGTAAGCCAAAAACCGCTCGAACTAAAATTCGAGTTTCGGGTTGTACACTGCTAAGCCGAATCTTAGAAAAATCATAACTTCCTCATACGAAGTCAGATTTGGGCGTTCTTTTTATCGACGCTCTTAGTTTAACATATTCTACGACTTTTGTTTAGATTGCTAAGGCTAAAAAGTCTTCTATCGTAAATTCACTATTTACGTCTTCCGGTGCCGTGCCGGTTTTGCCGTAAAACTTCGGCGGGCCATAACTTCTTCGTTATAACTCGGATTTCGGCGTTCTTTATATGTACGGAAACCTTGTGACATATTCTAAAAATTGGTTAAGACTATTCATTCTAAATAATCTTTTGTCGAAAAGTCATTTTTGACCGCTATTGCCTCTAAATTGACTAGCCCGGATCTGCGGGCGTTACAATTATTTCCCCCTTAGGATGATTACGTCCCGGAATCATCAACGAAACAAGGATCGTATAATGACTCCATACGTCATCTCTTCATCCTAGGTAATAATCATAACTTCTTTATTCCTTCAAGTCTATCTCTTAGACTTATTGACTGTAAGCAGTACTTGATCGTGCACCTGCTCTCTACCTCATATTAGACTCCAAATTATAACCTATCATCATGTGATGTACGTTTAGACTCAGGTCTCTTAAATTCTAAAACAGACTAAGCCTTCCTTCATGTTCTAATGTGATATAATCATACTTTAACATGTAGCATTTCTAGCTACCAACGAGCACGATACTTCTATTGATCGCTTTGATTTTTAATCGTTTGGTTTAAGTCGGACGCTATATCAAACTTGGTTCTCTGAACCACGTAACATACTCATCGTAGTCGGACTCAAGGTGATATGACCACTAGGGTCGGGATAACAACAATCTTCTTAGTCATTACCGAAACAATGGTAACGGCATACTTGAATAAAACGAAATCAATTATTGGCTTCTTGGTAACCTTGTGACTTTCCCTGATCCAAGTGTGAGTCCTGTGCTTCCGGTAGTATAGGCATCTACTACCATTCACACCTACTCATACTCGTCCCAAGTATTGTCCCGCAGTTTTTCCAAGTCACCATACAAGAAAACCATACAACAACTTAACACATCAGATAACAAAACAAAGGTTTTATATTATTTCTTGAAACTGTTACATAGGTGTTCAAGTTCACCCTAGACTATGCCTCTAACGGGCTACATCGTGAGGTACTATCTACACGATTACTCCATAACTCGATCCTCGGATGTCACGCCTTCACTCTTGAATCCATGCATTGTCATCTGCTTCGTCAAGGATCATTTGAAATGCTCTCGCCTTTGGCTTTGGTGGCACATTTGGCTTTGTAGCCCCTTCTCTCTTTGGGCAGTCTTGTTTGAAGTGTCCTTCTCCACACTTAAAGCAGACTTCTCTCTTGGTTGTGCATTCGCTGGCGTAATGACCAGTCTTTCCGCATTTAAAGCATGTCGTATATTTAGAGCATTTCCCGATGTGCTTCTTTCTACACTTGTCACATCATTGCGTTCCTTCTTCAAACTTCGAGAATTTTCTCTTCTCGCTGGACCTTGAAGATCCTTCAAACTTTCTCTTCTCGCCAACCTCCATCTTGTTGGAGGCTCTTCCCTTGATCATATCTTCGACAGACTTGGCAGCCCAGATAGCTGCCTCTAGAGTAGGTGCTTAACGCACTGGCACCGCGTACTCCCATGGAAGTCCTTTTGCGTACTTGTCGATTTTCGTCAGCTCATCCGGAACAAGACGCAAGGCGAACTCCATCTTCTCTGTGAAGTTTTTGGTGTATTCATCGATTGACATGCTTCCCTTCTTCAGGGTTAGAAACTGGTTCTCTAGCTCAAGCAGGTTTTGAGCTGAGCAGTACTTTCGTTTGAATTGCACCAGAAATTCTGCCCATGTCAGTTGCAGAGGCTCATTAGGGCTCAGAGTCTTCCCCAAGGTATTCCACCAACGTACAGCACCTCCTCGAAACTGACGCACTGCAAATGTGGTCTGTAGTTTCCCTCTACAACCGCATGTCATGAAGGCTAACTCCATCTTCGAGATCCAATCCATGACCCCGATCGGATCCTCCTTTCCAGTGAAAGTCGATGGCTTGCAAGTCAGAAAATCCTTGTACTTGCATCCATTCCTCTCGACCTCGTCATCTTGGTTGTTTTGTCGAACTATTGGTGGGTTGACTTGACCAACAGTCCCACTGTAGTTTCCTTCCTCAGTCTGCCCTTCGTTCAACTCGGGCTGTTCGATCTGAATAGTGGCTTCCTCACGATTTTGCTGGAGCAAACGTCTAGTTTCCTCCATTTGACGATCCAACATCGCTTGGATCATCGCTTGCACTCCGGCCATTGTGACTGGCTCAGCGGCGGCTTCCATCACCGGTATTTGCTCAATCACTGGGGGTTGGTTTCTGTTCCCATTTGCATTCACGTTTCCGCTACGGGTTCTTTCCATCTTGATATATACACCGAATAAGGTGAATCTAGATCTTTACTTAGGATTGACGGTTAAATCATCCTTATCACTCCGAAACGTTTATATGCTAGTTCTAATATCGTAGTCGTACGTTTAGAATCCTAAACACATAAGGTTTCCAGATCCGGTCGGCAACAGACCATAGATCCGAACAACTGACAGCATATCAGGCACAAGTATTTAGCACATAAAAGCATTTTAGGCATAATTCCTAAAATAAGCTAGTGCTCACACCTCAAAATCATCGCTTAGCATTCTAAGTTTAAGTCTAGAAATAAATCCATATTCCTAGTTCGCTTAAACTAACGCTCTGATACCAACTGTGACATCCCCAAAATCACGGCCAGAAAAGACCGATTTTGTTTATGCTTTATAAAAATCAGAGTACTTCATTTTATAAAAAGGTTGCGAAATTTGTTCCCAGAAAAACATGGTAAATACGTTATTAAAACATTTTCGAAGAAACGTATTTATTTCATTTTAAAACGTTTGGGATGTCATCGTTAATACAGGAACATAAGCATAAACAGAACTTACAATTATTCACACTAGTGGTCTACATCTCTTTAAATCTCTCAGTGTAATGTCACTTCATATCAACACCTGTGATATAAATAAACTGAGTGGGTCAGGTTGAGAAACCTGGTGAGCACATAGGGATTTCAATCCCACAATGTTATACCATATATATAGTTTAAAATTCACAAAATATACAATTTCACCATACATATATATAAACAACTCTTATCCCACCCCGTCGATCCTCGCAACGAGGCTATCCATACTCTCGGACCTAAGATTAGTCGTTTTACCTACTCCATACTCTCGGATCAGAAATGAACGAATTTACCAAATCCATACTCTCGGACTAGGGACGAATGACTAATCCATACTCTCGGATTAAAGATGAATGATTATGCCTAATCCATACTCTCGGATTAGGGACAATAGCTAATCCATACTCTCGGATTAACGACGAATGATTATGCCTAATCCATATTCTCGGACTAGGGACAATGACTATGTCTAATCCATACTCCCGGATAAGTGACATATACTAACTTCTATTCTCTGAGTTTAACTCACTTGTACTCGTAAGAATATACTACCCAATATTCCTCATATTTAATTTAGGTCTACTCTTTATCCTAAATTATCAAATATAATCAGGTATGTTCTTTAACACGAATTTCAAGCAACATCAATTAACTCGCACATAAACATATAATTAATAATTCAATCAATACTTGTATTAAAATCATGTTCATGAAAGGGACTATGCACTCACCTGAGAAGGTGGTGACTCGGTACTCGGACAGCGCTTCGTTTACTTTAAAATAATTTCCTTCGACGAAACCTAGTATTATCACCAATAGATTTTAGTCTATTATTCGCCGAGACTAATTAATAGTCTAGCTATTATTACTATTATATAAGCGTTAAAAAAAATAATTATATAACTCATAATAATAGCCCAAGTATTTATTATATGTTCTTAATAACGTTAATATAATTAAATAAAAACTATATTAAAAATAGCGTAGGCGTAGCTCACTTACAGCGGGTTTTATAGAAAACCAGACTTTGCTTGGAGCAGCGTTTCCGAGCCGAAAAGCTCTTCTTCTCGGAGCCGTCGAGCACTCCGGGGCTTCCGCCTCGTGCTAGGGAGGTTCCCTAGGCTTTTCGGGGGATTTCGGGGCTAGAGAGAGGTTCTAGAGAGAGAGTAAAGAGAAGAAAGAATGGGAAGGTGTGAAGAAAATGAGGGTGGGAGAGGTGGTATTTATAGGGTGAAAATGGCTGAACTTGGTGCCACATGTCACCATCTAGTGGCAAGACTTGGGGAGAAAGCAATGGCCAAGATTGTGCCACATCACCCATTTTCGCACAACACACTTCCGACTTCTAAAATCCGTAACTTTCACATACGACCTCCGTTTTTGACGTTCTTTATATCCACGCGTAGGTAAAAATAATATCTACAACTTTCATTTTGACTCCGTCGGCTAATTCTCGACCGATTTCAAATTTAACAGTACGAGGCGTTTAGATTGTTAAATGACCGCAAAGAATTCGTAACTCCTTCATACGGACTCCGTTTTCGTCTGTCTTTTTACCGTTGAGTTCCTATTAATGAGATCTTCAACTCTCATTTATTTCACGTAAGCCAAAAACCGCTCGAACTAAAATTCGAGTTTCGGGTTGTACACTGCTAAGCCGAATCTTAGAAAAATCATAACTTCCTCATACGAAGTCAGATTTGGGCGTTCTTTTTATCGACGCTCTTAGTTTAACATATTCTACGACTTTTGTTTAGATTGCTAAGGCTAAAAAGTATTCTATCGTAAATTCACTATTTACGTCTTCCGGTGCTGTGCCGGTTTTGCCGTAAAACTTCGGCGGGCCATAACTTCTTCGTTATAACTCGGATTTCGGCGTTCTTTATATGTACGGAAACCTTGTGACGTATTCTAAAACTTGGTTAAGACTATTCATTCTAAATAATCTTTTGTCGAAAAGTCATTTTTGACCCCTATTCCCTCTAAATTGACTAGCCCGGATCTGGGGGCGTTACAGATGGGGTCTCAGACCCGATTGTGGCGATGAGATGGTTGCCTGATGTATAAGGTTATTTTTTTCACGTGCTCTTGTTCGGATGACCAGAAGGTCAAGTGCACTATGAACCTTCTCCGGTTAGGGGAAAGGGATTGGTGGGGACTGGTGACTAGTTCTTACATTCTTGGGCAGAGGGTCGCGATGACTTGGGAGCAGTTCTCCGAGATATTTCATTCAAGGTATGTTCCCTTGGGAGAGAGGGAGAGGCTAGCCTAAGAGTACCTGGATCTGAGACAGACGACCGAGTCGGTGAGGGAAATCACCAAGATGTTCATGGAGAGGGATTTGTTCAATCCTGAGTTCGCTACTTCAGTGTAGGCTCAGATGACTTGGTATTTGAACATGCTCAAGGCGGATATTCGACAGTGCGTGTCCACCAAACGCTATGGTTCCCTCACTGATATCCAGGATGTTGTGAGGAGGCAATATATTGAGATAGAGACCCAGGTGAGGGAGCAATGTTAGGCTTTGGATTAGTCCCATCATGCAGCGAAAAGGTTCAAGTCTATCGGCCAGAGTTCAGGATCAGTTGGAGGGAGGCACAGATCTTTTATATGTCACAGGTGTGGCAAGGAGGGCAATTTTGGTAGAGATTGCAGGCAGAGTGAGATATTTTGTTTCCTTTGCGGCCGGGAAGGCTACATCAGAGCTCATTGTCCTTCTCTCGGTGAGGTGTTGGATCCTACACCCTTAGCTTGACAGTTACCCGACGGTCTTCATGGGACTGTTGGGATCCCGAGGACCGAGATTTGAGTTGACAGTTCTTCTATTTAGCAATTGTTGTAGTGTTGGTATTCGTCTGTAACTTCCGTCTATGTTTCAAGTTCTGTTGTAATCTTGGATGATCATTTACATGGAATTATATTATTTAGATTTGTTTAAATTGATCTCTTGTTATGTATGGATTAACTATCTTTGTCCTCCATTATATGTGTATTGGAATGTATGAATGTTGTGTGGATTTTGATCCTACCATGTAACGAAATACCAGTGGTTTGAATCGAGTGGTAGAGTCCAAGTTAGTTTGCATATCGAAGGACTATGAAGTTCTCGCTTTCTAACATATTTCAAGTGGGGGAGAGCAGAACCTCGCAGCAGGAAAACTCTGCCAAGGTTCGGTTCTCAGTTTGATTTCTTTAAGTTCCAGACTTCTGCGCAACTGCTAAACTTTGGGTATCGCGGCAAGATCATCACCAGTTGTTGGATTTTCCCTTCGATTCGTAATAATCTTAGTTATAATAGCACCTGTAGGCCATACTTGTGCTTAGACCTTAGGGTTTTGGGAGCTTGGGTTGAGGGTTTACTTATCTAATATCGTCTAATCAGGGGTGAGTTCGAGTGTTGATAGTGGATACCTTAGTTGGGCTATTGGAGCTGAATAAGAGTGTGGTTCAGTTTAGTATGTGATCAATTACATTTCATTTCGGTGATGCCGTTTTGGTGTCGGATTAGCGTACTGACGGTTGACCGAGAAGCTCGGGGACTGATTAATTCCGCGTCTTGGTTGTTAATGGGGGAGTGCATCATAAAGTAGAAGCGAGAGCTTATTTCGAGGACCAAAAATAATTTAAGTGTGGGAGAATTGTAACATCCTGTTTATAATAATAATAATAATAATAATAATAATAATAATAATAGTAGTAGTGGTAGTAGTAGTAGTAGTAATAATAATAATAATAATAATATTAATAATAATAGATAAATAAATAAATAATACACCCTAAAACCCCGAGATGTATTATATATATATATATATATATATATATATATATATATATATATATATATATATATATATATATTGTTTTAGCCCTAAAGTCATATTAAATTATCGAGGTTTACACCTTGGGTAGTTAAAAGTTATATTTTCTATATATTGAGGGTTAAATTGTAACATTTGGACTTGAATTGAAATGATTTTTGGAATAAGGGGGCTATAGAGTAAATTAGGGATTTAATTTGAAACGATTTGGGATGGAGGGACTAGAAGTTTCAAGAAGTTAGAATTTGACTTTGATATAGTTATTAAAGGATAGGACATAAGCTAGTAAAATATAGTGTTAAGTTAGAACTTATTAGAATATAAACTTTTGTGTGTATTGTCTTCACGTATTCACTATGAATAGAAAGGATTCAATCCTTAGTACCACCCTGATATTCGAATATTTGGATTGTATAATATACTAATGTGAAAGTCAATCGTCATCACATTTCATTTATACATCAATTTGTTGTTATATTTTGTTTTTAAGTTAATCAATATTACACTTAAATGGGGGAAGTTTGTTAGTGATTTGTTATCATCAATATTATTTAAATGTAATGGAATTAATGATATTGATAAATATTGAACAAATAAGGAATGTGTGGAGTACACACTTGTTTAAATTTGATCAAATTTTAAAATACAATGTCATTTAGGGGAGAAGCCCTTGAACGAACGGGGGTCTAGGGGCAACACCCCTGGGAGCGAGGTCCAAGGGGCAGAGCCCCTAACTTTATTTGGGTTATATTGTTATATTAAAAATATATCAGAAATCTGAATTTTTTAAAATAAACCCGATTTTTTATTTTGTTTTGACCCTTATAGAAAGAACCCGAATTAGTGACAGTTTTTAGACATCAAACTGTTTTAGTGATAGTTTTTCAGACATAAAACAATCTTGTATCTTGTGATAGTTTTCTGATGGAAAAGATACTTAACCAATTTTGGTCTTCATGTTTTATGGTACCTTCGAAAATCATAACAATCATATTCTCTGTTCTTGCTCTCATATTCTGTCTTATCCGATTGAAGATTGAGAGTATCACCCAAATGCTTTAATCTGAAAGTATATACACATTTCTCAGAATTTTCAAGCATTTTATTACCCCGAATTTCTAACATATTCTTGACAAATCAATAGATTACCCATTTGGAAACTACCGTAAGCCTGCTAGGCAGACCATCAATCATCCAACAACTATTGGTAGTCCTCAAAGCTTCATGAGACACATGACTCTATCTAATTTATAAGTAATAAGCATGCCTCTGATATTAATTGATGTTTCCTTATGTTATTTTTAAATTCAAACATTTGATTTAAATGTTTTGATAAATTTTAGACTTTTTGTTGCTAGATAATTAAAAAACAATTTTTGTTTTTTTATTTCAAGTACAATGCTATTTGGGTGTAACGACATATGTTGTGTTAGAGCATGTCCGGTTAATTGTAGCAAATTTCTATATACATATCAAGAGGTGAAAAGGAAAGAGCAATTTAGTTTATGTATTTGCAAGTGGTAAAAAGAGACTAAAACCATAAACACAATGTACTAATTCCATTGCATAAGATACTTACAAAGTTACAAATCAAGAAATTGATCAACCAGAGCTAAATCTACATGAAAAAGAATGGACTTAAAGAATGAAGGCATTAGGTTTAATTCCCAAAAGGACAACATACTGTATTCTAGTAAATTCGCCAATTTAACAGTGTATTATTAACCGACAAACATAATAATCATTTTTGACACTTTTTTTTTTGTCAATAATGAAACAAATATTTGTCAAACTGTATGATAATGTGTTATTTGTGGAATTGACGAATGACTGAAAGTACGTTTGTCTTTTTGGTATTTAAAAATGGTCATGTCATGGATGTGCATGTATGCATGTTATGATAGACAAACAAGACAACCATGACACTAATATATATCAGTGTCAACTGTCAAGCCATAGTAGCAGCTTGAGTGATTAAGTGAACAATTGCTGCTGTAAAGAACCCCAGCAATGCACCAGCTGCAACCTGATTGTTTTTTTTTTTTTTTTTACATAAAAATATTATAAAAAAAATGTGTTTGTTATATTAGAAATAATAAAAATGCAAGAAAAGAAAAGAGACCTGAGGAGGAGTGTGGCCAAGAAGTTCACGAAGTGGTCTGCTATCAGCTAAGGGATGTTCAGCAGGAAGCTCATATACTATTTGATTCAGAAGCTGAAATTTTATAATTTCAGACATAATAAGGGAAAGAATGAACAATTGATTTAGATAAGATCATAAGATAAGAACTTGTTGTTGCCATTTTTACAAATTCAGACCTCTCACCTCTGCTTGGCGTCCAGCATGCAATCGTACACCACTTGCATCATACATTACCTGTTTGTTACAAACATCATAAACTGTTAATTTCATTCACAACGAATTCACAGACAATAGCAGATGATGAAAAAGGAGAGAGTTGAGAGAGGGAGAGAGATCATACAACACAAGCTAATATGAGAGCAATTGCAAATGTAGTACCACCAATACCATCTTGAAAACCAACAGCAGCAGCAAGAGCAGTCACAGTTGCTGAATGTGATGATGGCATGCCACCAGATCCCACAAGCTGCTTAATATCCCATCGTTTTTCTTTATACCTGCATGTCTACAACAGCTATAAGATTCTTAGGGGGGATGTAACAATACTAACACCGTTTCAGTTTATTAGCAAGCAAAATTGAATAAATTCAAACGCAGAAGCTGAATTAATGTGAAATAAGCTTTTGTCAGGTGGTTAATTTGATCACCTAACTATCCTTAAATCAGAAAACACATCATGAGCCCTAGAAAATGATATTCACAGAAAAAACAATGTCCTGATCCGATTCTCAGATTCAAAATAATCGTAAGCATTCAATCCAGCGCACGCGTGAAACAGAGAGGCATAGCAACACACAGTGCTTAATGTATTCTCCAGATATGATATGAAATTGTAAATTGTAAATTGATCGATTAGAAAACCAAACAAAAGAGACAGATATCATAATTGAAAACCTAGCTGAAACAAGAATACAAGCAAATCCAAAAATCAGAAATGATAATGAAAGAAAAAACATACCAGGTGGTGAGGACCTTAATGGCTTGGGCGACCGCAAAGGCAACAAGTGCAGAAACAAGAGCGTAGTTCATATGAACATTTGAATCCTCGTCGGATGCGGATCCAGACGGCACCGTTTCAGTCATGGATCTCATCTCTTTACCCCCCTGAATAAGAAACCTGGCTAATAATCAGAAATAGGGAGATGGAATATGCGAAGCGTAAGAGAAAGGAGCTACGACGACGACGACGAAGATGATGATGATTGATTGTGTCAGGGTATAAGCAACCGAAGAACGATGAATTTGATTTCTTTATAGGTTAATGGCGGAAAGGGACTTCCATTTTGATTGCAATTGCAAACATACGGTCAAACTCAAACAAAATAAATATAAATTATAAATAAATAAATAAATAAATAAGTTGTAAGGAACACAAGACGGCGTTCGGACCAACGAACCGGACATATTGCCATATTGGGTTATATTTCATTTGATTTTTAGTTTTAATGTTGAAGATTTAAAAATATTAAAAAATTTTTAAAAAAAAAATGATTTTCTTTTCTGTTAATTCAAATATAGTTTTGTAGCTATTTAATATTCTAATCTTATGTCTTGATGATTGATATATTCCGTCCCTTAAATTTTTAATTAATGTTCATGATTTTAAGACAAGCGAATCATGTTAAATGAGAAGTTTATAACAATGAATTGAACCTTATTGACATTGGTAAGCATGCCAAAAAGATGAAGAATATTTTAAGTAGAATCCAAAATTCAATATCAGTAATTATTCACCAAATAGTTCTATTTGAGAAATTTTGGTTGTTAAACAAATTTTTAAAAAAATGATAGTTTTAAAGAGGAAAGAAAAAGTACATCATGATGAATATTGTCATGGTCGACTACAACCACAAGGGACAAACTCAATAAATGACTTTGATAATATGAATTGAGGTAGCAAAAAAAGATCTACATATGGTATAACATGTATGATCAAAGTCTACTTGTATGTTGATGAAGAAAGACGTTTTCATCAGAAAACCCAAATATGCTTTCTAAGATCAAGTGTATGTCATGTATTTTGAAATGGGAATCATCAGCCGAATAAAATTGATGAACTTGATCATCAACTTCAATCCAACTGCAACCAGGTATCTTATGAGCCTTTTGCTCCTTCAATGTTCTCCATACTATTCTTGCTTTATCCCACTCCCCTAATGCACCATAAATATTGGCCAACATCGCCCCATACCCACCATTATTCGGCTCAATTTCAATCAGTTTCTTCACAGCAATTTCAGCCAAATCCATTCGGCCATGAATCTTGCAACCATTGAGCAAAGAACCCCAAACAGCTTCATCAGGTGGGGATTTCATTGCATTTATAACTTCCATGGCTTCTTCAAACTGACCTGCTCTACCAAGAAGATCAATGAAACACCCGTAATGATGAATGTCAGGCTCCATTCCATAATCGTTTACCATTGATTTGAAAAAAGAACGACCTTTTTCGACCAATCCACCATGGGTGCAAGCATTTAATAGCCCCACAAATGTAATATCATCCGGTTTCACGCCATGTTGTTTCATTTCCTCAAAGATTATTATTGCTGATTCGCTTTGGCCATGGAGGGCGAAAGAGTTGATCATGGAGTTCCATGAAGTTAGGTTTCTCTTTGGCGTTTCATCGAACACCCTTCGGGCTTCTTTCAAGCTCCCACATTTTCCATACATATCAACCAATCCGTTTGCAATATGAGAATTAGGACCAAGCCCGTTTCTAAGAAGGTAATTATGTGTTGATTTTCCAAGATGTAACATGCCCATGTGGCCGAAAGCTGAAAGAGAGCATAAAACTGTAACATGATTTGGTTTCTTTCCGTTCATAATCATCCTTCTTAGAAGATGAATAGCTTCTGAAAACATCCCATTGTGAGTACACCCAGCGATTATAGAATTCCACGATGGGGTATCTCTGTCGGGCATTTGTTCAAACAACTCAATTGCACTCCGCATTTCACCGGCTCTAGTATACCCAGAAATCATAGCAGTCCAAGACACGACATTTCTCTCAGACATTTCATCGAACAGTAGCCTCGCAACAGCTATATCGGAAGAGAACCTCGAGTACGCGTCAAGTAAAGCCGTTTTCACAACTGGGTATTCTTCATAACCCGTTTTAACAATCTGGGAATGCACCATTTTCGTTCCATTCGATCCCAAAACTTCCGGGCAAGATTTAAGGACGTGTGGGTAGATAAAATGGCTGACTTTAGGTCGTTTCTTTCGAACCATATCACGGTATAAAAGGAGTGACGAATCATGATCTGGCTGAGAAGAATAAGCTGTGATCATGGCGGTGTAGAGGTAGACATTGGGTGAAACAAGAGAAGAGAAGATTGAGCGAGCGTAATCGAAGTTGGATAGAGAGAGTACACAGCACCGAACGAGCTTGAAAGAGAAAAACTGGTCTTGGGAATGGCCGGTGGTGATGAGATAAGCTTGAAGCTGCTTAAGATGAATAAGGTTATTGATTTTGTCGAGTATTCCTAAGATCTGTGTGTTTAAATTGGAGGATGCTGGCATCTTCTGGCCCTGCTCTTTGCTTCAACTTCACCTCTTCGCTTGCACTCCCGCCTTTGCCAAAAAATATAAAATTTTAACAGAAAAGTTTGAATTTATAAGAAAAATGAAAAAATAAATTGAGTTATTAAAATTATTGAAACTTTAATGTATTGAATACATTACATATATAAACTCTTTCTAATAAATACTTTACATATATATTACATTACACATTAAATGTGAAATTTTAATTTAATAAAATGAAAAATACAATAAATGACAAGTGGAAAATAAAAAATTTAAAATTTTTAGAAAATGTCAAGTGTCCAAATGAAAGAGAAAATGACATGTGGCAAAAAAAACCTTCATTTATTATAGTAGATTTATTTTAGCAAGTTAAATAAAGAAAATAAAGTTTAAAAAGGGATCAAAATCACAAAATGTACCTATAAATTCTCTAAAACTTTCAATAAAAAAAAAATCAAAAAACGATCAAATGACACACTGCCAAAAAAAACAAACTTTTCAGAAGTGAAAGTTCTATGCATACCCATGTTACCAGTCGAACATTAAAGACTAGGTGTCAAACCCGTATATTACACGGGTTTATTAAAAATAAAAATTTAATATAAATATTTAAAAATTAAATATTTTATAAAATAACAGTTTTATATAATATAATGTAATTTTTTTGGAACATATGTAAAAAAATCAAATATTCTTTAGAGCATTTATGATCATTTATTATCAAATTAATAGAATAATTTTCTTTTCAAATGGAAAATAATAATTATAAAACTCCCACAAAATTATATGTGACAAAACTCTTAAGAATTTAACAAGTGATAAAAAAAAACCTTCATTTATTAATGAGAATTTTTTTTGTAATTTTACTTGAGCTTGTACTATCTTCTCTAGGCCTCTCTTTATAAATTTTGATAATTCCTTTTTTTTTTCACAGTTAGTTTTGTCATCCAAAAAGGGGTTGCGGCACAACTTATTGCTCGTTTACTCGCAACGTCTATAACGCCTATATAAATCCTTCTTATGAATTTCGTAATGAATGAATGATATGGTAACATATATAATACTCAATTTCGTCACATAAATTCCAAACAAAAAAATATATTTCATAGACAAAAAAAATTATCAAAATTTATATTGTGATACCCGTAGAGGGTTTCACTGACTGAAGTTCCATACCCCAAACTCAAACAAATTTATGGAAAAATCCCTAGTATTCAATTGTTGACATGAATCCCCTGTATATAGAAGACAAGTCCACAAAGGACCCTATGTAGACTCACCGGTCATTTTTTGAAAAGCTTTTTTTTTTCGTCATTTTTTTACACTTTGGTGGATCACTTGGTCATTTTTAGCAAAATCTGAAAAGAAAATATTAATATTATAGTAACACAATCTTTTAATCATATTTATCACACCAATAAAAAAATTCAAAACTTATGCAAATAATAGCAGTCTCATGAACCCTTAAGTTCATGTCTTTGTATATGAAAATCAACTCAAAATTGTATAATCTTCTATAGAAATAAATACGAAATAGCCTTCAAAGGACTTCAAACTTTTGGTGAATCTATTTACAGTTGTAGAAAGTTGCTTGAAACTCTGATAAAGTTTAGTTGATGTTGCCATCCAATGAATCATTTCGCAGTCATTATATTAAATTGGATTTTAAAAAAGACTATAACCAGCTATGATTAGTATTTAATACAATACTACCAAAGAACTAGAAAGCAACAACGATTTAAACCAAACAGAATACAACATTAATTACAACTCAATACTAATTTCGTTAAACCTTAAACAACTTGTCTTGCAAAATGAGACTTGAATGCTATTACCATTGTTTTTTTTTTTTTTTTGCTGAATGTTTGATTCTATATACGAATAACTGAGGCAGAAGATGAGTCAGGGGTAACATGGAAGTTAAGTTCTACAAAGTGACCACCTCCTTCCCCTCTCGCCAGTCTTCCCGGATTCACACACATACATTTCACTTCTTCACCTCCTTCACTTGTCCCCTCCAACCTCAAAACCTACAAATATCTCAAAATTAAACAATAATAATACATCAATAAAATCTTCACAGAACCATTTAAAAGATATAATCGATTACATACCTTCACAAAGTGTGTGAGGTCTGAAGGAACAATGAGAATGTCTGGAACACTAGACATTTGAAGGGCTTCTGGAGCAAGCGACAAGTCCACAGGAGTGTCTTCCGCGGGTGGGTACAGAGGATAAAAGCTGTCGTCACAAACGTAAAAATATTAAATTAAGAAAAAAGAAAATTATTATTTTGAATTTTGAAAACATGCCTGCGTTGACTCAGGAGATGGCTTGTTAGTGTATTCATGCGATTCTTGATCCCACGTGACACCACATCCATACTAAGTTGTTTCAAGACATCCACACTACAGCAGCCTACTTTCACCTATATTGTTTTCAATGAATTATTAAAAGTTCTCAACTCAAATATTTTTAAATATCATCCAAATAACAACATTTACCTTATTTGCTGAGATCATTCCAGGATTTGTAATGCAAGTGATCTGACGATTTAGATCAGCTATATTCATATCAAAAGCAGCCTGCACAATCAAAAAAACACACTAAGCATAATACTCTAAAATATTCAAGTCATCCTAATATTTAGACTAATGTTACACTTTTGGTCCCTGAGTATAGCTGTTTTTTTCAAATTTGGTCATTGTTTAAGGTTTTCTTAATGTTTTTGGTAACACAATGGCAAAACTAGCTACACTCAGGGACCAATATAGTCATTTTACTTTGAAAAATAACCAAAAACGTTACGAGAACCTCAAACAAGAACCAAAACTGCAAAAGAAAATTTTTTGGGACCAAAATTGCAAAAAATAGCAGCACTCGGGGACCAACATGTAACTTACTGTAACATTTATAAATATTTCATTCACAATAAAATGATAAATTTACCTGAGGAAATACATAGTCATGGTGTGCATCACGTATAGATGGCACAAGAATCACACGTGCAGCAGAGCCCATATATTCCACATAATCTTGAAGCTGAGGAACAATTGATATATAAAAAATCAAGGAAAAAAGTGGAAATAAAAGCGTTAGAGGTAAAAATAAAGGAACAGTTTCGACGATTATACCCTCCTAAGGATTTCAAGACGGAATAAATCATCATAAGTCCTGTTTAAAGCTCCTTTCTTGATCTCGGGATGCTCCGAATCAATGAAAGGCCCTAACTGTTAATCAATGTTAGTTAGTTTAGAGTGGTTTTGAATTTTGAATAGTTACAGGGTTAAAATTGTAAATTCCCACCAGTATAAGCAACTGAGGCTGCTTTCTTTGTGCATATGCAAGAAGATCAGACAGTGGCTCAAAGAATAAGTTGTCAGTTGTGGTGTAAGGGCCTGAAGCAATAATCTGCTCAAAGATGACATGGATAGAATCAGAGAGAATCCAGATAGTAAACTTAAAGGGGTACTTTAGTAAAATGAAGAACAAGCTTACACACCATTGATAAATCTGAAGTTATATCAGATAAATCAGCAGGCTTGTTATCTTGATCCACAGCTTGTCTCTTCTTTTGACGAATATTTTCATCATCAGGGACTGATAGTGGAACGTTATCAACAATTTTTGTTGCAATTAAATAGTGCCCACTTGGATTATGCCCTTCAATACCTACCACCTGTAGAATTATGTTTATGTTAAATGGTTTTTTTTGGTCAGTTTCCATTTTTTTAAATATCTACCTGGCCTGGGAAAAGGGAAAACTGGTCCAATTTCTGTAAGTCAAGGCGCACACGTTGTCCTCCAGAATGCTCAACACTGTTCAAACAAGTAACAAAGGACAACAGTAAGGGCAAAGATGACTGAAAAGAGCATAAAGATTCAACAGAAATTACCTGCTTTGAAGCATGATTGGTTTTTCCTTTAAACGCCCTTCTTCTTCACAGCAAATCATGCCAACAGCAAATATACTTTTCTGATAGGGAATCAAGAGATGTAACTTATGTTGTTGAAGCTCTTCAAAGATGATAAAAATGAAAAGGATAATTCTAAAAGAATAGAGATAGGAATTACTTGGGAAGCAACCGATGGATCAACAGGTTCCTCATAAAGCTGAGATGCAACCATGGCTTTTGAATATTTCATGATTTTATCTTCAAGATAATTAAACTAAACTTCCAAAAACATTAAAGTTAGTGATGTAAGCATACAAAAAGCAATCAAAATTATGAAAATGCTATAATACCTTGTCTTCTATCCTGTCATACATGTATCTGCATCCAGGGGCAGGCTGGGAAGAATGAACTTCAAGGGAACAACTTTTAATAGGTTGTACCCTTTTGATCACATCATCTTCAGAACCCTCTTCGCCCTTTTCCATTTTAATTTCATGAACTGTAGGTAGGGTGTTAAAAGTTGAGTGTACTACAAACTTGTCTTTTCGTTGCCCAAAGGGTGTCACCAGTTCCAAAGGCTTCCCCAATGAATGCTGCATAGGTGTTACATCAAATGAGTCCAGATGTACATTCGTTTGTCCTGTTGGAGAGGTAGGAACAATCTCCTTAGCATCTTCATGGTCTTCATCTAACTCCCTGTAGTATAAGTTTGTGGTTGTTGATTCAAATCATAGAAAATGAGGCTCGGTTATTCACAGTGATAAGCTGTCACATGTCAGATGAAAGGCTTACATGGTGACATCGGTATATGAATGTAGGCCTTGCTCCTTTTCGATAATAGCTTGTTTCTGTTCACTTTGTAGTTGCTGATGGAATGCATCCATATGAGCATCTGATACTACTAGTTCCAGTTGCCTGTCAAAACAGGGATAATATTAACATAATATTGCTGATGGAATGCATCCATATGAGCAATGATAACACTGTCAAAGACCAAATAAAACTAAACACAATTCGAGTGGCGAAATGGATTCTCCTACAAAGCAGACTAGAATTCCTTTCCACCTCCATACTCGGAAATCCTATACTGAACGTTAAGGTAATCGAGCAAAACTAATTACCTGTTGATAGAGTACAAATCCCAGCTCGAAACAAGGTCCGATGGACTGAGATTGTAATTTATACAAAATGTCAGACCTGCTCACCGAAACAAAAACAAATTGAGAAGATAATCAATCGCACGGACTATAAAAACTAAATCAAGATGAAATCAGTGGGGCAAGAAGTGAAAATCTTTCTTACATTTCTTAAGTATTTCTTCTTCTTCAACTAAAATGAAGTTGTTCTTCTTGAATTCGGCTCTAATTTGGTCTTCCATGGAGATCTAGGGTTCTTGCTGTCGACTGTGCTTGGAGGGAAACAAATGAAGAAGATGGCGCGAAAACTTGGTTCGTCGTGTGTGTATGATATATCGTGGAATGGGCCTCTAAGGAATGTGAGCTTTTGGGCCCCTGGCTTGAACAAGGCTAAGGGTCATCCTTTCTGGGCTGGACTGGTAAGATAATTGGCTCATTTCTCCAATTCTTTAAAAAGTAAAAAATAGAAATATAAATAGTTTTTAATATCAAGATTCAATGTGTTCGATTCTATAATAACATATTAAATATGAACAGAAAATAAATTGTTCGATAAACCTTGTAGGTTAATGATTATACTTGATAATTGATATGGCTCGGGTTTGAATTTCCATGTCTAAAAAAAGTTAATACTTTGATATGCCAAAGCCTAGGTGAATGACAGAATGAGCCTTTTATAGTTATCGTACATGTACCTGTAATTTCAATACGAATTGAATTTTACGTTTGTTAAAAGTTTTTGTTCAAGCTTTGGTGGAAGAATAATCATTTTGCATATTCTCCATAAAGGTAAAGTTGAAAAAAAAAAAACTAAAATAATTAAAAATAATTAACAAGAACTAGCAAACAAATACAAGCTTGTACCACGAGTTGAGCCTAACACTGATAGTAGTACATCACTTGCAAACTACAAAAAAAACACCATACACATCAAACTCCCAACACCTACATCTATTTTAATCTCTAACTTTCACCTGAGAGACTTATTTCTTTATTTATTCACAAATACCAAATCACTCTTTTTACACAAACTCCAATACTTGTTGCATTTTTCAGTTCTTCACGAGTAAAATTTGTAGCTCCCAGCTGACCTAATAATCGACCTTAGACCTCCAATTGGTGCTAAAATCATTATTAGCACACCAATTACTATGCAAATCTGAAACATTAACAACACAAATTAGATAACTCATAGAAAAAAAAAATCCTTAACAAAAAAAAAAAAAAAAAAAAAAGATTGAATTTTTGACAATACCCAATTTATGCACCAAGTTATGCTCCATCTTTTAGGCTTCCTAACTATTAGCCAAATAATGCATGGAAGCTGTGCAAGTAATGATAATACACAATGAGAGGGCAAAAAGGACTTTTCACATATTGCAAAAGAGGGGGAAAAAAAGACTCACGTAATAGGTGGTTGGTGCCAATGCAAACCCTCCAAAGAATCCAAGAAGTCCACCAAAGAAAGGGAATGTGATTGCAATAAAAGTAGTGATAACTGCAAATACCCAAAAGTTGGAATCAAAATTTTTAAAAAAAAGTATTTGAGAAAGAAAAAAAAATAGCATCATAATCTTACCAACAAATAATGTACGAACAGTGAATCGAAGGACACCACTCGGCTTCAGTTTCACTGATTTCACCAAGAAAGTTTCTATCATGTCATAAACAGGCATCGAAAAAATCTGAAATGTTCAAAAAAAAAAGTTAGATTTTGACATTTTGTAATGAAGACTGAAGAGATATGAGATGGAAGAAAATCTTGACACATACCTGATACCCACCAATGACATGGATGATGACAAACATGTTAGCTGAAGCAATAAGCCATGGAGGGTGTTCAAGAGTGATAAGAATATTGTCATCAACAGTGTTCCCAAACACATAAAACCCAATTATTGCAACAGGAAAGTAGCAAATAGCAACAATTATATACGCAACAACACAACCCAACCACATTGGTCCCTTTGATGGCTTTTCAGGTGTTGAAGGGATAGTCGCTTGGATCTCTAAAACCACATTATGACCCGCATACGCGAATGCCACATCACCCAAAGCACTAAACATCCCAAACATTTGTCCCACAGAAGTTTTCGACCTTGGACTATAGTCCACGTCATCATGAGCTCCCCTTTTCCATGAAGCCACCCAAGCAATCGTTGAATAACTGCCATAAGTTCATAATGAATTTTGATTTATGGTTTATGATTTATGATTTATTATTAGTTTATTACCTCAATGACATGATGGCAGCAGCTAAAGAGACACCACTAATGGAGTTGAAATTTGGGAGGTGAGCAAGTACAAAGTGAACAGAGGCGAAAATCAAGATGAAGTAAGTGGTTCTTAGAGGTTTACAATCAGGGCAAATTGATTGTTGAAACTTCTGTAGAGATTTTCCTCCAGTCACCATGTAGACAATGCATGTGCCTACTTCCACTATCAACTGTTGAGGGACTACAACAAAAAGCCCGAGTTTTTCACCAAAAGCATGTTGCCCTAGCTCATGGTATCTGTCAAATCTTTTTCCTGGAACCATTTCGTGCATTTCCACCATTTGCCATAGTGTGTAGAGTGTAATCACCCAAGAGAGGACTAGTACTGTGATTCCAAAGCCCCTGAATCAAAGAGATTGTATATTATGGAAGTGGATTTTGTGTGGGGATTTTCATCGAACATGTTGTGTGCATCGTTTAAACCAAAAAAGAATCTTACAGAGAAGACTTGGATTGAAGGAAAAGGGATACCATCCGAGTTGAGATAGGGCGTAAGGAAGACTGAGGACACCGGCACCAACCATGGCGGTGACATTGTGAAAGGCTGAGTACCACCACTTTGCGTTTCTGGAGGATGTCACTGGAAGCCAATCATCGATGGCTTTTTCCTCGGCAGTTCTTCTATCATTCCTCGCATCAGCACCAGACTCCATGGAAGATTGATTTACACGCTTCTCTACTCACTTGAATTTCTTTGATAAAGAAGAAGGAACCCACGTCGAGAATAAATAGAGGACCAAGATCCATGATATTTGGGTTCTCTCCTTAACTTTCAGAATTGGTACTGTGTCAGCCATAGAAGCGGGTTTCATGGGTTCGATAATTTGATGACACATGTAGAGAAATTTTTGGCTGAATGCGAGGAAATGGAAGTTTGGCGGCAGAGCTGCTATTTCTCACTTTAACTGTAATTTGAATCGATCACAACCAGAAATCCAATTTTGGATCCTTGTTAGTTGTTAGTAGTCGTTACTTGTGTTGAAACACTCTTTTAAAACTGCCACACTATCCTTCTGAAATTACCAAATACCCCTATTTATTTCTTTCTGTAACCAAAACTTCATAACAAAACAATATAAATTAATTCTTGATTAACCATTAAATATCATGAACCAATACTCTGTGTTACATTGGGACAGATTCTTTTGAGTAAACATACTTTATATAATTATTAGTCAACACAGCAATTAAGTACAAAAAGAGTTAGCTATTTCTTTCTTTTTTGTTACCCACAACCTAATTAACACAAGTTGGTGCTAGTATATGGCTTATCCTTACCATCAAAATATGTAACACAAATAACAAATTAACAATTACAATTTATTAAACAACATACTAAAATAAAAACGGAGTGCCAAAGATAACTATTCGTCACTTGTTTATAATCAAAATGCTTCACGATATTCACAATCTTAAGTACAAACTCTAATTAACACAAATAACAATCCATTTGTTATATATGCAAAACAATTTGTAATTATATAGGAACATTCAAATTCAAATAAAAATATAAAGATTTAAATAAGAATAACCTAATATCAACTTATAATATATCCATAATAAATACTTAGTATTTAGAAACATTTTAATTATAATAAACTAACAATAAAGAATAACAAGTACCTAGGTCAAATTATTGGGTAGTTTGTTTTGTTTATTTTTACTTTTATGTGTACAACATAGGTAAGAAGATATAATTGTGAAAGAAATCCAAAGAATGACCAAGCGAGAGGTGAATTGGAGATGAGAAGTAACGTCGGAGAGACATAATAGCAAGCGAGGGCCTTAAGGCGTGTGCCCATTGATAACACATTCCATTGATAACAAGTCTCTCAATGGGATGTGTTGTATCACTATACTTATGGAATGTGTTGTATCACTATCTTGCGGTTTTTGGATTTTTTTGAGGTCTATATTGTTCCTACTTGTTTCCTGTAACACGATATTTCTCTCTAAGAACTCAAGATTCCTGGAAACAAACATGGTTTGTATAGTACCCCATAAGCGACATTTGAAAGTTCCGGACTCTAGTTTTCTAGAAATTACATGTCATATGTGGGCAGTAAAGTAAGACAACTTGGGTGTAACCCCGTGCCATAGATTGTTTGATGTCTTAGTTACCTTTGTTGAAATCATTTTGAGAATGTTTGAAATCATTTTGAGAATGTCTAGAACAGACTCTAAGGTATAACCCCAAAAGGTATATATAGAGGGTCTTATTAATATTTAATAGATCGTGGGCATTTCCTTTTAGTAAAATGGAAAACTACCTTAAATCATATTTCCACACAAATAGAATATGCATAAATCAAGCAACTTGGGCAACTTCCTCCAAACTTCTGTCTAATATAATATGTTTGATTCAAGTCATATTTATATATGGTGGTATGGTTGATTCAAAGCATGCTTGAATACGGTGGTACTACATATAATTTACATGTGAAACATCATTATGCATATCAATTTCATAAAGATCATAATATGGACAACATCGCAAAAGGGACAACATTGGAAAGGTTGGTATAAGACTTGTTCAAGTTTGAAACACACAAAGTTTAATAAAATCATAAAAAGCAATCATGTTTTTCAAGTTTTCCCATCTGAGTAAAAGACAATAAGACTTTAGAATAAACAATAGGATTCAAAAGATATATTGTCATAGAAATGGTTGTGTCATAAGACTTGTTCTCAATAATAACTCAAAGTATAAAACACTTATTACCACCAAAGTCCTAAATCGTTCTCAAAACAAAATCAGAAGAAATGACCAAAAAAAAGTTGACATCATCCATTGAAAAATTTAGGCTTGAACAGATGCAATGTGGCAGATGAGGTCAATAACACGGGAGCTGCATACATGGCAAAAATAAAACATTAATCAGAGAGTATATGCATGTGAATCTTATATAATAATATATAACACAGGGCCAATTCTTTCAACTTCTTCCATGTTGAAAAAGATATAAATATCGTTACCTGTATCCCCATTCATTATCATACCACGACACCAGTTTCACAAAGTTGTCATTCAAAGCTATTCCAGCTTTAGCATCAAAGATGCTCGACCTGTTGTCACCGATAAAGTCAGTGGACACAACATCGTCTTCTGTATATCCCAAAATACCCTTCATTTTGCCCTCTGATTCCTCTCTGAAATTACAAAAACAACCCCAAAAGTTAACATTATGTTTCCACAAAATATTAATTTACTTATTCCCATAACTTACTTAATGGCAGCCTTAATCTGCTCATAGGTAGCCTTCTTTTCCAGCCTTACAGTCAAATCAACAACTGACACATCCACAGTTGGCACACGGAAGGCCATTCCCGTCAATTTCCCATTTAGAGCAGGCAAAACCTTACCCACAGCCTAAACATCAACACATAATATATAAGTTGAAATCAAATTATTAAAGGGTAAATCCGTAAATAGTAATTACCTTAGCAGCTCCAGTGCTGCTCGGAATGATGTTGAAAGAAGCAGCTCTTCCACCTCTCCAGTCCTTCATTGATGGGCCATCAACAGTCTTTTGAGTGGCTGGAAGTTTAGTTAAAATGTTAAATACATTTTGTTTTTAGTCGATAATTTAATCTAATGAAAGGGAAAATCCGTAAATAGTAATTACCAGTGATAGAGTGAACAGTTGTCATAAGACCCTCAACAATTCCGAACCTATCGTTAATGACCTGTATATATATTTTTTTTTTGTGTGTGTGAAAAATACAAAAAGAAAAAGAATGGTGAATATTATTAGTTGAAATGGAGATTATATAATTAACCTTGGCAAGTGGAGCAAGGCAGTTGGTTGTACAGCTGGCATTTGAAACAATGTCAAGCTCGGGTTTGTATTCCTTCTCGTTCACACCCACAACAAACATGGGAGCATCCTTGCTAGGAGCAGAAATGACAACCTTCTTTGCTCCACCCTACATAATTAAATATAATTAAACATAACGAAATTGATAAAAGTATATGAAAGCTGAATAGAGATTTAATGAAACCTTCAAATGGGCAGCAGCCTTGTCCTTATCAGTGAAGACTCCAGTAGACTCCACAACAAAGTCAGCTCCAGCTGCACCCCATGGGATTTCCTCAGGGTTCCTAAATAGCATGAAAAGACAAATAGTTTACAAAATATTCTTTATAAAAAAAATCTCAAACAAAAGAATTGCATGTGATAGATGTTACCTGATGCCAAAAACAGTGACGGGTTTATCACCGAAGAGAAGGGTCTTCTCATCTTTGACTTTAAGCTCATGATGCTTCCACTGGCCATGAACACTGTCGTACTTGAACATATATGTCTGCATGTATGGTAACCAGTGAATTTTTGCAAAGGGAGATGCTTCAATTTATATTTACTTAACTACTATTATTATAGTTTGGACTCTGCTTTATTTACATATGTTAAAACTTGTTCAGTGTACTAGTTTAACTAGTACATGTGACCTAAACTTTTGCATAATACCCATGGTTTAGTGGTAAAAGGACCATTAACATCATCTTAACTCAAACTATCACAACTAACACAAGATGGTAGCCGAAGCATAAATCGCTATATGTACACAGACAGAGCAAACAAAGAATTCATAAGTTGTATGACTTGACTATTCATGATATACACATACACACAGATCGATAAATATTTGATTACAGCATTTGTATCAATAATGTGGTTTACCATTTTTTTAGTTTCCATTTGATGATTCCATCGAAAAGTGTATGTAATTTGACATATATGTGATCGAATCTTTTAAATAAAAATAAGCATTTGCAGCATAAGCAACAAAAGGATTATCATATGATAAAGTTACCATGTACTCGGTGGTGATGAATGGATCATTAACAGCAACAAGCTCAACATCATCTCTCTGGAGAGCAACTCTAGCAACTAGACGACCGATTCTTCCGAATCCTATCACATATCATTTAAAACAAACTAATCAATTAAAAACTAAGAACTCAAATAAATATCAAACTGAATTCAATAAAAAAAAAAAAAAAGAGTACCGTTGATTCCGATCTTAATCTTCTTATCTGATCCTGCAAAATTAAACAAAACAGAGAACGAACATAAAAATCAAAGCAACAGAAAAACGATGTGAATGGACATCAAAACGGAAGAGAAATTACCCATTGCGCAAAGTGTTTGAAGATCGTAGTTGGTGAGATGGGTGTAGTGTGCGTGCTGAAGGATTACGACACCTAATTTATAGCGGAGCGGCGGATTAGCCGAAGCGGGAGGGTCACGTGATGGCGGATTTTTTAATTAGTTTCTTGGAGAAAAAGAAACCAAAACTTAAATAAATAAAGGAGCTTCTAGATGGAGCCGCTGGTTAACTAAACCCATGAGCCGGTTTACATTAGAGTAAATTTCTGGTCCATGTAGTTTAACGAATATATCTAAATATTGTACTTGTTTTTCCAATATTTTCAATGTTGGTCCACCCTCCTTTAAGTCTAACGGACCATCAGTTAGTCTTTTCTTTATAACCATTTTGTTTTTCAACCAAATTTGCAATTACTTATTTATTAAGGTGTTGTTTGATTTTCTGAAGCAAAAATTCATTAAGTCTGCGGATCACTTCTGTAACCCTCTGCAGTAGAAGAGGTGGACCAAACGGTTGCAGACTATAATAAGAAGCGTGTTTGTTTTTTTAACATTTGCATACTGCTACAGATATTAAAAAATTAAAATAAACTAATTTTATAAACCGAAAATAGCTTTTTAATACGTAAAATTTAATAATGTATAACATTTCGGTAAAAATTAATGATATTTCAGTAAAAAAGAATGATATTTCAACAAAAAAATAAAGATATTTTCAGTAAAAAATAATGATATTTCATCAAGAAATTATCATTATTGAATATAAAAAAAATAAAAAAAATTAAAAAAAAAATCAATAAGAATAAACGAAAAAAAAAAGGGAAAAAAATGTGAAATAAAATTTTAATAACATATAATCAAAATTTCAGCAATAAAAAAAGAAGAAGAAAATGTTGGAAGAGGCAGTATAAGTGCTGCGCCAAACAGAGCACGCGCAGAGGTTTTTGACTCAGAAGACTTCTAAAAAACAAACAGCTGCGAGATGAAAAGTGTTGCGTGTGTGCTGCGCCGCGCAGCAGTAAGAGGTTTGAAGAGATTTTTTCCAAAAAACAAACAGCACCTAACATTCCTCCCTCCCTCCCTCTATAAAAATCATGATAGTTTGGATATAAGAATTACGAACGGCGTAGGTGTAGCGAACCCCAATTAAAATTTGGATCAAATTAGCAATAAAAAATGCAAAGCAAGTTGGATTTGAATATTTATAAGCAATTACAATGAAAAAGATACATGCGGTTAACTATTTCAATATGCAAATTAGGCGGACCATTGTCTCCTAGAGGCACATAACAACTTTTCCATACACAAAAATATGTGTTTTAAAATGTTGTATTGTACACTTCTTTAAAACATAAATTGTTATGTAGAAAGAAAAATGATTATGTACGAATCACTTCTTGTAACATCCTGTTTCAAAAAGTTCTTATTTCATGATTGTGGACAATTAATTGATCAAATGGAGGCCTTGGGATTCGATGGAATGGAGCTTAGACTGTATTGGAGGTGTATGATGGTCGATAAATTATTTAACATTGGATTGTTTAATGATAACTGAGGGGTAAAATGGGAAGGGTTATGTTTCGGGCTTTCTTTCATAAATTAAGGATTTTAGTTTAGGATGATTTTAGTCATAAATATCAAGATAGAATCATAAAGCTCATCGATGCCTTCATGTAGATATGAAGATCGTCAAAAACGGAGTTGGAACGAATAAGTTATGGTTGTTTGAAGCTAAGCTAGAAGAAGAGAGTCTTGCAGTACTTACATTAGGAGTGCGTTAGACGTACTAGCTGAGGCAATCACATTTTTAGGGTGTTACATTGGGCGTAACTTTAGGTACGCTGGGTGAACCGTCGCAGAGTAAAAACCCTATTTTCTTGGTTTTGAGCCCTATTTAAGGACTCTAACCCCTTGGGGTCCTTCCTAACATCAACCTCTACTCTCTTGAGCCTCCAACTCGAAAGCCTAGCCCTCTAAAACAAATCTTGAGCCTTTTATGTGTTTGGGTGCATTTTGGATGAAAATGGCTTGTTGATTGTTGAAGCTCAAGCTTGTGGATCCAAAGCCTACATTGTTTTTTCTCAACTCCAAAAGTTATAAAGCTTGAATCTTGATGATGCATTTGTTAGATCTAGCAAGTTTTGGGTTTTATGAGATTTTTTGTCCCATAATCTTGATATCCATGAGTATAGTTCATTATAATCCAAATGAGTTGTCCTTTCAGACGTTTTTGGGTGTTTTGAGTCATAAAAATGTGATATTGGTCCCTTTCTTCCCTCCATGCCAAAGTTATGATGTTTTAGTGAAATATTATGTTAGGGTTTTAGTTTTGGACCATTTCTAGCCATGGAAAATCATAAAGGTGGAAATTTTATGACATAGATCGATGTTTTGGATGTAAGGCCTTTAATGAATAAGCACTTTTGAAGAGAAAAGGATTCGAACAACGTACGTTGGGTGTACCAAGAGGTACGTTGCGTACTGGGCTGAGACCTCGTGGATTGGAAGCATCGCGACTACGCTCAGCGTAGTGAATGAGTATGAGGGGCGTACTCAATCTGCTTTAACCTTCTTTGACTTTTTGACTTTCTAACTTTGACCTTTAACTAGGGGTTTGACCAAATTTGACTTAGGGGAATTTTGGGTATTTTGAGTGGTAAATTAGGTTTAGGTCATTATGTATTGTATAAGTGACCGGTAGAGGTAGCAGTTGGATCAGTGACTTGTTCAACTATATTTTCAGTTTGTGAGGTGAGTTTTCCTCACTGTATTTATGGGTCGAAGGCACCAATGTCGCCTAGTAGATTATGCATCATGGTTTAGGATGTTGCTATGTTGTAGCGATCTGATGAGATCTACATGTTTATCCGTTTGTTTTTTTATATTTATCTATTACATATGTTGACATAATGTGGTTTGGGTTGAGGCTACACTGCTTTGTGTTGTTGGCAAACAAACCCGATGGCAATCCAATCGAAAGATTGTGGGCTAGAGTGGCAATCCAATATGGAGATTGTGTAACACCTATAAAATTTATGAAAAAATTGAACTTTTTAAAACCTTCATCATCATCATTGTTTAGAAACTATTTCCAAAATAAGATTCAAATAAGAGTTATCCCAAAATCGTGAAATATAGACATGAGGAGGTGACGATCACGCATTTGCCTTTCCGTGATCATCTAAAGTACCTGAAACATAACCAAAAACTGTAAGCTCATAGCTTAGTGAATTCCCCCAAAATACCAATACAACAACAACACACATATATAATAACAACATATTATGGGCCCAATCAACCATCGAGTTGGAATGCTCCAGGCCCTCAACCATCAGGTTGGAATACCAACATACTATGGGTCCAATCAACATTCGGGTTGGAATACCCCAGGCCCTCAGCCATTGGGTTGGAATGCCAACATACTATGGGTCCAATCATCCTTGGGATGGGATGCCCTTGGCCCTCAACCATCGGGTTGGAATGCCCTGGCCTGTTGGCTTACGCACAAAGCAGAAAAGCCTCAGCCACCAATCAAATATGTGCACATATAACAAATAATCATATAACAGTCTACAGGTAGTCAAACAGATTTAACATACCACTAAGCATAGATCATCCTATCTACCAGGATACTGATCTAACAGATCATAACAACATAGCAACATGCATAACAGAATATTAATCTGCCAGGCCGGCATTGGTGCCTTTGGCCCGCAAGTACAGTAAGGAAAAGTCACCTCACAAAGCACTGACTGATAAGATCCAACTCCTGAATCTCAGCTTCTGACTCAAATACCTACAACCAACATATGACCATCTCTATCAAAACCCCCCAAAATGCCCTCAAAATCAAACTTGGTCAACCAGGGACAAATTCAAAGTCAACGTTCAAGGTCAACGGTCCATGTTGACCCAACTCATCGAGTGCACAAATCAACTCGTCGAGTTCCTTCAGTTCCTAAAGAAACATGGAAAACTCGGGCCAACTCGCCGAGTTATCAGGACAATTCTTCGAGTTTCTACAGTTTCCAGAAATGTGAGAAAAACCGATCCAACTCGTCGAGTTGTCAGTACAACTCGTCGAGTTTTCCCAGCTTAACTCATTCAGTCATTTTTCATCCCTTCTAATGCTCAAGAATATAGATCTGGAACCCAAGAGCTGGGAAACCACGTAAAGTTGCTAACTTTACGTCCATGCATACCATCAAGAAGCTTAAACACTCAAACAGTGCCTATTAAGGGACTTAGAACATGAAGGGAGCCTAGATAAAGTATGAAACTTTATGCCCAAGGCGGCCACAAAACGTCTAGACCTGAAGTTATATTCATGACATGCTCAAACCATGAACAAACCCAAAAATGACAATAAACTTCCAAGGAAGAGATCTAAGCAATAAATGAGCAAGATTTCGACTTTTTACCTCAAAAGAGTAGTTAAGCTCAATAAGATTATGGATTTAAAGCTTCCCCTACAAACTATGCACCACCAACTCCAAGCTTCTTCAAGAGAACACCAAGGAAACACTATATAAGCTCACACACACTCAAAAATAGAAGAGAAAACACGAGGCTAGTGTTTCTGGACAGAGGGGGAGATTAAGGAGGCCAACGATGGAACTTAAGGCCTTTAAATATGGTGCAACACCCTAAAAATTAGGGTTTCATATTCAGCCACCAATTCATCGAGTTCCTTCTCCAACTCGTCGACTTTTCCTTATTCAAAACGTTGAGGCCATCAACTCGACGAGTTCCGATGAAAAAATGCCTTTTTAAATAAAATTCTCATACATTGGAAGAAGGATGTTATAGATTGTGGGCAAGAATGTCCAATCAGGAGATTGTGGTCCAATGGCAATCCAATCGGGAGATTGTGGGACAGAGTGGCAATCCAACCAGGAGGTTGTGGCCCAGGGTAATCCAGTCGGGAGATTGTGGAACGAGCATGCATTTTGTATATTTGTTTGGTTGTATGTGGTATTTGGGGAAACTCACCAAGCTTTGGCTTACAATTTAAGTTTTATGTTTTAGGTATTTCAGATAATCGGGATAAGGCGAAGTCTTGATCGTGCACATCCTTCAATTTTTATGCTCTGATTTTTTATTTGACCTTCGGAACCTAAGTTTTGTAAACATTTATGGTTTGTGGTGAGGTTTTGAAAAATGAAAATTTTACATTGATTCTTGGGATGTTTCGCTTCCCATTCTTTAAGCGCACGTCTAGCAGCATATTACACTAAACCTAACTTAAGGGTTTCATGAGTTTGAACTGATATCTTTTTGAATTGGTTCTCAAAATCATAAGCGTCTTGCTACACTAGAAAACATGAAGGACGTATTGATGGACACATATGTTTTGACTAGCATTATTATAATAGTCGTTGACGTATCCCGCTAGGAATACGTCAAAGATAATGGAACAGTTATCTAAATAACGACCTAGCTACGGTCGCTACTCAACTTAAGTGCTAGGCCCGGGCCTCGCCCTCACGGCCTCGTACTTAGGCCCTGACATTCTAGCGCCAAGGTCCAACTCAAAACAGTTGACCCTAGTCTATAATATGCTAGAGTGACAAGTGTAGCGCTCAGAGCGCTACTCGTCGGTGGTTCTACACCAATAGCAAATAACCGCTAGTGGTGCATGATCTACCAATATGATGCCTTCAAGTCCTGACGGTCTAGACAATAAAAAAATATTGTCGGGGACATTTACCCAAATCAACATGTATAAAAGAGACCTTATGTTAACATATGGTCCATTGACATCGTCCAAACATCAAGACTTGGCCTACCAGCCTTGTCTAGCACCCGCGCTTGACGCTCGCCTAACGCCCACTCAATGCGCTCGCTTAGAGACCCTAGGAGGCCTTACCCAACTACTTGCTAGCTGAATGTAACATCCCCAAAGCCATAAAATTTAAAATTTTTCAAAACAACCATTAACCATCAAAGTTTACAAAAAGATTCATTATCTAAAAACAAACAAGGTCATATCAGAGTATCCCTATAATCGATATCATAAAAATAGGAAATGTGTACGGTCAGACCTTCGCTTTCCTACAATCCTTTAAGGTACCTGAAACAACAAACTGAAACTGTAAGTCAAAGATTAATGAGCTCCCCCCAAAGTACCATCACACAAACATATAACTAGACAAATATCGGGTCCATAACCTTTAAGTTGGATTACCCCCAACCCTCAACTTTTTCAGTTAGATTGTAACGACCCAAAATTTAAGACCAAAAATTTCTTTTAATAAAACATTACTTAAAGCAAAGTCATCATTCCAAAACATAATATGAGTATATGTTTTCAAAACACATGTTCATTATCAGAGTAAACATTCCCATGTTGTCTAATCTATGGTGTGTACCATGCGATCACCCCGAGCTCTTCCCTCCACTACCGGAAGTACCTGAAACCAAAACTGAAAGCCGTAAGCACGAACCTTAGTGAGTTCCCCACCCTACCACATACCATGCATAACCACATACTGCACATACTGGGCCCCGCCCGCTACCTTGGGCCTCGCCCGCTACAACGACCCCGCCGCTCCAGGCCTCGCTTGGCTTCGAGCCCCGCTCGGATACAGATCTGTTTTACTTAGGTCTCACCTGTCACAGGGCCTCGCCCACCAACAAATAATAACACATAAACATTTCACAACACATAACTAAACACATGCAACTGGTTCTGTCCTAAGGCCTCGCCTATCCTGGGCCTCGCCCATGTCCTGCTACTGATGAGTCATGGAACCCCGTCCACGCTCCTAATGGTAGTGAGGTACGGTCCCAGCCCACTCTCACTCCTGTTCTAGTTTGGGCCTCACCCATGTTCTGCTACTAATGAGATATGGAACCCCATCCACACTCTGCTATTGGTGAGATACGAGACCTCGCCCACACTCACCTCCCTACCAGGCACATACATGTATCACACAGACAACAAGTATAATCTAGCATATAAACGAATCCTTAGGCACCCGCCCGCTATTACTGGACCTCGTCCTGAATATCATACTAGCATATTGTGCCTAGGGCTAACCCCAGGGTCTTCTACTCATAACTACATGGGCCGGCATTGTGGCCTTAGACCCATTCACACAAAGGGAAACTCACCTACACTGGCTGAACTTGCTGATGATCTTACTAGCTGTTGCCCGGCAACTCACTGAACTCCTGCTCCCCTTGCTCCCTTAACTACCAATATCAAAGCAATACTGAGTCTAACTGACCCTCGAAAGACAACCAAGTCAACCCTGGTCAAAGTCAACCTTCCAGGTCAACCCTACTCGCCGAGTCTCCATACTGACTCGCCGAGTTCAAAATGTTCAGATTCCTTCCATTCGCGTCTCGACCTGCCGAGTCAGTCCATGACTCGCCGAGTCTACCAATTTCTGAGTCCTGACCTGTCCAACTCACCGAGTCTCCACCCGACTCACTGATTCGAGTCTCAACTCGAAGGGTTTGGGGTTTCGCAACCTGACTCGCCGAGTCCAAGAACAAATTCGCCGAGTACAAGGCAATCTTCATCTGACTCGACGAGTTGTTCATCCCACTCGTCGTGTTGCTCCACATCTTCATGCTACTCGCCGAGTCCACTCAAAGGACTCGCCGAGTCCATTCAAATCCCTTAACATGCAGAGGGATTTTGAGTCATGCATGGACTCCAAACTGTAGGTCTACCCTTCCCAAGCCTATTCCTCACGTAAAGTTGCAAACTTTACGTGTAGAGAAGGAGATCTAGGCAAAATACACCATAAACTAGGGTTTATGACAACCATGATCCACCAATATACCAAGGGCTGATACTTTACGGGATTTTAGACCAAAATAAGCATGGATCTAAGGTAGCAACCTTAGATCTGAACTCCTAGCTCGAATGGTTACTCATATGCCAAGAATGCCCAAAACACACACATAGATCTAGGTGCAAAGAGGGGAAAATAGCAGCTTGTTACCTCCAAGATGAACACAACTGAAGTTGATCCTGGATCTACACCTCCTCCTGTGAAGCAACCTTCTTGCTCTTCAAGTTCCTTTCCCAAAGTTTCCTTCCTCCAAGCTATTTCTCTCAATTGATGGAAACCTTCACAAAATCAAGGGTTTACAGGTTCTCTAGGGTGATATGGGGGCTGAGGGAGGGGAATAACACTCTTTAAATAGGATACAACTCCCAGGATTAGGGTTTTCCTCGTTCAGACCAGACTTGTCGAGTCACCTTGGCCGACTCGCCGAGTCGGTCGCTTACTCCTCAACCCGGATCACGCTCGGACTCCCGAGTCCCTCCTTGGACTCGCCGAGTCTCCCCTTAAAATTGGGGTTTTCTTTCTTTTCTTGGCTTTCCAAACTTTGGGTGTTACATAGATTGACCATATAAAATGGGTCCACAACCTCCTGGTTAGATTACCCCCGACCCACAACCTTTCAGTTGGAATCCATCGACCCACAACCTTTTAGTTGGAATGCCTTGGTTTGTTGACTAATAGCACAGAGAAGTACAGTCTCAACCCCACCATACCATGTCGACATACACATAACAATTAACATATATCTAGCAATAGATAAACATATAATCAATCATCAGACAAACATGCAGATATATAGAGTACTACAGCATAACGACATCCTATATACCAGGATACACAATCTAGTGAATTACCATTGGTGCCTTCGACCACAAGTACAGTGAGGAAAACTCATATCAATCAAAGATAGAAAGTCTCACACCCAAATCTGTTACACAACGACTCCTCACACTAAACACAGACAATACCAATTTCATAGTCACTTCTTAAGGTTAAGTCCAAAATCATGACGCTCAATAATGGCCCAGACCCAAACTAGGCACCATAATGGCCCAACCCATCTAGATAATCATAAGGACCAAATGCTCCAAAATGTTCTCAAGTCCATGATCCAAACTCCAACAGATGGCCCTCACGGTGTGACCAACCCATGGTCATGTCGTCAACTTGACTCGATCTCGACTCAGCGAGTCAACCCAACCAATCAACTCACTTGGTCCCGATTTCAATCTTCATCATGATGTGATTACCTCTAGGATCACATCGTGAGCAATTCAGGACAAAATAATCAGTAAGTCAACCATCCTCACTACATAATGGCTTAATCCTCATGTTGTGAGAACTGTATTGCCAAATTTGAGCTTTAAGCTCTTATTCCATTTAGTCATTTCTTGGGACACTACATGGGGTCCTTCCTCTCCTAAAGCCTAAATGATGATAAAAATCATAGCTTCTAGTCATGCATAAATCAAACACTCACTATATCAAAAGAGGGGAAAATGAGATCAAGACTCAAGAATGGGGTGTAAAACTACTCAAAAACTCAGATCCAAGGATTATACTACATAAAATGTCTTAATGATCCATAAAGTTGCGAATTTTATGGATATCATGCTTGAAATCCCACACAATCATGTAAAAAGGAGGTTAATATTTAGATCTAGCTTGCATTAGATGAAAGGGTCAGGTCTTTATGGCTTAAAATGGTCCAAAAACCTTAAAAGGGGATGAGATAGAAGCTGGATTGCCAAGGTGTTGCTCCACCATGTTATTATTCCACTCCAATGAGACAACCACCACCAAAGAGAGCTTGACACAAAAATGGCTAAGAACTCCAAGTAGGTCGAGATTAGGGTTTTCAAGGGGCAAGAGAGTGAGGGGGGTTAAGGATAGGCAACCCTTGCCTTCTCATTCCATTAAATACTCGAAATATCAGGGTTTTGGTCATCATACTGATCTCATATCGTGAGCACCCATAGTCTTACATCGTGAGACTCGAAAATGTGAGTCAATAAGTCAAAGGCCGCTCACATCATGAGCACCAAGCCTCACGCCGTAAGCCTCATCCAAAGTTAAAATCATTAATTAGTTACCTCCAAGACTCGGATGTTACATTGGGCCTGTGTTGGCCATGAGTTGGGTCGACCCAAAGCCTGACCTAACTCTCCCTTGACCTTATAGTCCATTATAAATAAAAGAGTCCTCTTCCTTGAGCAGAAACCTTCTGTAACCTAGATCCATACTTTGGGGACTTCCCTTTAGTCTCTTAACCTCCAGTCGCCATGGATAAACACACACACCACAAACCAAAGTGGTTCTCCCCGACTAGGAGAAACCCATTCATCTTCAGCACCAATTTCACTTGATCGTCAAAGCTTGATCTCGTGGATCAAGACCTAGGGCAACACTAACAATCTGTTGTGATTCTTTCTAGGTATAAAGTCGGTGATATGCAGACGACGTCACACCCAAATCTCTTATCTGAAACCAAGACTCAAAGACGCGGTGACATATCACAACATTTGGCGCCATCCGTGGGACCGAGAATGAATAGTTGTTGTCTCTTAGTCTCAACCTCAGTTTCACCTCTGATTTGTTCAAATATGTTGTTCTTGACCTCATACCAACTCAGATCCATTCATTTGGACTGTTATTTATTCAGATCCATTTGGCTCTTGCCAAGATCTGTCCGGATCTTTTTACCAAATGTTCAGATCTGTTGTTCTTCTCCTCAGGGCTGCTCGGATCTATTTATTTCAACTATCATTTGTTTAGATCTGTTTAGCTCTCGCCAAGATCCGACCAGATTTGTTTATTGAATGTTCATATCTCTATACTTGCTTCGTCTCGTCCGTTCAGATTTCTAGATCTGATCCATTTCTTGCTCACCTGAACATTCCCCAAGCATGCAAAGATCTTCTCATATTCATTTTCGTTTATGCTTGGTTGGTTCAACAATTTGGGAAGAAAATTAGCTTCTACAAGCTTTTACTCACTCTTTGTCCATATTGTAACATCCCAAAATTCATAACCAAAAATTTCATTTTTAATTATTAAATAAAACCATAGTTATCAAAACATAAGACAAAATATCCAAAACATCGCAATCAGAGTATCCACATCAAAAACGTATGTCAAAATCTATCAGAGTAAACATCCCAGGCTAAAACATCATGGTGTGTGCAATTCAATCATCCCGATCTCTACCCTTTGCTACCAGAAGTACCTGAAACCAAAACTGAAGTTGTAAGCACGAAGCTTAGTGAGTCTCCCCAATCTATCACATTCCATACACATAATCACATATAAACATATCATGCGCCCTGCCCTTCATCGGGTCCCACCCAACATCGGGCAATGTCCGACATCGAGCGCCACCTGGCATCGGGCAAAGCTTATACATACAAACATATCAAAAATAACCACATAACATAAACATATAATCATTCCTCAGGCCCCTCCCGACATCGGACCCTAATCCGAAAAGCATACAACATTCATCGGGCATCACCCGACATCAGATCGTAATCTGGAGCATACAAACACAGACACATGCTGACATGCAAGAATCACGAAGACATCAAGCATACAAACATTCCTCGGGCACCGCCCGACATTGGATCGTAATCCGAAAACATATAAACATACATCGGGCACTTCCTGACATCAAACCTTAGTCCGGAATACATACAATCATAAATACGGGTTGAAATTGGTGCCTTCGACCCGTTCAAACAGGAGGAAACTCACCTCCAATGTCGAATGATAACTAAAACGTATTTGTCCCAGAATCATCTCTACTCACTCCCTGAGCCAAAACAACCCCTTAGATACCATTTCATACTCATAACCCTTTAGGTTCAGCTATGGTCAAAGTCAAAGTCAAAGTCAAATTAGACGCTCCGAGTTGACTTAACTCGTCGAGTCATCCTTTAACTCGGCGAGTTCCCATAAATCTCAGAACCATGCCTTTTCGAATCAACTCGTCGAGTTTTTCCTTTTTACAGAATCGGGACACTTCAGCTCAACTCGTCAAGTTCCTCTATGAACTCGTCGAGTTCTTCGGTCTGTTAACCATTCTTAATGCATTAAGCCATTATTCTTCAAATCCAAGTCCCATATTCCAGATCTGGGCTAAAAATACATATAGGAAGGCAAAGTTTCCAACTTTACCCATTAAAACCCACTCTAAAAGAAGTAAGCTCTAACCCTAACCCAAAAAGGCCAAGGTCTTGATCCAAAAACAACCAAAACTACAAGATAGATGTTGAGGCCATAGATCTCGGCTCTAGGGACTAAATGATCATGTAAAGTCTTAAGCTTTATCCTCATGCATGGCCATTAGAAGCTTCAAAAGACCAAAATGATGGTCTAAATGTTGCATGGGACTTCCATTGCCATAAATTTGGCATCTTTATACCATAAAAACCCCTCAAGACCCTATATCCGAAGTGTTCTCCATTTGGGACGTCCAACTCCCAAGAATCATATCATTTAGACCAAAACAAGCAAGGAACTTCAAAAATGGAGATCTAAATAACCACAAGGAAAGGTTCAAGCTTTATACCAGCAAAATATCATGGATTAGGCAAGGATTCTGGATCTATAAGCTCCTTCTTGTGTCTTCAAGCTTCTCCTTCTTCCAATGGCTTCAACATACACCAAAAACACTCAAAATGTATCATAATCACTCAAGGTAGCTTTAGGGTTTCGAGATTTAGGGTTAGGGACTTGGAGGCTGGAAATGAGGCCAATGCCTTGGGGTTAACGTGTTTAAATAGGATGTAAACCCCATAAATTAGGGTTTCATATCTGCCAGCCTACTCGTCGAGTTGAGGCCTCCCAACTCGTCGAGTAGGTCACTTAAAATATGCGACCCTTATGATCTCTACTCGACGAGTTGGGGCTCCCAACTCATCAAGTTGATATATAAAATAGAATAAATTATAAGTTAAATATGTATCAGGAACCAGGCGTTATACATATTTTGGTGTTTTATCTCCCAACTTGAGAGGAGAATTTTTTTTTTTTTTTTTTTTTGTAATTATTTACCTTATTTCCAATTTATCTTTCTAAGAAATCACCTTTAGTTTGTGTATAACTCGTTTGAAGCTATCTATTTAGTGTTTTCTTTTTAAGCTTAAGGAAGGAAAACGATAATTTTTTAAGATATGTTTTTTGTTTACATTTTGGTGGATTTTTCAGCAATTTGAGGGAGGAGAGAATGAACTTTTACAAGTTTTTATCCTTTTATCAAGTTCATATTACCAAAAAATCGTTTTTAGTTAAGAATTTATGTGTACAGCTTCACAACCTGCAACATCTGTTTGTAAACACTGATGTGTAGCTTATACATTTCTTACAACCTCCAAAAATAAAATCGGTTATGCCCTTATCAAAATGCATCATATCATTTTTCGACATCTTACCTCAAAGTTTTACCCCACCACTTCAGTTTACTCTTTCTATTTTTTGCACAACAAGTGAACAAATTATTCAAAAAAAAAAAAGGTAAAAGAATAGTGTGTTTTGTCTCTCTACCCAAAATAAAAAGATATTACAATAATGGTGTTGGGTAAAATTGGTCACCCCTTAACCGACCAAATTATATATATATATATATATATATATATATATATATATATATATATATATATATATATATATAAGGGAAGACAGTTGGAACAATCATCAGTGTATAAAACTACCTAGTTCTCTATGTCTAAAAAAACATCAAGCACATAGGTCCCACATAATTAAGGGAAAGGAAAAAAAATATTAGATACACTGGTCCATCTTCTTCATTAGGAGATCGAGAAATTAATATCCCCCGTCCCATCTCAACTCGCCGGCAACAACCCCAGAGCAAGTGTCGTCGACGGAGATCAGAACCCGACCATCACCGACAGAGATTAGAACCCGACCATCACCGATCATCTTCATCATCGGTTACGCACTAGAACAAAACTGACGAAGCATTGCTAGCGTCAGTGTCCCGATGATCAACGACCCTTGTTTTCTCGGCGTACTAGGCGAGTGCCCATTTTCGAGTCCATGTTTGTATGCGTACACAAGGTGTACGCTGTGAAGTGGGTTTTTATTGTTTTGGTCCCTTTTGGACTTTGACTTCTTTTGAGCTTTGAGCCTTATCTGGATTTTGGGGCTTTGTATTTGTTGGGCCATAGTTGGACCTTAGGTTGTGATTTGGGCCATTTGTGGGCCTTGGGCCACTATAGGGTTATTGGGCCAAGCTGGTTAGGCCCAGTAAAGAAAATGTAAATAGTCTGAAATGGATGCTTTGAAGGCTAATGACACTTGGGAATTAGTTCCTCATCCCACTTCTTCCAACGTCGTTGGTTCTAAATGGGTCTTTAGAACTAAGTTTCACTCTAATGGTAGTATTGAACATCTTAAATCCCGCATTGTTGCACAAGGTTTCACTCAAATTTCGGGTCAACATTACTCTCTCACATTTAGCCCCGTTATCAAAGTAGCTACTGTTCGCATTGTTCTATCTCTTACAACCTTAAATATATGTCCATTGCATCAACTTGATGTCAAAAATTCCTTTCTAAATGGAAAAGGTTTCCGCATCATGTATGTCGTTTAAAGAGGGCACTTTATGGCTTAAAGCAGACTTTAAGGGATTGGTTCCAACGTTTAGGCACTTTTCTTATAAGTCTTGGTTCTGCTTGCAGTTGTGTGGATACCTCTCCTTTTATACACAAGAAAGGGCGTATCCTACTTTATTTGATTGTTTATGTTGATGATCTTATATTGACAGGTAATGATCCCTCTTTAATCAATCAATTTTATTCAGCGGTTCAACAAGGAGTTTACCACTAAAGATCATGGTCCCCTAAATTACTTTCTTGATCATGAAGTCTCTTACAATGTTGATGGTTTGTTTCTCACACAAACCAAATACACTCATGATATTTTGAGTTGTGAAGGGTTAATTGGTGCAAAACTAGTTTTCACACCCTTGTCCACGGCTCAAGTTCTTACATCGCATGACACTCTTTTCACTGACCCTACACTTCATAGATCCTTAGTTGGAGCACTGCAATACTCACTTATCCAGATCTCTCCTATGTAGTCAATCAAGTTAGTTAGTTTTGTCATGCTTTTACGATCGACCATTTTCAAGCAGTGAAGAGAATTCATGCTACGTCAAAAACACCATCTCTTATGGTATGCATTTTTAGTATCCCAAGTCACAATCTTTACTTGGCTACTTTGATGTTAATTGGGCTCGTTGCATTGAAACCAGACGCTCAACCTATGGTTACTCCATCTTTCTTGGTGGTAACATAGTCTCTTGGAGTGCCAAAAAACAACCTACTGTTTCTCATTCCAGTTGTGAATCTGAGTATTGTGCTATGGCAAACACTGCTGCTGAAATAGTCTAGATTTCAAATCTTTTGAATGACTTACATGCTCTGCTATCCTCAATACCTGCTCTAGTATGCGACAACAAGAGCGCTTTGTTTCTCAGTCAAAATCCCATTTCTCACAAGCGAGCCAAACATATTGACATCGATTATCACTTTATTCGAGAGCTTGTTACTTCGGGTAAATTGGTTACTCGGTATATTCCTACTCATCTACAACTAGCCGACATCTTTGTGAGGAGTATTCCTTGTCCCTTGTTTGAGCAATTTTGAGCCAAGCTTCATGTTGGTCCACCACCTCTCAACTTGAAGGGGGTATTAAAGATAAATTAGAATAATTAGAAAATATTTCTTGTATCTATATATGTTAGGCTAGTTTGTTACTTTATATGTTGTATCTTTGTACTATATATATTGGTTAATATACAAGATACCTATTCAAGGTGAAAATACTCTTATACGCACACATTTTGATCAACATTTACCTTTTGTACATGTTGCAGCTCACGTGTTATTGATCTGATTCACCACATGCATGATACAACTCTCCATGCCTAAACTTTTTTTTATGGATGAAGTCAATCATTGTGTCCCGGTGGTTTTATTTTGGTCGTGTTTTTTCTTTATGACTTTGGAATCGCTTAGCTTTGAATAACTTTTATTTAATTTTAGGGATAATGACTTGTAAGGTTAACGAACTATATGTTTTGTTCATGTTTAGTCACTAAACTTATTTTTGTGTTCAGTATGTCATTGAACTTGTTGAAATTGTTCAAAAAAATACCATTATGACCGGGGTATAGTGAGTTTTGCTAGTTTCATGTCTTTTCCAGCCAACTTTTGAATTTTCCGGTCATCTTCCCCACTGTGTGTTCTTGGTGTTTATGTGTGCAAATATGGGTTTCAGAATCATCAAGAAGATATGAACATGAACCTATAAATTGTAAAATTTGTGTTCTTGAATGTGTATGTCCATGGATGTGTTCTTATTTTACTGAGTGAATCATTGGAAGAAACTAGGATGAACAACCGCATGTTTGTTTTCGTTTTGCAGAATGCCGGAAAATTCAAATTTGGTTGGAGTAGATGACTGAAAAATTCAAAGATGTCCGGAAAACTCATGTTTGGCTAAAGAAAACTCTAAAAAACGGCAAAACCCACTATACCCGGTTATAATAATATTTTTTTGAACAATTTCAACAAGTTTAATGGTATATTGAACACAAAAACAAGTTTAGTAACTAAATGTGAACAAAACATATAGTTTATTACTCTTATAAGTAGGGATGAGCATAGGCGGATACCCACCTCATTTAGCGAGAACCGGAACCGAAACCGCTATAGGTAGTTCTTAAATGTTTTGAACCAGTTTCGGAACCGGCGGTTCCAGTTCTGAGAACGAGTAACCCGGTTACATTAATTTTGTTAACTTTTGTCGGTAAAACTGCAATTTAGTTCGATCCAAATCAAATCAATTCGGACCAAGACGGAAAAAATCATACCAATATATTCTAAACCGGTCTAAGTAACACACACACACACACACACACACATATATATATATATATATATATATATATATATATATATATATATATATATAAACCAGTTCCAGCGGGTAGTGGTTCCGAAAAAACAAGAACCGGAACCGGAACCGCTTAAGGCGGTTCCCGTTCCATAATCGGCAATTCTGAGGTAGTTCCGGTTCCAAAAACGGGTACTCGGTTCCAATGTTGATCTCTACTTATAAGTCATTGATTATCCCTTAATTTTAATAAACCCAATTAACTATCTTCGATTTTGGAACTTGTATGTGAGATTAATTCCATAGGGTCACAAAACTCTGTGACCCGTAAAATATGTTAATAGCGAAATTAGTCCAGTTTTTAAATTGTTGTTGAAGAGAACAATTGCTTTTAGACTAGATTGAATCTACTGCAAAATTTTCACATATCATGGATTTGATTTTCATGTCGTCACAAAAATGCTTTATTAATTATATTTTAGAAAATTTATTTATTAAAATTATTCTTATTTTAAATGTGTAAAAATCATTCATTCTTTCGATATCCCATTTAGGTCACATGAAAACGAAGTAAACTAGGTTTAACGTACGATTAAACTAAGCAAAATGAATTAATGTATTGTGATTTTCGTGTTCTATATCTCTAGTTGAATTTTGATCTTCTTAGAGTTTGAGAATTATTTGATCATCCTTAGAGTATATATATATATATATATATATATATATATATATATATATATATATATATATATATATATATATATATATATATATATATATATATATATATATATATATATATATAGCCTCTTCGCAGTTCATCGAAAATATTTCAAACCACCACGTCGTGGTATATATGCGTCCATGACGTGGAATCTTTTTTTGCACATTTTTCAAGTTTCTTTTTATATGGGTGTTGGTTTGATTGTGCTTTAACACACACATAGAGAGAGAGGATGGTGCTTTAACACACACAGAGAGAGAAGAGAGAGATTTTCTTTTATTTTTTTAATTATAAAAATAATTAAGTAAATAAAAGAAAATAGAAAAAAATCAAGATGGAACAATATTTTTTTCAAGTATATTCAAATTTTGGAATATCACAATTACCAATTTTTGCAGTTTACTAAATAATTTTAACACCAAAAAGATTTGAGTAAATGCCTTGGAATATTTGCAAAAATATTGGTGGGGCCTACTTGTTGCCCGTTGCGTCCGCACCAAATCGTTTTTCTCTTTTGAACAAAGTTGACCGTTTGGGATACCCAGACCCAACAAAGCGAGTGCCAAAAGTAGCCGTTGCTCTACAGTTTATCGATTTATATCATTTCTAAACCCTAGCCCTATTTCTACATAATATTTGTTTTTTCAGAAAGCACTTAACCTGTTCGATAAAATTCCCCACTGAAACACAAGAAATATATCTATCCGTTTGAGCAAACCTATCAACTTCGAGGTGTTTCTACAGAAATGGCTTCAAGAACTGTGAGCAAAGACATAATCACTCTCCGCGGATCCACAGCCATTGTCAGCGAATTTTTCGGTAAAAATCTCTCGGTCTCTCGTTGATGCTTTTCCTTAAACCATGAATCTGTTTTTTTTGAATATCTTGTTGCTAATAACTCTCCGTGTATGCAACCGCTTTTCAGGTTATGCAGCAAACAGGTAAGACTTGGTAGCGCGATTTCTCATTTTATGGTGTAGATTGCTGTGGATTCGATTGGAAAATGCTAATTTTGATCGCTAATATGTAGTATTCTGTACAATCGTGGTGTCTATCCGGAAGAAACTTTTGGAAGAGTGAAGAAATATGGACTTCCATTGTTGCTTTCTCAAGACGAAGGTGTTAAAACATTCATCTCAAATTTGAATAAGCAGCTTTCCGGTAAACATCCAATATATCGTCGATAACACTTTTCCCCAATCTTCATACAGTTTTGGTAAACTTTGTATTGTGTTTTGCTTATGTGATTCGCTTTGAATCTGTGTATTACAAAGAATGGCTGGAAGCTGGGAAGTTACAAAGGATTGTTCTTGTGATAATGAGTAAGGCCACCAATGAAGTGCTTGAGAGGTGGAATTTCAGTATAGAGACTGATGGTGAAGTTGTTGAAAAAGGGTAAGATATCTCTGAAACAAACTTTAGTCCCTCCATTGATAGATTATGTTCATGTCAATTTAATGGTTTTTAATCTCCAGGGTTTCGAGGGAGAAGAGTGATAAAGAAATCATGAGAGAGATTCAAGCTATTATGAGACAGATTGCATCCAGCATTACATACTTGCCCTGCCTTGATGAACCATGTAAGTAGAAGTATTAACAAAGTTTGTATGGATATCATATATACTTATATGTATGATTAGTTTTTTGGATAATTGATTTGGTTGATTATGTTTAAATTGCATATCATATATACTTGTATGTATACTTATATGTATGATTAGTTTTTTGGATAATTGATTGGTTGATTATGTTTAAATTGCAGGTATCTTTGATGTGTTGGCATATACTGATACGGATGTTGCAGTACCTTTTACTTGGACAGAGAGTGACCCTAAACTGATAGCAAATCCCCAAATGGTGAAATTGCATTCTTTTGATACTAAGGTATATAAATTTATTATTCGTTTATACTTTTTCATTCTAATTTCATATGAATCTTTGTAGAGGCATAAGAAAATGTTGTTTTCATGATGCAGATACATAAGGTTGACACAATGGTGTCTTACAAGAATGATGAATGGGATGACCAGTAAAAGAAAGAAAGATAAGGGATGTTTAAGAAAATTGTTGCTGTGTTTTTGTTGTTGATCTTGAAGGTTGAATGATGTGAATCGTTTTGATTCACTTGTGTGTAGGAATGAAATATGAATCTGGAAACTTGCTTTTTCTTGAAATTGAAGAACTTGCTTGCTGCAATAAGACATTGATTTTCTTGAAAAATGTCAACACTTACAATTAGACCCTAAAGTGACTTGCTTTCAAAAAAAAAAAAAATCCAATAAATCCGTCTTGGTTTGGCAACATTTATTTTCCTTGTTAACTAACAGATGATGTAACTGCACATTCATGTCTGGTGATGAAGAAAGAAGTTTTACTTTTTTATGGGCCATAGTAGATTACTCCTGAATCTTTATCTTTTTCTCTAATTTGATGCTTTTTGAGGTCCAATGGTGATCTTGTTGTTGTCTTCAATTGTGGTTGATTGAGATGTGAATATTATTTGGGTAAATGGGGTTGAAGTGGGTTCTTGTGATTTGGCTTTTCTGAACAGATGTTTCCAAGTTTGTTTCGATGAACAAGACAACTGTAGAACAATATCAACAGAAGCCATCAAAATACACTTTTTGTTCATCACCGAAAGCCATAAAGAGAACATCAAAAGACAAATCTCTAAATACCAAAAACTGTTAGGTTGGCTCTTGTACACAATAAACTTTTTATGGAATTTAAAGAAAATAGAAGGAAGATTTTTTCATTTTCATCCACTCTAGATAAATCTCTAAAGCAAACCTATTTGAAGATTTTTTCATTTTCATCCACTCTAGATAAATGAAAATAAAAAGAGAGGAGAAGCAAATGTTTGGGAGTTTCAAATAAATTGGTTCTAGATAGATAGTGTATCTTGAACCACATTCATTTGAATAATCTGTAGCAATCCAATTTTCAAAAGAAAATTTTCATTTTTAAATAGTCAAAAACATTTCCAATAAACCATAAAATCTCAAGTACATTTGTTTTCAAATTCATAACATCAATAATATTATTCCAAACATCAGAGTGTCCCATAAAAACGCTTGATAGAGTGCATGACGCGTCATCAAGTTAATGTTTAGTGGGTTCCTCAGAGCATACCCCACACAATCTACATAATCACATAATCATATTAGCTACAAAAGCTACATAAACCACATAAGCTATGCATATAAACATATAAGGATGTCGTGGAAACCGTCCAAGGTCTTACACCAAGTGTCACAAGAAACCCCCACGTGGTCTTTACTAGCCGCCACTGGAATCCACACGTGGTCTTGGCTCACTGTCGTGGGAACCTCCTCCACACAGTCTTCCCTAATTATAGACATATCATACGAACTAAACATGTAAACATACTAGGTAGCCGTGGAAATCCTCTAAGGACTTATACCAAATGTCATAGGAACATCCTCATGGTCTTAACATATTGCCACGGGGACCCCCCGGGGACTTCCATACAAGTGTCATAGCGAAATATCATCTAATCAACTATATATATATATATATATATATATATATATATATATATATATATATATATATATATATATATCATAAAATGGGTCGCATTGTGTCTTGGTCCCATTGGTATGGTGAGAAGACTCACCTCTCAACAATGCCGAACTGATAAGATAAAATCTGATAAATCCCAACACGCACCTCCAACTCAACTGCCTATAATCATCATGTTATTAACTTGTCAAAATCTCATAATACCATAAATACCCTCAAAGTCAAACTTGGTCAATCCTGGTTAAAGTCCAAGTCAACAATCAAGGTCAACAGTCCATGTTGACCCTAACTCGTCGAGTGCATCCAACAACTCGTCGAGTTCCTTCAGAGTCCATACAACCGAAATCCCAAGTCAACTCACCGAGTCACCTGAGTAACTCGTCGAGTTCCTTAATGTCCAAGGTCCGACAACTCTAAACTGAAATCTCTTAATCAGCTCACCGAAATCACTTAGGATCCTGGAAACGGGAAAACCCTACCCAACTCGTCGAGTTGGCTAAACAACTTGTCGAGTCCCTTCAGCCCTCTTTATGTTCAGTCCTTTCCAGTGGAATCTAAGGCTCCAAATTATAGATCTAACCCCTTATGGTGTAGCTACCACGTAATGTTGCAAACTTTACGTGCATGCAAGGCCTCAAAAGGCTAGAACACTAAAACTAAGGTTCATACAACGCTTAGGACATGGAAAAGGGCTTAGACTAGGTAAATGAAGCAACTTTATGTCATGAAAGACCTAAAGGTGTCCAGATCTGGAACCATATCCTCATGACAAGTCCAAATCCAAGTATGACACCATTTTTGCACCAAAAGTGACAATATTCTTCCATAAGATGAGATCTAAGCAAATAGAGATCAAGGTAGCAACTTTTACCTCCAAATGGATGCTAACAACAGGTAGATACCGGATCCAAAGTCCTCTCCTCATTTCAATCTCCTCAACCTTCAAGTTTCCTTCTAAAAAGCACAAGTTTCACTCTCCAAGGCTCACACACACTCAAGAAAGCATCAAAACGCGGCTAAGGTTTCTCTCTGGATTGTAAGAACAATGAAAGAGGTTACAAATAAGCCATAAGTTCTTTAAATAGGGTACAAACCCCTGAAAATTAGGGTTTTACTTTACAGAGTCTACTCGTCGAGTCGGGGCCTTCCGACTCGTCGAGTAGGATCTAAATCTCGTGTCCTCATAAATGATCTATATTAGACGAGTTGGAGCTCCCCAACTCGTTGAGTTCTAACACAAAACCCTAAAAACATAGGGAATTAAATGATGTCTGGAAGAGGCGTTACATAATCTTTTTTATAAGAGATAGATAAATAGATGTATATTTTTATTTTTAAGAAAAGAAAGGTGATTTCATTATTTTAATCATTTTTATAACTTATTTCAATAAATTAAATATAAAACAAACAAATACTTACTATATATAATCGTAAACCCTTTTAGATAAATTCAAATTAAAATTCTAACACTTTCATATCTTTTTTTTTTTTAAAAAAACGGTAAATATCATTAAAAAGTCATGATTAACAAGTAACTAAAGCACGACAGAATAAACAGTACAAACAGAAAGATAATGAAAACATAGAAGAAACAAAGAAAAATCAAAAACTAAAAGGGGGAAGTAGATAAACGAGCAAATGCGAACAACTCCACTCAACCCAACCGCCATAATTCAGGTGACTCCTATGGTCACACCAAGAGTATGAGTTTGACATAATATCATCCACAACCTTTTATGGATCAATTCGAATATTCTTGAAGATCTTATCGTTCATGGCGAACCATATGTACCATAGCACTCCAAATAGAATAACATCACCAATCACTTTCTTCCTTTGACAATTGTCTCATATAGTTCTTGTATTAAGAAATTCAATAACACCGGAGAACCCTTGAACAATACTACCACACCATTTAAAAATCTTGAAGTGAACCTCCTTGGCGAATTCATAGTGCACAAAAAGATGATTCCCCGATTCGACATCCTTGTTGCATAAAGTGCACATCTAATTTGATACTTGTAGCTCACGTGCTATTAGATACACCTTATACAGTTTACCACGTAACACCTAACTTTTAATGGTATTAATTTTGACTAGCAGATGTGCAACCCTTTAAAGGGGATCAGTTTCGAGCCTATGATACACCTCATACAGTTTACCACGTAATTACCGGTTTTTTGTCGGCATAAAACGAAAACCGTAGGATCTAGAATCCTTTGAGTGATTCAGGTCACCAATATATTTGTATAGTTGAACCGGTTCGTGGAGTTCAGATGGGTTGGAAGGTGACTGGTTCCAACACCACGTAAAACCATTTGCTGATACTCAATCAGAAAGTTTACAACATTTGACCGATTCAATCTTATATAAATGGGGAAACTTTTCTTCAAACGGGACGGAACGCACCACACGTATTTCCAAAACAAGATATGAATATCTAATCCGTGAACGATTTTGAATATCTTGTGAGAATCGACACCTAGATCACCCAAGGATTTAATAGCCCTTTGGATATTGTGCCACACCCAATTGGAGGTTTTACCAACAATGAAGTGTGTTGGTTTCTTACTCAAATTATGTAGACTTGTAATGACATTATTTCAAAGACTTCCTTTTTTGTTTATCAGTCACCACTACCATTTGATTAAAAGTGCAAGTTTTGTGCTTTTAGAGTTGATGCCCCAAACCACCTTGAGAGATATGGGCTGTGATTTTAGACCAAGTCGATCCAATGTATCTTGCATTTTAAATAACCACCACCCACATGAAATTTCTTCTGATTTTTTCCAAAGAATGTTTTAAACAGATACACAAAGTAATTAGGCAAGCTGTTTAGGACATATTTGATTAAAGTAATGTGACTCCCAAAGGAAAGAAATCTTGCTTTCTAATCAGATAGACGAGTTCTAGCTTGTCTATGATGGGTTTCCAATGCTTTTTCAGTCTCATATTTGCCCGGACAGGTACACCCAAGTACTTGAATGGAAAGGAATCTTCTACACACCCCATAATTCTAGCCATGTCTTTCAATTCAGTATCATAGGTACCAATACCGAATAACCATGACTTAAGAAAATTGACCTTTAGGCCTGATGAGATATGAAAACATTTCATAATTGCCGAGAGGTTTCTGATACTCGATTTATCCCACTCACCTACAAAAATGGCATCATCCGCATAGAATAAGTGAGATAAGTGTGGACCATTGAAAAGAAGCTTAACCCCAAGTATCAGGGAGTTTTCTTTGGCACTCTTGACAACAATACTCAGGCCCTCCATTGCAATGATAAAAAGGAACGAGGAGAGAGGATCTCCCTGACAGAACCCTCTTGTTTAGATAATTCAATGGATGATCCGTTTACTAACACGGAGGTTCTCGAGGAGGATAAACAGCCCAACATCCATTGTCTCTATTTATACCCAAAATTTATTTGGTACATGATGGAAACAGGTATTGCCAATTAACAGAGTCGAAGGCCTTTTCAAAATCCATTTTAAGAAAATACATCTTGTTTTTTTTGCTCTTTTTGGCCCATGAGTAAATCTCGTTCATGGGTCCGTCGAGAATGTTTATGCATTCGACGTATGCTGAGTGCACTTTATCTACCACCGAGCCAACCACTTGCTTTAAGCGAACAAGGAGTTTGGCTAAAATCTTGTACAAACATCCGATTAGGTTTATGGGTCGATAATCCACCAGATTGAACAGGTCGGGTCTGATATTTTTGGTATTAGAGTAATAAAAGAAGAGTTGCAACCGGTGGATATGAAACCCGTTCTTTCAAAGTGTTTGATGAAACTGATAATGTCCCCGGTCCCCACAACCAAAAGCATAATATAAATTCCTTCTTAGATTCAAAATCCCATAGAAACAATCTTACAATCCAGACACCTCCTTCAAATTCCCTTTCTTTAACCAAACAAGATATTTGAATTGCAGTTCTAAAAAGGTCTCACTTCTGTTTTTTACCATAACTAGCGAACCAAAGATTCCTATTAGGATCGGCTCGCCCTCTTGCTCAAGATGGTAAGGTAAACATCTCTAAAATATTCAACAACATTTGCAAACATTACACAAACAAAGTTACACATAATCATCCATGAGAAGTTACAACATCTAAGCACAAATATTCACAACATTTCAAAAAGAAACATGACAAATGTACCCAAGCCTAGCTAATACCACGATAAATTGCACCAGGGCAAAGCTCATCCATCACATCAACATTTCTATACCCATTATATTCTCTCAAGCAAATCCACCCTCTCCTCGACAAAAAGTCACGAAAATCATCTTCCGTATAAAAAATCTTGTCTTCCGTATGGACAGGCACATGATCCGGCTCCTCAAACAAGCACACTTTGATCATCAAGCCTGAAAGTTGACCAGTTATCAGATATTTGACTAATAGTCAGACAGACAAACAGACTCTACATGTCTTTTGTCTTTACACCTAAAAGTTGAATGTAAAAAGTCAAGGGCATTTTAGACATTTACCTTCGTCAACATGAAGGGTGTAGTTTCCTAGAGGCATATCTCTATCAAGGGTCCTCACTATGTTATCGATATCTTCCAACCAAAACCCTCGATTTGTTCTCAGTCTAAAAGCCGATTTGATGGTTTCCTTTATGGCATCCGGTGAGCCATCGATTCCAATTCGCCGTGTGTAATCCCCTAACTTGACCGAAATAACCCTACCACCATAAGTGTTATTCTGATCACCTGCGAATATAACAGACTTGAAGCTCACAAAATCATCAAGGGTAAAAATGGATATGAATAATAAAAATAATAAAAAAGTAATAGCTGAAACCATTTCCAGGATTCTCCCTCCAATTCCATGGAGAGACTCCACTGGCTGCCATGGTATCGGCTGCAGTGATGGCAAGAGGATGACCCTCTTGATCCAACCGTCTTTCAAGATTAAGCGCACCCCTTGGATTAGCTATGACAACAGACATAAATTGAAAAGTTTCCTTTTTTAGAAAGATGTTTTGCTATCTTCTTTTCTTTTTTGGGGATAAATCTGGAATGGATAATAAGAATTTTGATTTTGTTGATGATCTAATTGAATTACCTTCTACAGGTCCAAAAGCAATGCCGGTGTCATCTACACCTGCACAAAATAAATGATATAAAATATATTGACAATAAACAAAGAATCGAGAAGGATTGAGATCACGGAATAACAGATCACGAAGATATAATATGAACTGATGAATCAACCAGTCAAACAGAATATAACTGAAGATATCGAATATCAAAACACCCCTTCAAATTTTCTTCGTATCACATCAACGAATCACAAACAATTGCTGTTAAGGACCTTTTTGAAGCAAAATTACTCTAATTCAGAGCTCAATTGAAGTACTGTTTTACCTTTATCAGAGAACTGCATAAACGAATCGACTTTCGAGTTTTTGTTTCTATCCCTAATAACGTCTTCAACTTCTTTATAGAACTGCATCTTACTGTTAGCTGAATACCCATTATGATTAATCCCGTTATTCTGCTCCTTGGCTTTCTTGAACTCCTTCAACAAGTTCCTCCACTTGTCCGTACACATGGTGGGCGATCGATCAAAACCCTTTTCCCTCATTTTCATTGAAATCTGATCCCATAAGTGCTTGTTTGACTTTGAAGTGTTGAAGAGTGAATCGATCTCATGGCGGAGGAGGATTAGGGTTCGAGTTTCTTCTTTGACCCAAGTCTCGGCTCGTTTCTTCACTGGTGCTGAGGTTGTAGTGGTGGTGGATTTGATAGTGTTTTCTTCGCTGCTGGTGGTGTCGCCGCCGCCCGGAGCCGCGATAATCATTTGGGTTTGGTGGTGGTGAGGTGCAGATGTGGATTCCATCATCATGTTTGTTTCTTGTGGTGGGTAGAAATTGATCGCTTGAGGTTTTGCAGGTGAAAACATTTGGAATTCAAACTGTTCAGTGAGAGCTTCCACTCAACGCCAACAAGGGTTTATGATTTAAATTAAGAAAAATCCAAATTATTGGTGGGTTTACTAGTCATAAGATCAAAAAGAAACAATCTGCAGTCAATTATACGAAAATTTTGTTTCTTTTAATCTAGGTTTTTGCGCCAATGTCTTGGAGAAAATCATAAAATACTTTATTCTATTTAGGTACGTTTCTTGTTACATTACTGATCCTGGTGTAAGAATCCCATTCTAAAACATTTGATCTACCGTGTTTTTTCTGTGTGTGTTTTTTATCATTAATGTTACTTTGTAATGAGATTATTATGTTGACAAAAAGATCTGGATAAAAATTAAACAAATAAGGAAGGTGTTGAGATACATATTTTGTTTAAGTTTGATCAAGTTTTAAAGTACACTGTTATTTAGGGGTGAAGTTCCTGAACAAACGGATGTTAGGGGGCAGCGCCCCTGGGAGCAGGATCCAAGGGGCGGCAGCCCCTGGCTGGGATCGAAAATCGGTTTTTCAGAAAACTGACCATTGGTTTGACGTTTGTCCAAATATCCGTTTTTATGTTAGTTTTATAGTTTTGTGACAGTTTGAAACTATTATACGATAGTTTTCAGACAGATATCTTAAAGTTGATTTTGGTCTCATTTCTAGTACATATGAAAATATCATCAAAACACTTTCTGTTATTGTCTCTCCGAATCTTATCCGATTAAAGAATATTTGAGAGTATCACCTAAATATTTTAATATGAATGTGTTTAACATGATTCTCAGAATTTCCAGGTTTTTTATAACCCAAATTTCTAATAGTTTTTGAAAAAATTATAAAAATGTATCTTGTGGTCAGCTCGTTGGGTACTATCTAATGTCTTTTAAAAGTATGAATTTGGTTTTTCGGTCATATTTGAGTGAATTTGGTATTCCTCAAATTTGAAAGATTGTTTTACTACTTAGATATTTATTTTCCACCTTTTATGTACTTATTTGAATATATATTGTTATTGTTACTAATTAATAAATAGCTCACAACTATCATCCTTAATATGTAAGAAAGTTTGGACTTTACATTTTGGAGGTCCAACATGAAAATCAAAGTTATGTCCCATACAAAAATATTGGAAGATATTATTAAGTAAATTTGTTACTCTTAAATTTAAAACTTAAAATTATTAAAAACATTTCGTAAATTCATTACTACAATATTATGTCTTCACTCATCGCTAATAAACTAAAAGTGTTACAAGCAACATCGATGATCTATTGATACTGTTATTAGGTTTGTTATGGTTTGATTTGATTTTTATTTTTTGGTGGGTTGAAAGAAACGAAAACTTTTGTTAGAATTTATAATAGAAATAAATTTCTCTGGATATAAATACTTTCTATAAATTGTTGAACAATTTTAGAATTTATGATTAGATTTTGATTTATTGATTTATTTTAATTTTTTCATTATTAAAATGATTTCAAGATCGTAACCAATGTTACATTGTGTATATATAAATAACCAATGATTAATTTTCTTTAATGATAACAGATAAAAATGTATTTTAAGAAAAAAAGAACATTATAACTATAGATTTGTCTCAAAATTAGGAGGCCCCATGTGACCGTACCGTCTGCATACCTCTTGGGCTACCACTGATAGTAAGATATATGTAGAACCTCACATTAACTCTCCAAAAGAGCCTTTATAAAGGGAATAGAGACTCCAACATATATCGACACTTATTGGATTTCCCATCATAGTCGTAGACTCGATGAGGATAAATAGGGATATGTTGAACCATGAGGGTGCAAAATGTCAACTTTGATACCATGTAAGACATAACCGGAGCCTCGTACTCTCCAAAAAAATCTTGTGGATTGGAGACTCCAACATATATAAACATTTATTGGACGGTGTCGCACCGATGTGAGATATACTAACACAAACCTCCACCTTATACCCTCAATCGCCTCTCCTTAAATTCATTATTGTTCAGCCATTTCTCTTATATTCCACTTACCAGAAACCCACACAAGAAAAGAAAAACATCATACTACACTCCACACAAGACCTTTCTCCTAATTTTTACCACTAGAGACCCTCATCCACGTTACCATTTTTCATGAATAGAATTGAAATTTAAAAAAAAAAAAATCAATAATGTTCATGAATGGACTTCAAGGACATTGTTGAAGTTTGAGGCAGTGGAAACACGCATGAGATCTATGGAGCAGAGAATATAGCCATAAATTATTATCTTTGATGGTGTCTATTAGTTGAATAAGCTTAGAGGTGTTAGGGTTGGGAAATAGAACCGATAACTCCATCATCGTATTTTTGTTGCAACTCATCCACTTCATTAGACATGTTTGCTTATTATGGCATGATTAATCTAAAATTAAAACAAATATTAATCATTTTTAGTCGAATAATGAGTTTAGATATCCAAATACGTATTGAATTTGATAATTTTTACTCTTTCTTATGGAATTGCTTGAAGAACCATAGATAGGTGCTATTGTTTACAATTAAAATGCATACTAACTAGATATGTGTTAAATGTTTTGTTGGAATAATATCAAAATATAATCATTGAGAAATTAATTCTTTATTGGCTTATAAGAATCAACCAACGCAACGTCCCCAAAATACTAATCCATGTCTCATGTCCATATGATATCTAGAAGAACGGATGAATATTTGATCACTTATCTAAAGGACAAATATCTGATCGGATCGGAGCTCGGTAGTTGCTTTGGAAAGCACCATTTGTTGTTTAATTTAAAAGTTATATATGTAATTTAGTTTTAGACTTATCCAAGTGGAAGACTGTTGGATTGAGTATCAAAGTCAATAACTAAATTAGTATAATCTTGAATTATTAGCAAAATCCTTTGGATTGCCCTCAAACCTAATAATTGACAGGAATGCTTTTTGGAGACAGAGACTAATTTATGAATTTATTATATGGTTAATAAGTTAATTAGAAATCAAAGTAAATGATTTATTAATATATTATGAGAATAATATATTAATTAGAAATAGTATTGTTTAATTAAAAATTAATCAGAAAATAATTGGAATTAATTTAGGATTAAATAAAAGTAGAAGGACTAAAGGTGACAATGTTCAAAAATTGAACATTGACCAATTTTAGAACCTCCAATAGGTGGGGGGTGGTTCTAGAGGAGTTCTAGAGGGTTTCTAGAGCCTTTCTTGGGCTTTAAGGAAACTTGGATGCCTTGGGGGGGGGGGGGGGGAAGCAAAAGAATTAAGGTTATCTAAAAGGAACATGCTTTATCCTTAGCCACCCTATCACCTATTTAAACCCCTTTGGTTTATGATTTTAGAATTTCACCTCATTCTATACAGAATTTCAAAAATTCCCTTCCTCTTCCTTTCTCCTCTTTAGCCTCTAATTTGTTAGGGTTTGGGTGTGAGCCATTAGAGGCACGGGACTTCTGGTACTTGTTTTCTGACGGCTAACGAGGAAGGATTACTAGTTTATTTTCTATAGTAAACTAAGGTATGAATTTTCTAATAACCCTTTATATATCAAAATTAGCAATGTACTTTTAAGGTTCTTGATATTCAATAGTTGTTTGCAAATTATAGTGAGAACATATATCCTTTAGGGTGCATGTGAACTTAGGGTTTATGTTTTTAAGCTAAAATAAGTTTTTTTGTAACATATAAAACCCATCACAATGGTCCCAACCCTAGGGTATATTTCAACCTAATATACAACAATGGACCCAACCATGAGGTATATTTCAACCCAATCATGTCATAATAGGCCTAACCCTGGGGTATATCTCAACCCGAACATACAATAATATGCCCAACCTTAGGGAATATTTCAACCTAATTATACATGAAATAGTCACAACGATAACTAGCATTCTACATAACACAATCTGGTGGGTCGGCATTAGTGCCTCCGCCCCACAAGTACAATGAGAATACTCACTTAAACTACTCAACAGAAGCCTAACAGCTACCTCAACATCATAACATACTTAACTGTACCCAAGGTTAACCAAAAGTCAAACCGATCAAAAAAAAATCAACGGCCAAATCAAGATCAAAATTGTCATTCAGCTGCCCCCCCCCCCCCCCCCCCCCCCCGTCATGGGCACTAAATACCAAAACAGTCATGAAACATCCTAAAAATCATGACCAAAATTTTCATTTTTAATTATTAAATAAATCGTAGCTATCAAAATCATTTAATCCAAAAACATAAGTCATCGTATCAAATCAAGGTATCATATTGTGACATCCCCAAAATCTCGGCCAGAAAAGACCGATTTTCATTTATGCTTTTAAATATTTTCAGAGTAAATCCTTTTGATTTGAAAGAGTTGCGGAATTTGTTCCCAAAAACAAAACATGATAAAACAATGTTTACCGAAGCATTTCATAAAAGAAATGTATTTTCATTAAAATCAAAACTCGGGGTGTCATGTTCCGATACAGACCAATAAGCATAAACGATAACATTACAAGTCGTTCAACAAATATTTACATATACAGACTTGTAAACAAAACAACTTGATGGTTCATCCATCTTACGCCCTTGCGCCACTTCCTGTAATACAAATAAAACTGAGTGAGTCAGGCTTGGGAGCCTGGTGAGCATATAGGGTTTTCAACCCACAATAAATAATTAAATTAATTATTATCAACCAACAATAACCCAGTTACCCATTTCCGTTATTCTCACTTTACGTCCCTAAAATAACTAACACAAGGGACCTAATCTAAGAATATTTTCATCGGGGTGACAACACATGCTGCGGGGTTTCCTCAACAATATAAGTCAAATAAGGCAACCATGAGGGGGATGGAATACAGCGAATGAACACCCAAGTTCATTAACACCTACAGGTTATGAGCCTGCTAGCGTTCCACTGGACTATCTAGAAAAGTCTGTGGTCGTCATCTAAATTCCGCTAGATGACTGGATCAAAACAACAACGAGGCCTCTCATCTGTTTATTACACACCAACTATCTACCCATGTTCTACCCAACATATTAGTAGATAAAAACATACATTTTTATACATATTTTAAAAACCTGTATAGCATGCTTGATCAATACATTTTCCATATAACAGATGAGGCACACACACATAACACGTATTTCATATAGAAATAATCATATCTGTAAGATAGAAGAAAGTGAATATACATTCACACACATAACAACAAAATATACACATAACACGTATTTCGTATAAAATACTTCATAGTTATACGTTATGAGAAAGTAACAACGCATTCACACGTATAAACAACAATAAACTTAATACCCTCGAACCATACTTGTATTATTATTGCGTTTATGAAAGGTAGTATACACTCACATGATCAGAAGATGATCAGACAGCACTACGACTCGCAAAAGTAATAATCCTCCGTAGATCTGGAAGATCTCTACGAAAATCGAACTTCTCGCGGGCAGAGCTTCGGCTCGGAAACCGCACTTCTCGGGATCTTCGGGATCTCGGGACTCGCTTCGGGACTCGGGAATATTACCGGGGCTTCGGGGTATGATTGGCACGCAAATCGAGGCAAAACTTAGAGAGAGGGAAGAGTTTGAACAAGAAAAAATGGTTGAATTCGAGTTCTATTTATAGGCTGCTGGGTCTGGGATTACGCGGGGCGTAATCTCAAATTACGCAGGGCGTACTCGGGTTACGCGGGGCGTACTCAACGTCATTGCATGTGTATGTGTTCGAGTGACGTCATTGCATGCGTAGCTGAGGCGGTTCACGAGTACGCTGGGCGTACCCCAAATTACGCGGGGCGTACGCTATTAAGCAAACTTCAAACTTGCGTAACTTTTGCATACGAGCTCCGTTTTCGACGTTCTTTATATCCACGGAAAGGTGAGACTACGCTCTACAACTTTCGTTTAGACTCTGTCGGCTAACTTTGACGTTATTTTTATTATTTATTTTTAATAGGCCAGGACAGAAAATTTCGTTATAAATTCATAACTTCTTCGTTTGACGTCCGTTCTCGCCTAACTTTTTATCGCTTTGATACTAACAACGAGATCTTCGATTCTCGTTTAGATCACTAAGGCTAAATATCGCTCTAACGTCAATTTCACTTTTTACGTTAATCAGCGGTGCCGGTTCTGTCGCGAAACTTCGACAGGTCATAACTTCCTCGTTATAACTCGGATTTCAGCATTCTTTATATCTTCGGAAACCTTGTTTCAACTACTACAACATGATCTAAAGATATCAAGTTTATTTTACACTTAAATTTTGACACTTATTTTTATTCTTAATTAATCAAACCACATAATTAAGCAATTAAGCACAAAACACATAATACTCAAATAATACACTTATATTATTTCTGTGACATCCCCAAAATCTCGGCCCGAAAAGACCAATTTCATTTATGCTTTTTAAAATAATTTTCAGAGTAAATCCTTTTAATTTTAAAAGAGATGCGGAATTTGTTCCCAAAAACAAAACATGATAAAATAGATATTTATCAAAACATTTCATAAAGAAATATGATTTCATTTCATAATCAAAAGTCGGGATGTCATTACAAGTCTTTTAACAAATATATACATATACAGACTTGTAAACAAAACAACTTGATGTTCGCCCATCTTAAGCTCTTGCGCCACTTCCTGTAAGATAAATCAACTGAGTGGGTCAGGCTTGGGAGCCTGGTGAGCATATAGGGTTTTCAACCCACAATAAATAATTAAATTAATTATTATCAACCAACAATAACCCAGTTACCCATTCCCGTTATTCTCACTTTATGTCCCTAAAATAACTAACACAAGGGACCTAGTCTAAGAATATTTCATCGGGGCGACTACACATGCTTCGGGGGTTCCTCAGCAATATAAGTCAAATAAGGCAACCATGGGGGGGATGGAATACAACGAATGAACACCCAAGTTCATTAACACCTACAGGTTATGAGCCTGCTAGCGTTCCACTGGACTATCTAGAAAAGTCCGTGGTCGTCATCTAAATTCCGCTAGATGACTAATCAAAACAACATCGAGGCCTCTCATCTGTTTATTACACACCAACTATCTACCCATGTTCTACCCAACATATTAGTAGATAAAATATACATTTTTATACGTAGTTTCAAAACCTGTATAGCATGCTCAATCAAAACATTTTTTTTCACATAACAGATGAGACATACACACATAACACGTATTTCATAGAGAATACTTCAGATCTATAAGATAGAAGAGAGTGAATATACACTCACACGTATAACAACCAAATATATACACATAACACGTATTTTATAGGAAATACTTCATAATATTGTGTTGGAATGAAAGTAACTACACACTCACATGATCAGAAGATGATCGGGCAGCACTACGGCTTGCAGAAGTAGTAATCCTCCGTAGATCTGGAAGATCTCTACGAAAATCGAACTTCTCGCGGGCAGAGCTTCGGCTCGGAAACCGCACTTCTCGGGATCTTCGGGATCTCGGGACTCGCTTCGGGACTCGGGAATATTACCGGGGCTTCGGGATGGCTTCGGGGGTAAAAACGTAAAGCTTCGGCGCAAAAACGAGAGAGAATTAGCAAATTGGCCGGCTGCCCTCGCATGCCTTTTATAGGAGGCTGGAAGCCTCTCGTACGCGGGGCGTACTGCCTCAGAAACGTAAGCGCTTGCGTCATCCGAAGCCACTTGCTGCGATGTCGACACTTTCGGAGTACGCGGGGCGTACTCACTTACGCGGCGCGTAAGTCGGATAAGATCTGTGACTCGCCTTCGGATAATGCTTCCGAATTTGAATTAAAAATAATTATAAATTAATTAATAAACTTCGGAAATTCATATCTTCTTCATACGAACTCCGTTTTCGACGTTCTTTATATCCACGGAAATGTGAGACTACGATCTACAACTTTCGTTTAGACTCCGTCGGCTAATTTTGAATTTATTTTTATTATTTATTTTTAATAGGCCGGGACAGAAAATTTCGTTATAAATTCATAACTTCTTCGTTTGACGTCCGTTCCCGCCTAACATTTTATCGCTTTGATGCTAACAACGAGATCTTCGATTCTCGTTTAGATCACTAAGGCTAAATATCGCTCTAACGTAAATCTCACTTTTTACGTTAATCAGCAGTGCCGGTTCTGTCGCGAAACTTTGACAGGTCATAACTTCCTCGTTATAACTCGGATTTCGGCATTCTTTATATCTTCGGAAACCTTGTTTCAACTACTACAACATTATCTAAAGATATAAAGTTTAATTTACACTTAAATTTTGACGCTTGTTTTTATTCTTAATTAATCAAACCACATAATTAAGCAATTAAGCACAAAACACAAAATACTCAAATAATACAATCTTATTATTTCAAAACGGGTTACAAAGGTTAACCTAGACCATTACATTGCTAAAAATGGCAAGCCTGGAAACACAGGCGTTACAATTTCAAAACGGGTTACAAAGGTTAACCTAGACCATTACATTGCTAAAAATGGCAAGCCCAGAAACACAGGCGTTACACATATCAAAACACATTTCAATATATCAGAGTAAAACATCCCAGGCTAAACAAATGGTGTGTGCACTGTACTCATCCCGAGCTCTTCTCTTTGTATCTATAAGTACCTAAAACCAAAACTGAAAACCGTAAGCATGAAGCTTAGTGAGTCTCGCCAAACTACCACATATCATACACATAATCACATAAACTGGGCCTCGCCCCCTTCCTCGGGCTACACCCGACATCGGACAGAGTCCGACATCAGGCCTCGCCTAGTATCGTATCCCGCTAAATATATATATATATATATATTTCTCCCAGGCCCCGCCCACTATACACATACATAAAATAACATATAATCATGCTAGTACATAAAGAATCATACACAATAATATATATTCTAGTCCTAATGCCTCACCTATCATGGGCCCCGCCCTTACTCTGCTAATGATGAAATATCGAACCCCGTCCATTCTCAACTAGTGATGAGATAGGGGACCCCGTCCACACTCACCTCCCTACCAGTCACATACAAGTATCACAAATACAACAAGTATAACTAAACATGCATTCCTTCATCGAGTACCACCCGGCATCGAACCGTAGTTCGGAAACATATGTGTAAACATTCCTTGGGCCCCGCCCGGCATCAGACCAAAATCCGGAAGAATACAAACATTCATCGGGCTTTCCCTGGAATCGGACCGAAGTCCATAAACATATAAAACAAGCACATGCAAAAATCACGAATATATCAAGCATACAAACACTCCCCAGGCACTGCCCGACATCGAATTAGAATTCGAAAACATAATAACCTACATCAGGCATTTCTCGACATCGGACCTTAGTCCAGAACATACTAACATACATAAATAGGTCAGCATTGATGCCTTCGACCCGTTCCTACAGGAGAAACTCACCTCACAAAGTCGACTGCAGAATCCCGTGTATAAGCCTCTAGCTGCTAGCTAGAAGATCCCCGAACTGTTGATCTCTTGACTTCTCGAGATACTAATCATCATACAAGTTAGATAAGTCTGGAATTCTCATGACTTAACCATAAGTCCTCACTAGGGTAAAATACCATTCTACCCCTCACATACTCTTGTCCCAAAATAAACTCTACTCAAACCTTGGCCCAAAAGATAAACACTTCCACAAGGCCAAATATATAGTCCAATTTCCAATTAGGCCCAATCCCTTCACATGAATCTCAACCTAAGACCCGATAATGCTTCTCTAGTCCAAAAGTCCAATTCAGATGGCCCACTAAAGCCCAAGATACCAGCCCATGGAAAATGGACCAAACAACGCCAAGCCCAAATTTGATGAGTACGTGGGGCGTACTCCTATGTATGCTGAATGTATAGGTTGTATGGCTTGTACGTTGCTGTACACCCAATGTACTGCTCAGTTAAGCCACTTTTCCCATTAAGCACGTAACACTATATTCCAAAGGCTATAATCACAGATCCAAGTCCTCTTCAACGTCTTAATTCATAAAGTCGATTAGTTGGTGGCTTGCAACACACCAAATGGGCTCAAACTTGAAATGTGACAACTAACTGTTGGATTAGTCTAAGTCTATAACTATTTTGGTATGTACTTGACCCGATTGTGAGCATGGTCCTTTTGGGTTGCCTTCACCAAAGCAACTTGATAGGATGATTTGTGGAGAAAGAGATTAATTATGATTTATTAATATATTATGTGAATAATATATTATAAAAGAAATGATATTGTTTAATTAATATTAGTCGAGAGTTAATAAGAATTAATTTTGTGGCTAAAAGACATTAATTAAATAAAGGGGACTAGAACTGTCAATTGTGTGATAGTTGGATATTGGTCTAATGGACTCCATAAAGGATGGAGTGGACAAAATCTATGGGGAGACCCATGAGAATTCGTCCAAGGCCTTTAAGGAGGGAGTTCATGGGCTGCTTAGGGCCTAAGCAACCAAATTAGGGTTTCCTAGTTCAAAACCCTAATAGCCTCACTATATAATGACCCCTAGGGCACACAAAAACGTGGCTAAGTGTTCCTTAGGGTTTCTTGGACGTTTTGGTGCCTCCTTCTCTTCTCCTAAATCATCCTCTTGCTCTTGGTGTTTGTGAGCCATTAGAGGTGTGACATTTGTGACACTAAGCTTTCTGAAGCCAATTATAAAGAGGATTTGAGATTGTTATTGCTACATAACAATCAAGGTAAGATCTAAACGCTATTCTTATGTTAATATTGATTATCACATGCTAGATCTAGGGTTTAAAGTCTTGGATGAATGCATGTACAATAGAGAAACCTAGATCCAAGCATTAGGGTTTGCATGAGCACATAGGATGTTCTTATGGCCAAAACCCATCAGTGGTATCAGAGTCTTGATTGTTAATACATAATGTGATAAGATTACATTTGAAGTAGTTCTATGTGTTGTTCCAAAAGAGTCAATTTGCTTTTATTGCCAATAGAAGGGGCATTGGAGACGAAGCTGGCGAGTCTACCTGAGAGATCTAAGAGATGGGAGAGTCAAGACGTTTGACTCTACTTCAGGTAAAATCCACTATCTAAGTCCATTAAGTTCCTATTCATTGATTCTTAATATATAATGTGATATGATTACATTTGATTGTTTGCAGGATCAGAGAAAAGAGAGGAAGCTTGATGGAAGAGCAAGATGAGTCTGATCACGAAGAAATGGATCGCAATCGTATGCATTCAAAGATCAGATTTTGAGCTTCGAAAGTTATGATAGATTTGTTAGGAATATTTGATTACATAGGTTTTCAGATGATTTTGCATTGTAAGGACACGTTTTCCGCTGCTTTTATGAATAAAATAAAATTTTGATTTTATATATATCCTTGCAATGAAATCATTGTGAAAAGTTGATGTTTGTGTATTTCTGTAAATGGATGTGATTCTTAGTTATGTTATTTATGGTAGTGTCAAAATTTTCTAAGTAATGAAAGATTCCCATCGCCCAAGTTTCAATTGGATAGAAACTTGTAATCATACAACTTGCATTGTATGATGTATGGAAACCTTGGTACTTAGGTAATTAAGATTAATTCCTTGATCACACAAGTATGTGAGTCAAGTGAAGGACTAAAGGAATAGAACACAATGTTGTGCACTAGTCAAGTCCACCACAAATAACAATAAGACAATTCGTCATAATTTACTAAAATTCTAGTAAATATGGTTATACTTACAAGATTAAGTGTAATTTTGAATCATTGAAAAGTTTCAATGAATGGCAAAACGAATAAGAAGAATCAATTAGGCAGAAAGATTAAAGTTTCTCCAATCTAAGAAGAAGGGAGAGTACTTTTGTATCAGGTTTTATGATCGTCTTAATGATTAAGAACCATATCACAACTGATCCTCTAAGGAAATCTTAGTGCATTAGTATGGCTAAGAAGAGGAATCGAGAATTGTTGAAATGGTTAAGTCAATAAGATGTATTGTACTTCGTTCCAAAATCAAGTCTTAGAGTCATACTCCAAGATTGTGAATTGAGTGAAACATTTTAAAACAAGGTCTAACACACTCATCAAATGTGAAGTAGAAAATAGTTTTTCTTACTCCTACATGTTTGAAATTGGTATATTGTGATGTCTTGGATAAGACAAAGACCAACTAAGACCAATTGTGTGATATGGTTTGTCTTGATAAAAATCCGGACTAACTCTTGAATCTTTGTTTATCATGAAATGTTTCTTGACAAAAGAATCTTATACGTCAAGAGGTCAATGGGAGTCTAAATGATCTTGAAAAAGGTTTAAAGAACTAATCAAGAGTAAACCTATTATTAAACACTAGCACACGACTTGAGGTTTGTAACCTATCGTGTTGATGTATTCTTGTTTCTATGACAATCCAGTTGAGTAGATTATGCATATGAGTTCTATGAGTTCTCAATAGGTTGCATAAGGGAAAACACCATATGAAAGTATATTAACCGGCATAGGTGAGCTGCTATATAACTTGGAAGCAATGGTGGGACCCTTGATGGCAAGAAATTAAGAATGTACAAGTTTTGTCCATAAGAGTTTGAATTTGTCACAAACATTATCTTTCGATTATGGTTATGATAAATTCACATGGATAGGAACACATACACCATAAAATCTAAGAGTCATAAGGTTTCTATCCTTCATGAAAATGATTGTGAGAAAACGCTTTCACTAAGAGATATTTTAAGAAGATAGCGATTATGTAAATTGAATTCTCAAATTCGATTATGATTATGGCATCCCTCTTTATAGTTCAAATTATGAGATTTGGCAATTAGTCTGAACATTTGGGACTTAGTAATATAAGTTCTAAAATAGTTTAGACACACATGTGAGTTATCCAAGGGAATGTTTATAAGGTTGAGAAGCTTAGATAAAGGCTTATAAAAGCATATCATATTAGAAACAATGAACTTTGGAAGTCAATAAGTATTGTCTTCTAGAAATTTAGTTGATTTCTAAATACGTATCAAATCTAGTGGGAACATAAATGTTATGCTAGAATAGATATAATCATCATTTTAGTGGGAGCATGATTATTATTTAAGTATTGCAAGTTGGCAATATTAATTATAGAAAAACAAAAGTTTCACTTTGCAAAGTTGCAGGGGTTGAAAAGTTGTTTTAGCTATAATTAAGGGAGAGAATGTTATACTTCGTTTCCAATCTAAAAGTTTAGATCGAAAAATTTTAATTGAATTTAGTCAAGGGTATATTTATTATTTTGCATTTTCAAAGTTCAATTATGATTACGACATCTCTCTTCATAGTCCGAATTTTGAGAACACGACAATATAGAAATATTATGACAATATTATAGTAAGAAACTGGTAAAGTATCACGTTTTTTATTATGAGTTGTATCCATACGCTTCGGTTATAGGATCAATTGCATATGTTGTAATATTCAACCATTCTAAAATTTTCAAAATGCCTAGGGCATTTAGAGGGAAAAAGGAAATAGAACCGGTTTTGACTATAATAATTAAACAACTACGAAGGACAATCTAAGGTTCGCTAAGGATTGGTCGCTTGTGGATAGTTGAAAGTATAGTCATGGATGGACCATATTGACATTATTATGAATAGATAAGATTATATTTAGAATGAGTTGTCATATGGAAAATATGGAAATATTTCCATATTGGGAGTTGGATATCGAGAATCAATGTCTAGATTAGAAACTTTTATGCAAGAAGGATGTTCAAAGGAATGTACTTTGAATATGAGACTTCATGACTATGGAATTGTCTTGTAACAATCTCCAATAGAGTACTTTGTAATTTCATTGGCCGAGTCTTAGTGACTTTTGTTCCGTAACATTACGAAAGGACTTTTGTATAAAATGTTTGAATCTAACATATTCTAGTAGTGGCGAGAATTTTGTATTCTTACACTAATGGATTAGGAATTGTGAAATAAGTGTGATTGAAAATGTTATTCAATTATACTATTTTACAAAGTAAGGACCATATGTAAACATAGTGTGCATGCTAAGAGCATGGGATAATTGTAGTTATAATTCAAGTACGAAGTTCATTACCCGAAACAACAAATGATGAGTAATCAATATGGTGATTAAATAAAATGTTTTATTTATACTCAAAGGTTTGAGGCCATATAGGATTAGTATTATTCTTGTGTTTCACTTTGCATGTTTTGACTTCCCGAATAATAAGATTATTCAAACCCTCCACAGTCGCTCATACTTTGGAAATAGGTATGAATGAAGACTGTCATGAATCCGTCTGTAGATTGTCTAAAATGTTTAGACATAGCACAAGTTTTCTACAGAGTTCATGACTGCTGCTATAAGATTAGAGTATTGGATTAAACTCACGCTCACTTGGATCGCTTCATGGATTTTATCACGAGTGATTGGTGAGATGATAATATATTATATTCTTGAAACAGAGATGTGTGAGTTGTATCTTGCCAGTCTGTTACATATTGATAATATGTAAACGCACTGGTAACATGGTGTTATAAAACGTATCGTTGTGTGTGATTCAGTGAGTGAGTACAAGCGAGCATTGAGTCGAAGTTTATCCGTTCCTTTTATCCAAAGTGGGATAAAAGCGATATATGTGGGCCCCTCGATGATTTAGTGATGGCACCCTAAGCGCTTGGCCAAGTCGGGACTAAGTTTATGTGTTTAATTGTAGTCTGTTGTCAGTCGTCATAAATCAGAAGTCAAGAAACAATATATGGACAGAGAGAATGATTTAAATCCATGTCTTAGCTTATACGATATCTATAATTGAGGAATATATAATCCCTTATCTAAAGGATGCGTATCTGATAAGATCAAAGTTGACAACGGCTTTTAAAAACTACGATTACTGATCAGGTTTGAAGTTATACGTAGAACAGTTATTAGACTTATCCAAGTGGGGGACTATTGGATTAGTGTCTAAGTCCATAACTATTTTGGTATGTACTTGACCCGATTGTGAACATGGTCCTTTTGGGTTGCCTTCACCAAAACAACTTGATAGGATGATTTGTGGAGAAAGAGATTAATTATGATTTATTAATATATTATGTGAATAATATATTATAAGAGAAATCATATTGCTTGATTAATATTAGTCGAGAGTTAATAAGAATTAATTTTGTGGTTAAAAGACATTAATTAAATAAAGGGGACTAGAACTGTCAATTGTGTGATAGTTGGATATTGGTCTAATGGACTCCATAAAGGATGGAGTGGACAAAATCTATGGGGAGACCCATGAGAATTCGTCCAAGGCCTTTAAGGAGGGAGTTCATGGGCTGCTTAGGGCCTAAGCAACCAAATTAGGGTTTCCTAGTTCAAAACCCTAATAGCCTCACTATATAATGACCCCTAGGGCACACAAAAACGTGGCTAAGTGTTCCTTAGGGTTTCTTGGACGTTTTGGTGCCTCCTTCTCTTCTCCTAAATCATCCTCTTGCTCTTGGTGTTTGTGAGCCATTAGAGGTGTGACATTTGTGACACTAAGCTTTCTAAAGCCAATTATAAAGAGGATTTGAGATTGTTATTGCTACATAACAATCAAGGTAAGATCTAAACGCTATTCTTATGTTAATATTGATTATCACATGCTAGATCTAGGGTTTAAAGTCTTGGATGAATGCATGTACAATAGAGAAACCTAGATCCAAGCATTAGGGTTTGTATGAGCACATAGGATGTTCTTATGGCCAAAACCTATCACTAACTTCCATGGAAATGGATAGAACTCATGCATGACTACAAAAGGACCTTAGAGATCGAAACTTTACTATTATTGGGACTCATATAGCACTAAGGGTGGCAACCCTAAGCCTAGATACGAAGTTGAACCATAAAAATCCATAATTGGGACCTAAAAATGCCCAAAATTCCATTAACATAGATCTAAGAATTCATGAGGCAAGTTGAAAGATTTTTACCTCAAATAAGTGCCAAATGGAGATCCTATCTTAGACCTTGAGCTCAAGCTACTCAATTTCTTCTTCAACTTCTTCTTTCTCCTTTCAAACTTATAAACACCACAATGAGCTTCACAAGGCCAAAAACACACAAGGATGATGAATGAAAGTCTATCTAGGGTTTCTATGGTTAAGAGGCTAGTAAGGAGGCTAGGGTTTGAGTCATAATGTTCCTTATATAGTGCTTAACCCTAAAAATTAGGGCTTAGGTACAATAAAGGTATGTTGGGCGTACTTCTTGTACGTTGGGTGTACGCCTCCAACACCCACGACCATTTACTCCTCTACGGTGGGCGTACCTCAGTTTACGTTGGGCGTACTTTCGCGCCTACCACCTTGCATGCATGGTATCTTCTTGCCACTTTTCTCCATTAGGGACCAATATTGCCAATAAATTCAAAGTGTCATATCTTCCTCATCATAGGTTCGTTCCCGACGAACCTTATATCCACGAAAAAGTGGTGATAAGCCCTACGCTCCTAACAACACGCCTAAGCCTTAAAGCCTTCCAAATAAAACTCAAAATTTATAAAGAGATTGAACTGCCACTTTATCAATATACCCTTTCGCTCCAAGACACAACCCATCTCCCGGATCACCTCAATTACAATATCCATACATAATGGGTCTGGATCTCTCTTTTCTAAAGGCCTTAAGCCTTATGATAACCTATGTAATGACCCAATTTTCACGTCCAAAAATTTCATTTTTAAATTAATACTTTGGAAAACATTTGTGAATAAATATCGTTTGATTCTATCATTTCATAAACATATTTTGCGTCTAAAAAACCAAAACATAAAAACAACCATAATGTCAGAGTACAATATCCCAGAATAATTCATGGTGCAGAAAACAATGTGCGTGTATGATGTGCCGCTATTGTGCCAGCTCCTTCCCCTTCGAAGAAGAGGTACCTGAAAACAAAACTGTAAACTGTAAGTACGAAGCTTAGTGAGTTCCCCCATCGTACCACATACCATACAATCACATAACATGCAAATACTGTCAGGCATATCTGGGTGCCCGACCTACCCCTTTGGTCCTTTCGACCGGATACTGCCTAGCATATCTGGGTGCTGGCCTCCTTTTTGGTCCTTTTGACCGGATACTGCCTAATATATTTGGGTGCTGGCCTCTCCTTCGGTCCTTTCGACCAAATACTGCCTAGCATATCTGGGTGCTGGCCTCCCCTTCGGTCCTTTCGACCGGATACTGCCTAGCATATCTAGGTGCTGGCCTCCCCTTCGGTCCTTTCGACTGGATACTGCCACATAATATCATATCACACATATCATAATCTGGCTAGCATGGATGAGTACTAAACTACCCCTTCGGTCCTATCGACCGGGAACTAGGGACTATTTCACCCCTACTACCACTATCACATAACATCATAACATGCTAGCACATAAACATATAAAGTAGTAGCAAACCTAGATGAATATCACAAATACAATCATCTAACATACAACTCCTACTGGTGGGCCGACATTGTGGCCTTATACCCACCGCTACTGGAAGGTAACTCACCTCGAAAAGTAGCTGCTGAAAGTCTGCTTGCTAGACGACTGACTGCTGCACCGGCAATCCTCCGACTATAAATCCATAAACATAGATTAGTCACTCCTAAATACCCTTAGGTCAAAAGACTGACCTACCCCTGGTCTAAGGTCAACTCCTTGGTCAAGGTCAACTTCCAGTTGACTGGACTCGCCAAGTCATGGCACGGACTCGCCGAGTTCCTCTCCTACTATCCCAGCATTAACTCATCATGTCCCTCTTCCCACTCATTGAGTCACCCTTAACTCACTACTTGGGACGATCAGACCGACTCGCGATCCGACTCCCCGAGTCCGAGAACAACTCACCGAGTTTCAGGCAATCTTCAAAGGAATCGCCGAGTTGTTCATCCAACTCGCCGAGTCTAAGACCATCTTCATAGAACTCGTCGAGTCCACTTTGGAACTCGCTGAGTCCCTTCAACCCTCCTCCCATACAGACCAAATATGAGACATGCAACGATTCCAAACCATAGATCTAACCTCCTGGGGTATGCTTATCACGTAAAGTTGCAAACTTTACGTGCATGCATGGACCTATGAGCTCAAAAAGGCAATTCCAAGCTCTTTAGGAGGTCCTACACTCAATAGGGACCTCAATCACTTCAACCACAGGGACTTTACACTTCTAAGGTGTCCATAAGGTCCATATATGAAGTCTATTTAGAACATAGAGCATAATTACATGGAGTTTGAGGTTTTAGGGCTTGAAAACCATCAATTTGGGACAAAAGGAGATCTAATGAACTAATGATCAAGGTAGGAACTTTTCTACCTGAATGGAAGCTCTTCACAGTGTAGGTTTCGGATCTACTTCCCCTCCTTGCACTCTTCAACCCCCCCCCCTTATTCTTCTTCTTCTTCTTCTTCTTCTTCTAAGCTCCAAACTTCCTTTACCAAGCCAAAATCACTCACAAGAACAATACGAGGGCTAGGGTTTCGCTCTACAGCTCTCTGGAAGTGTTAGGGACAAGGGAGGCCGAGTTAGAGTGTTTAAATAGGGTGTAAACACCCTGATTAGGGTTTTACTTGACCAACATGGACTCGCTGATTCTGGGACCCGACTCGCTGAGTCCCTCACTTAAATCTCGTGCCAAAATCGCTCCTAATCAGCGAGTCAGGTCTCCAACTCGCCGAGTCCAAGGCAAAATGCGAAAAATACATAACCAGGAATCGTACCAGGAATCCGGTGTTACAACATATCCTTAGGCCACAATCTTGAATTAGGAAAGCGATTCAGAACAGGGAGTTACACGTCGATGATTTCCCAATAGCTACGTTGTGGGGACTGGTTTGAACAACTCAAACAAGCTTAACCATTTTTCTTCTGATTTAAAGAGATTTAAAGCTCAGATCTTGTCCTTTTCAAGCTCTTAATGAATAAACTTTCCAACTTTATCCCTTAAGACATCCATATATATCTAGATTAAGGTTCTAAAGTCCAAAAGAAAGGCAACTTAATGCAATATGTTGAGCATCGTGTACCAAAAATGTATCCAGGAGAGCTGATGTAGTCATTGCACATTACACTAATATCTCTAACCAATAAATATTGAAGTTAAGTTCCCTTGCTTAAGCATATGTTTCTAGGATTTTTAGTTTTGAGTGAAAAAAAGTGAGAAAAGAAAAAAAAAAAATGAAAAAGGTTGTGAAAAAAGAAAAAAAGGTTGTAAAAGTCCGAGAGAATAAGAGTCTAAAGAGCTATGAAGATCAAGAAATATCATGAAGAAAAGCTCCAAATTATCAAAGACTCGAGTATAAGGCAAAATATGCCAAGTTATTTATTGTATTTTTTATTTTCTAGGTTATTTTTCCATATGTGCGCTTGGGGGTTTAACCAAAAATACCTTGAGGTTAATAGAGTTTTCTGGGGATGGATTCGGAGGGATGCAGAATAAGAGCAATGTTCAAAAGAAGTGGGCAAATGTTTATGAGGATTGTGAGTATTTAGGATTAGGGAGGTTCTTAAGAAACATTAGACACAAAAATACATGCATTGCGGTCTTGGAGTAACGGAGAAGCTCAAAGTGGATTGTCTTGATCGATGTTGGTAGTTAAAATCTTGATATACAATCAAGTTGGCGCCTTCCCGCAATACTGAGAAAAACCTGAAACACATAACACATAACACGGTAAGCACGAAGCTTAGTGAGTTCCCCAAAATACCACATACAACAAATTAGCCACTCGAGGCTATAACTCTGTAAGACCCTCCGGTCAATGTGTCTTAGTGGGACCCTCCAGTCCCACAACTTTGATGGACCCTCTGATCCTAACTCTGTGGACCCTTCGGTCCTAACTCTGAATAACACATAGCATAATTCACACAGATATAATGCACTAATATCACAATACTCAAATAAACACATAAGACCCTCTGGTCACATATAGATATCACTCTAGGTAAAGTATAGTGAGAAGACTCTCCTCGCAAGCAGGTGAGCAAAGAACCTCGCGCTCGAATCTCGAACTAGCCTCTGCCTAACACAAAGGATGAATATCTATGATTAATACTCTTTTCATGAATCAAATAATCAAAGGCCATTCTTTCTCTCTCTAACTATTTGAAGTGGATAAAAGACCATTTTACCCCTTCATGGTATCTATTACTCATGTTGACCAAAACCCCAAAGTCAACAGAAGCCACACTCAAGTCATCAGTCCATGTTTGACCTAACTCGTCGAGTGCACTCATGCAACTCCTCGAGTCCACTCGCATCCCCAGAAGTCTCGTGAAGGTCCATCTTAGCTCGTCGAGTTGACCCCCAACTCGATGAGTTATCGCATGATCAAACTCATCGGGACAAGCCCTCACCGACTCGTCGAGTCAGTCCATGGACTCGGCGAGTTCCTTCAATCTGATTTCCCATTCAGACGTCCAAAGTCAGATCTATCAGTCCAGACCCTAGATCTATCCCCATAGGGTCCAAACGTAATGTAAAGCTCTGATCTTTATGTCCAGGCATGGCATATGATGCTCTAAACGCCTAAAACAATTCCAACAAGGTGCTTGCACACTATAACTCTTGTATGGGTGGGTAAAGCTTGTAAATTTGGGACTCTTTGGGCCTCACAAGGTCCAAATGTGAAGTCTAGACCACAAAAGGGACCTTATGCATTCAAAGTCCAAACAATGAGTGGTAAAAAGCCCTAACTACCACACACATGGAATCTAGTCACCATAATGATAAAGGTGAGAACTTTTTACCTCTCTCAAAAGCTTCTGGACAAGATGACCTCAAATCTAATGGCCTCTTTCATGTTCCTTGCTTGAATCCTCCTCTTCACTTCAAAGGAAATGCCCAAAACATTCAAATGCAAGCTCAAACTCTCTCTTTAAGCTCCATAACCATTTTGGGCTTCTCTCAGGGTGGAAGAATGGTCGGTGAGCCACAAATGAGGCTATAAGTGTCCTTAAATAGGCCCCAAACCTGGGAAATTAGGGTTTCCCTGCCAAATACCTACTCGGTGAGTCAGCTCTCTAACTCATCGAGTCCACTCATTAATTCCAAGCAGGCAACTCGACTCGACTCGACAAGTTGGACCCTCAACTCGTCGAGCCTCTCCATAAATATCGAGATTAAATTATACAATACTGCAACTAAAAATCTAGATGTTAAAATGATTTCATATTAATATATTAGAACTTATAATATATTAACAAATCATAAATAAGCTCTTCTCAGAAGTTTATCCTATCAAATTGTCCTGGTGATACGCAACCCAAATGGACCATGCTACTCTCTGGTCAAGTACATACCAATAATAGTTATGGCCATAGACACCTAATACAATAGTCTCTCACTTATATAAGTCTAATAACTATTATTACAAGTACGACTCCAAAATCCCGACTAGCAATTGTAGCTCTTAAAAGCCATTGTCGAACTCTGACCTAGTCAATAACGTGTCCATTAGATAAGGGATCATATATTCATCCATTCTAGATATCATATGGAGTGAGATATGGATTATAATCATTCTCCCTGTCCATCTGTTGTTTCCCGATTTTCGATTTATGATGACCAACTTATTGAACAAATCAAATCAATCCAGGCTTAGCCAAGCACTTAGGAGCGTCATCACTAAATCATTGAGGGGCCCACATATATCGCTTTTATCCCTACAAGGGTAAAAGTAATGGATAAAATTCTACTCATATGATTGCTTTATCTACTTATCAAGTCACACACAACGATATGTTTTATAACATTGAGTTACCGGTGCGTTTACATATCATCAATGTGCAACCGACTTGTAAACTGCAACTCATATCTCTCTGTTTGAAGAATATAAGATATTATCGTCTCATGATCACTCGTGATAAAATCCATGAAGTGATTCAAATGGGTGTGGTTTGAATCTAATACTCAAATCTTATTCCAGTAATACTCATGAACACTGCAGCCACCTTGTCCTAGACAAACTACAGAACCATTCATGACAATCTTGCTTCAATACCTAATTCCAAAGTATGATCGACTGTGGATGGTTTGAATAACCTAGTTATTTCGGGAAGTCAAAACCTGCAAAGTGAAACACAAGAATAATACTAATCCTATATAGCCCCAATGATTTTGAGTCACATTGATTACTCATTATTCATTGTATAATGTTTCGAATAATTAACTTAATACTTGAATTAAAACAATATTTATGCCATCCTCCAAGCATGCATGCTATGTTTGTCTAAACAATAGTTATGCCACGCTTCAAGCATGTACACTATGTTTGTCTATGGTCCTTACTTTGTAAATAGATCAATTAAAAAACATTTCAATGATGCTCATTTCACAATTCCAAATACTTATTGCAAGTGTAAGAATTCCAAATTATTGTCACTACCAGAATATGTTATATTATAAACTTATATACAATGATCCTCTTGTAATGATTATGCACAAAAGTCACAGAGACTTGGCAACATACATTACAAAGTATTCCAATGGAGAGCAATTACATGGAAACGAAGTCTCAAATTCAAAGTACATTCCTTTGAACATTCTTCTTGCATTTAAGTTTCTAACTTTCTCATATGTTCTTCAACTGCTAATATGGAAACGACAATTCATTATTAATAGAGTCATGTCTAATCATAATAATGTCAATATGGTCTATCCATTAATATACTTCCAACTGTCCTTAAGCAACCAATCCTTGACGAACCTTAGATTGTCCTTAACAGTTGTTTTAACCACTTTAGTCATATCCGGTTCTAGTCCTTTTTCCTTGTTAATGCCCTAGGCATTTGGAAAAATTTAGAACACGAGAATATTATAGCATATGCAATCAATCCTATACCCGAAGCATATGAGACATAATTCATAAAGACATGATACCTAATCAGTCTTTTGCTACAATATTTCTATTTGTCATGTTCTCAAAATTCGAAATATGTAGAGGGATGTCATAATCATAATCAAATTTTGAGAACGCAATTAATATTTCCATATATAGAATTTCCTTATGTTGAATCATTCCAACATAACATTCATATATATTTTTGACTAAATTGATTAAGATCTCAATCTAAGCTTTTAGAATTGAAATTAAGTATGAATTCCCCTCCCTTAATTATAGCAAAACAACATTTTCAAACCCTACAAGTTTGCAAATTAAAACTTTTGTTTTCTATAATTAACATTGCTAACTTGCAACACTTACCACAATAATTATGCTCCCACTAGCACAATAATTATTAACTTACCAATATAACACTTATGCTCCAACTAGCTTTGACATGTACCCAGAAATCAGTTGGACTTCTAGAAATCAATACTTCATTGACTTTCTTACCAAAGTTCATATTTCTGATACGAGATGCTTCGATAAGACTCTATCTAGGATTCTTAAACTCATACGCTTTTCCTTAGATAATTCACATGTGTGTCTTAACAATTTTAGAACTTACAACAGTAAGTCTTAAATGTTTAGACCCTTTGTCATATCTCATAATTCAAATTATGAAAAGGGATGTCATAATCATAATTGAGTTAGAGAATGCAAATATCAAAATTCTATCTCCTTAAAATCTACTTAGTGAAAGCGTTTCCTCGCCATTTTCATGAATCGGAGAGAAACCTTATGATACTTAGATTTTATGGTGTATGTGTTCATATCAATGTGAATTTGTCATAACCATAATAACAAGAAATGGTTAGTGATAAATCCAAACTCATATGGACTGAACAATCTTAATTTCTTGCCACCCAGCAGCACGAGGGCCTGCCATTGCAACCAATTAAGAACTCATAGAACTCACATACATAGTCAACTTTAACTGGAATGGGCACAGAAACAAGCATATGTCAACACCATAGGTTATAAACCTCAAGTCGTGTGCTAGTGATTAACAATAAGTTTACTCTTGATTAGTTCTTGAAACTTTTAAGATCTTTAAGACTCCCACTGACCTCTTGACATCTAAGATTCAATTTGTCAAGGAACATTACTTGACAAACAAATATTCAAGATTTAGTGCGGATTCTAATCAAGATAAACACTTTACACAATTGGTCTTAGTTGATCTTTATTTGTCCAAAACATTACAACTTACCAACTTCAAATGTACAATAGTAGAAAACTTTTACTCTACATTTGATAACTGTTATAAACCTTTCTTAAGATTATGTCATTCAATGTTACAATCTTGGAGTGTTACTCTATGACTTGTTTTGGAACGAAGTATGATTCACCTTATTTGATTTAACCATTCCATAGATTCACGATTCCTCTTCTTAGTCATAGAAATGCACTAAGATGACCTTAGAGGATCAATTGTGATGTGGTTTACATAATCATTAAGATGATCATAAAACACGATACTAAAGTACTCTCACATCTTTTCAGCTTGGAGAAACTTTTATCTTTCTGCCTAATTTGATTATTCTCATTCGTTCTGCCATACATTGAAACTTTTCCAATGTTTCAGAATTATACTTAATCTTGTAAGTATAACCATGTTTACTAAACTTTAGTAAATCATGACGAATAGTCTTACCGATCTTTGTGGTGGACTTGACCAGCACACAACCAAGTGTACCTGATCCCCTAGTCCTTCACTTGACTCACATATACATGTAAACACGAAATTAGTCTTAATTTCCCAAAGATGAATGTTCTCATTCATCACATAAGCTGAGTTGCATGATTCCAAGTTTCTATCAAACTGAAACTTGGGTGATTAGAATCTTTCCTTATTTGGTAATTTTTGATACTACCACAAATGAAAGAATCAAATCCATATTGCTAAAATTAGAAACATACAAACACTAATTTTCACAAATGTCATTGCAAGGAGATACAATAAAATAAAACAAAACAAATTTTTATTCCTTTATAAAATGCAGAAAAAGCTTTTTCTTACAATGCAACTACAAATCAAAACTATGTTATTACATATTTCCTAGCAATCTATCATAACTCCTAAGCAACAGCTCAAAATTCCGATCTTCAAACCATGCGATCGAAATCCATCTTCGTGGTCAGATTTAGCATACTCTTACTTTTAACCTTCCTTCCCTTTACTTGATCCTACAAAACATCAAAATGCAACCTTGTCACATTATGTATTAAGAATCAACAGTTAGGAACTTAATAGAGTTAGACAGTAGACTTACCTGGATCAGACCCATACAATCTGATTAAACTTCTCAGGTCAGGACAGCTTCGCATCCAATGACCCTTTCCTTGGCAATAGAAACATACAAGCTCACATGGAACAGTCTTAGAATTGGCCTTTCTATTATGATCAAAACTTTTGACCATGGCCAATTCATTTCCTTTAGGAGAAGGAATTTTTTATGGGATGTCGATGTCAGTTTGGGATGTAGATCTTCAAGCCAGATTTGTTTGACCATTGCACCAAATCATTGATGATTCAACAACAATTAGCAAATAGGTGAGATAAATTAGGGTCATGATGTGATCTGTCACATAATAGTCTTTAACGAACTCACTATATGACTCAGGAAGAATCCAGTCAATAGCCAGTGAAGAATCCAGTCAATAGCCAACTTCCTTGGGAAGATGACACCCAACATCCTCAGCTTATCAATATGCAGCTTCATGTCCAAGTACATATAGGCCTTCCATCTTTTCTTTACTATTCAATAGGGATTGAGTGATCCTGAACTTTTCAAGTCCTCGAGCTTGTGGGTCAGGGAGAATAACTGGAGGAGGTGGAGGAAGTGAAGTATGATTTTCACTTCCACGATCCAATCGTGGAACATCATCTTCGGAATGAAAGGTTGTTCTAGAAGATTTGGGAAGACCATAGTTGTCTGAGGCATACATATACAAGGGAGAAATTCAAGTTAGTTGATTTAAGTCCTTAATATAACACCAAAATTAAATATTAAGGCTAGGACCCAACACAATAATTTACAATTCGGAAGACGGATACCGTAATCCGATTGTAAACTATTTGAAGGTAGGTAAATGACGATTTACTAATTTTTACCATGAAAAACTAAAGGGAAACTTTAGGTTTTAAGCGAATTGAAATTCCTAGATCTTTTGAGATTCATTGAACTTTTCAATGACATGTTTAAATCTCGATTGTTCCCTTCAAGTTTGTGACTGGGATGCCGAGGATCATAAAAAAAGGTGTGAATAACCATGCAAATTAGCTTGGTATACTCAATGTTACAACCACCTAATCAATGTGTCGGTTAACCACATATGCTCCATTGATCTATGATTAACATCAAGCTACCCTTTTCCACGCACTGTCAGTCCATATTAGTGTGCCGGTTAACTACACACACTCCACTAACGACTTAATAGGGTAAAAAGTGCAATTTCATGGGTTAGCACCATATTCACATTTTTCCTAAAGTAATTAAGATTGAGAATTTTAATAAAGTGTAGTTACTTTATACTTATCTTTATACTTATCATTATACTTATAATGAGAATTAATGTCCTATCCTACCCGTTCAGCTAACATCCCTCCACCAGTCAAGGAAGCGGTGGGTGAGAGTGGACACTCATTAAAGTGTCATTTTATAGGCAGTAACCTTATACCCCCTTATAGACTGGCTTCGTGAATGAGGCCTACTAATGGTAAGACTGACTTTACACACACACACACACACACATATATATATATATATATATATATATATATATATACTAAACCTATAATATTATAATAGTATGAGGGTTAAATTTTAAACTTTTAAAATTCTAGGGTTTGGAACTAAATGTTTCTAAGGTTAGACTTTTACATTTACAAATTCCAAAACTTGAGGGAAAGTTTTGTAACTTTCAAAAGTTTTGGAATCCATAACATATGAGTTTAATATAGGCTTTAATGAAAGGACTTTTGAAAATCCATAACTTGAGGACAGGTTATGGAGTTCATAAAAACATTTATGGAAAAAGACTCTTCAACACCATAACCTATGAGTTTAATGAATTCTTTAAAAGAAAAACTTTTCATCTTCCATAACTTGAGGACAAGTTATGGAGTACATTAATGGCCATAAAGATCACCAAATAAACTAACAAGCATGTTAAATAATGTCCATGATCTATATTAAACTCATATGATCAAGATAATTCATATCAAACAAATTTCATGTAATTAACCTAATCATATATACTAATGCAAAACATGAAACTTTGACAATTATCTGATAAATTGAATAAGCATGATCATTACCACATCAAATACAGACTTATAAATCCAAAAACAGTTTCGGTAATGATCCTAGTCAAATTCCAGCCTTAAAATTCGAAAAACTACACTCTGGAGCACCAACTCGTCGAATGCAAGAACAAACTCGTCGAGATGGTCAGAATTGTGCTTGGACTCGACGATTCCCCCAGTGGACACGACGAGTCCACTATCCATAATAGTAGAAAATCAATTTTAAAGCATTTTGCATCAAGTATATAGGAAAACAACCCTAGTCTCTGATACCACTGAAGGGTTTTGAGCATTCTAACGCTGCTATGGTGTACATGCAACCCTAGATACTTTGGATCTATGTTTTCTCTAATATACATGCTAACTTTAATTTTCAAAAGTATCATCCTAACTAGCATGCAATAGAGTATCTTAACTACAAAGTTCTAGTTAGATGACATACCTTTTGTTGTAGTTGGAAACCTTGTTGTGTTTGGCCTTTAAGAACTTAACACCAATAGTATGAATGCCTCAAATGGAATCACAATACACATAAGACAAAAGGAAGCTTTTGAGAGAGTATGATACACACAAGAAATCGGCTCTATGGCTCTCCAAGAACCTCTAGTGCAATTTCACCAACCAAGGGGCTTCTTATATAGTGTGACACATTATGGTTACACCATGTAAACATTAATAGCTATGACCTTCCATATTCCTTAGGATCCATGGGTTTAAACCTCCATGGATCATCCATGGGTTTAGCCCAACCTAAGGAATCATGGATCATTGGCCCACACCATAAGAATGAATGATTTACCAATCAACCCCTTATATTTAATATGTCTATTTTGATCACATAATTAATTCCAAATTAATTATTGATCAATACTAATTAAATGATATGATTCCATATTAATATATTAAAACTTATAATGTATTAACAAATCATAAATAACCTCTTCTCAAAAGTTTATCCTATCAAATTGTCATGGTGATATGCAACCCAAATAGACCATGCTACTCTCAGGTCAAGTGCATACCAATAATAGTTATAGGCTTAGACACCTAATCCAACACTCAACGAGTTGACTCGGTTTATCATGAGTCTAAAAAGCACAGGAACTCGATGAGTTAGGAGGTAACTCCACGAGTTGGGTCACCTGGAAGTTGACCTTGACTTTGACTGGACCAGAGCGTTGACTTTGACCAGGGGTAAAATGGTCATTTTAACCTTAGAAGGATTTTCAGTTTTTGACTAAGTGTTCCGTGTGAATTTATAGCTAGGGAGTCATTGGAGCGGCCATCGGAGATTCCTCACTAGAGATATCAACAACCAGTTTGAGAGTTGAGTTTTCCTGCAGTAGGAATGGGTCGAAGACATTAATGTCGGCCCGTTTATGTATGATAGCTTATGTCGGACTTAGGTCCAATGTCGGGGATAGCCTAATGTAGATTATATGTTTCCGGACTCCGGTATGATGCCGAGGCAAGCCCGAGGAATGTTTGTATGCTTGATGTCTTTATAATTCTTGCATGTGTTTGTTTATGTGTTGCGGACTTCGGTCCGATGTCGGGGCAAACCCGGGGAAGGTTTAGCTTATATATTATATGTTATGTGTTCCGGACTTCAGTCTGATGCCGGGGCAAGCCCGAGGAAGGTTTATATGTTTTATGTTATGTGTTTATGTTATATGCTTGTTGTTATGTTATATGTATACCAGACTTTGTTCCGATGCCAGGCGGAGCCCAATGCCAGACTTCGGTTCGATGTTGGGTGGGGGCCGATGTCGGGTTTGTCCGATATCGGGTGGGGCCCGATGTAGTGAGCAAGACCCACTGTATGCTATTATGTGATTATGTGTATGATATGTGGTAGTTTGGGGAGACTCACTAAGCTTCGTGCTTACAGTTTTCAATTTTGGTTTCAGGTACTTCTGGTAGCAAGGGGAAGAGCTCGGGATGACTGCATGACACACACCACAATTTTCATCCCGGGATATTTTAGACTTTGATATTTTGATACATGGTTTTGATACATTATTTTGATATGATGTTTGAGATACACGATATGGGATTTTATTATGTTGTTTCATGAATTATGGTTTTTTCTTAAATGATTTTAAATGAATTTTTTGGACTATATTTTTGGGATGTTTCACAAACCCTAACAAGCGTTACATATTGATCCTAGCAGACCCTTTCTTCATTGTGGCGTCTTCTTTGATGCGCAGTGAGTGCAACACATAATAGCGCCGATTTTCCGACGTTGTGTCGCAGGATGAAGAAGTAGTCGACGTGTAATTCTCTATCTTCATTTTGGATGTTTTAGAGGTCGGAGTGGTAGAAGTGGTAGGTACCGGTGGTGTTGATGTTCAGTTGTTATTTGATGGTGCTCTGGTTCTCTTACTCCTTGATATACTATGAAACAACATTTTCTGTGGTCGGAAGTTTATAGTTCCGGCTATGAGATTAAGCTTCATAACGATGCATGTGAACAGAATCCCCAAAATAAAACTCAAGACAAAAGCACGAAGTTTAAGCTGGTTCTACCTTGGCAGAACCTTCCTGCTCTCGAATAACCTCGCAACCGACTCCAACTCCGTCTCTTCCATGCTTCTCTTCTCTTCGTTTCCGTTTTGTAAGTCATTTTCCTGTGAAATGTTTGAAGAAGTTCGTTCCATCTTTGTAACCGATTGTTGAGTTCTGATTTTGAAATTGATGACTCTAGAGATGAAATTGAGGTATTGAAGTGTGAAGGTTGGGTCTAATTAATAGTTTTGTGGCTTTGAATCTATGTTTTGTTATAGGGGGCATTTGAATCGGTGGGAAGGGGACGAGATTGTTCGTTATATTGTCAGTGATTTGCAGACGAGCAAAGAGGTAAGAGATGTGGGTTATTAACACGAAAGAAGCTAACAAACCAGAGTCGACTCAAGGATTTTGAGATTGTGTTTTTGAAGGAGAAATTGGAGGAAGATGAAAGGGAGAACAAATTGACCGAGAGGCAATTGAATTTGAGTGGTCCTTTATCGCGTCACGAAAACCTTCATTTCACAAAATTGACTCTAACTGATTTCGTATTAGCTCTCAAGCACACCATGAAAGCGATTCGAAGTCTGGTAAAGTTCATGATTACTGAAATGGCATATTCGAATTGGGATCTGGAAGCAGCGACTGAATTGTTAATGGCTTTGAATATTGTCTTGGAGCAGTTTCTCAGCGATATCTTTAGTCTCGAGTGATGGGTACATAGATGGAGCTGATGATTTGATGATGAAAATAAGGAATATGAATTTGGGTTTGATTGATTGACATGTGGTTATAGATTTTTAAAGGAGTATGACACCATGTTTGATTGTAGTTGTTGCAGGTTTTCAAGATTCTGAGGATACATGCTTACTTGGCACTTGACCAAACAATGCTACCTTCTAATGTGGGTAAAAAGTACCAAAATGACTAGTAAAATACAAGTTAATATCCTTTAAAGGCAAAAATAAAATCACAGAGAGATTATTTAAACGATTATACCAAAGATTGTTGGGTTACAGTAACAATAACCTTATTAAAAAATTTCAAAATATTTTTAAAATCAAGAAAGACTAAACTTAATCACACCTAGGATTTACAAGTATTTGTATACGGAAAAAAAAAATCAAGCCTTTCATAAAAATCAGGGGAAAGAGTCGGATTAGAAGGCTCCAACATGTAAATGGACTATTGAACCCTCTATCTCTCTTCTTCGTTCAACAAAACTGATAATAAACCCTAGCAATCCATCACCAAAAAGATCCGGGTTTTACTACATATTCAACATTGCAAACCACCGGCCTCTAAAGTAAATTGGGTATGTCTTCATCTTCATTCTCTTATGCTAAAACAGGATAGTCATCCATCTCTGCCAAATTTTTGGGTTCCTGTATACTCAAAATATTGAAATTCTTATACTTGAGCAATACTTCAATGGGGTTTCTCATAAAGATTCATCTCAACTTTTGAAGCAATCGCAAGTTTCCCGTTTTAAAGTTTTTAGGGTTATTGAATAATGAAGTTCCCTATTATTGAGCAATAATTCTATATCAAAACAGTTTAGCCACCAGCTCTGCTTATTACACTCTGTTAAAACTCAATTGGAGACCCTAATTTCTCCTCTTAACTGGAAAAGTTTCCATGGATTTTCCACATTACGCTTCATCTCAAATCTTCAAGCAACTCCAAGCTACTAATGTTAAACGTTTTTAGGGTTCGTATCCCTAAACTGACGTACCTCTTCATTTCTCTATTTACATATGTTTAAAATCTTGATTCACCTGTTTGATTTGGTTTTTAATTTCTATTAATCCGTTCCTCGTTTTTCTAGACTTCCAAAATGACCAACGCCTGTGTCACTAGACTCCACATACTTCCCAAGAGAATGAAATTCCAGTCCAATTTCTTCCGACCATTTCCCACCTGCGCATCACCATCATCAACCTCTCTACCCTACAACCCACAACAATGGCTAACTTTGACTTGTCAACTCACCCCATCAAACTCCCCTTCCCCTGCCCAACGTTCCAAAGAATGGTTTGCCCTCAGAAAAGACCGATTAACCACCAGCACCTTCAGCACTGCTCTCGGTTTATGGAAAGGCAAAAGAAGATCCGAACTTTGGCATGAAAAAGTCTTCCCTTTAGATACAGAATCAAACATCACACTCGCTTCAAAACAAGCCATGGAATGGGGTGTTGTGAATGAATCAATCGCCATTGAAAAATACAAAACAATAACCGGACGTGAAGTGAGTTCATTAGGGTTCGCGACACATTCGGAAGATAAATTCGATTGGATCGGTGCATCACCAGATGGGCTTCTCGGGTGTTATCCAAATGCCGGGATTCTCGAAGTGAAATGCCCGTTTAACAAAGGGAAACCGGAATCAGCGATTCCGTGGTCGAGTATGCCTTTTTATTATATGCCTCAGATTCAGGGTCAGATGGAGGTTATGGATAGAGATTGGGTTGATTTGTATTGTTGGACGATAAATGGAAGTACGATTTTTCGTATATGTAGAGATCAAGATTATTGGAATTTGATACATGGTGTATTACGTGAGTTTTGGTGGGAAAATGTGATTCCGGCTAGGGAGGCTTTGGTGATGGGGAGTGAAGAGGAGGCTAAGAAATATGAACCGGAATCAACGCATAAGTTAACGGGATTGGTGATTCATAAGAGCTTGAAGTTGGCTGGTGAGTCGAAGCTTTTGTGTAGAGAAATTGGAGGGAATGTTGAATTTATGTAACAATGCAATCGGTTTGGTGGTATTTGTTATTTATAATAAACTTATATTATATTCGTTTCTAGTATTTCTTGAAATTCTTTTTATACATGATGAATTTTGATGTTGGATTTTGACCATAAATGGATATGGCAATATAGTGTCACTTTTTTTGTGGGATTTTGAACCCAAACACCACACAACAAGATTTTATGTTTTTTACACTTAGACACAAATTTAAATTTCAATTTTGATCTCTATTTCATTTTGTGTTGTGTTCGATCGACAGACCCATTACGAATAGGTTTTTGGAGGCCAACACTTATCAGAACCCCATAGCTAAGTCTCAATAGCAGCAGTAAGGCTCGAGGCTTTTCAAACTCCATAACTCAACAAATTCTCTATTTAACTAGAAGACGGGGGAGGGGAAATAATGATTTGAGAGGATGAAGAATCTTCGTAGGAAATTAGGAATTAGGAAATACGGCAAAGCCCAGTTGTCCGTAAAAATAGCAACAGATATGCATACATGTTCATGGGGTTAAGGACTTAAGGTCATAATTAACGCTAAATTTTTTGAATTGTGTTTATTTGGATACTTAACTCCTTTTAAATTTTAAAAATTAAATTACAAAATTGAGTTGTGAAAAAACATATAAAAATAAAGTTGTAAAAACGAATTATGAGAAAAAAAAAAAAAAAAAACATATAAAAGACCAAATTAGCACTATTAAAAAAAAAGTTCAGCGACCATAGATTATAAAAAGTTATGGGTTGTTGCGGATGGTAACCACTTTGACAAAAACTAACACATTTTAGTTGCCTTTTAAAAAACTAAAAAGAAATCGAGTGAGGAAATAATCATTTAAAATGTTCAGTGATTAATCGTGACCTTGATTCTATAAAAAAATCTATATGCCCACATAAGCACAGAAAAATGAATGATGTTTTTGAAGCATTTGTCAATTATAGTTATCAAATAAATGATCAAATTTAGTTCCATCCGCTTCTTTCTTACATGTAAAAAATACTTTATGTCGTAAAACACTTTGTACATTTTAATAGACAACCGATGTCTACCTTGAACAAGCCACTTTCGGCATCAATCAAAAGATTTCGAGTTTGAGCACAAACAAAAGTAGAATGAGTTGAGTTAGAGTACAGAAGGTAGCCACATATAACCACTTCATTCAAATATATGGTATTATGAGCTTAAAACATGTATCAAGTCGAGTTTAAGTTTATAAAATCTCGATTCGAGTCACAGTTGGTACACCACAAACATGACATTTTAACCATTAATAAACATTTTTTTAACAAAAGAAAACACGGTACACACCACAAACATGACATCTTAACAATTAATACATTTTGTAACAAAAGGAAATAAGAAAACATCAAATGAAAATACAAGAGTCCAAAGAACAACGACATCGTATCTGAATCCACGTAAAGATCCAGCCAAACACCACAGACGGGTCAAAACCCAAAACCCATCAAATGCAACATGCAGAATCAGATTAATACACGTGTAACCCAGGCAGTCAACACACCAATATCCGACCCGCTCCACCCACCCAACTCCACAGCACGTGTCTACCCCTCATCAAACCATCACGAACCCACATGGTCAAAACTTTGACCATTTACACACCTCCTTCCATTCCTCCAATTATAACCGTTGAGATTTCACCAATTACACCCGTACCCGACAGCACCACGTCAACAAGAAGTCACATCCATTGCGCACGTGTTCTATCTATCTGACTTCTTTTTTTAACTTTTCCTTTTCCAATTTTCTCATCACCCTTCAAGAAAAAAAAAACACGAAAACCCCAGGGGCCTTCCATAAACCAAACTATATCCATTTCTAAAAGATGTTGAAGAGGACGAAAAACTCCACCACATAGGAGCAAGCAACGTCATACCGTGTGACGTGGCACCAGCACGTCAAAAAACATCAACATCCATCTGTTGCACCTTTTGACACCGTGGCATCTCCTTCAAGCACCCAGAACAAAGATACTCCAAAGAAAACGTTTCTTCGTATTCACTGTTATGCACACAACGACCACATTGAGCACATCGAGGTATGCAAATTATACAAGCCCTACATTGATCTTTCCCAAAACACCCTTCAGCTGGACAATCATACACAAGCCTCAAATTCTGACACCTTGGACATACTTCAACGTCTATATCACGTTCATCATCTGGTAGATACAGATTCCCACGATGATAATAATGAGGAAGATAATCATTTTTCTGAATGTTGTTGTCATCACTACCCAACAAAAGCTTCAACTCTTTGAAGTGCTCATATGTTATCCCATAAAACCCACCTGTTCTTATGTGTTTGATACCCGAAGTGCCACCTGTCCCTGACAGCTTGAAAGCCTTCAAGTTATTCAAAATACCATCGATGCTTAATCTTGTACATCCAGGAACAGACAATTTCGTCAACTTTGGGTTGGTTTCCAAAACACGCTTCAATCCATCATCTGTGATTCTTGGGCATTTTATAAGAGTTAAACATCTGAGATTACCTTCTGATCTGTTGGTTAATTGGACAAGAATATCATCGGTGATCTTCTCACTTAATGGCTGATCAATGTGAATGGTTCTCCATAATAACGAATCGCTACGTATTGTAGAAGATAAAGTTTTACAAACACATTCGAGTAAAAGAAGATCTTTTGTTCCAAGATAAGTGAGAGCAAGAACAAACGCTTCATGAGGGTCTCCTCCTTCGTTATTGGATGTTGTGGCGTCTTCATCATCCATGAAACTAGCACCACCTTTATCATCAGGTGATTCATTGCTTGGAAACGATTGAAACCTCAGGGCACTGTTCCAGATCAGATTGAGACCTGCATATAATCTGTAATCTTCATTTGTGTTGGCAATGTTGTTTCTGACATATTGCACGTAGTCCACTTCAAAATCTTCAAGCCACCCGGTGATGGCTGTGAAAGTTGTGCTGATATCGATCTCCATACCAAATGGATCTGAAGGTAATAAGTCGATTATGTCTGTAGAAACTGGATCTGGTGAACCACCAAAACGATCATGGATCTCTCCATTACCATGTCTAGGCTTCACGAAGCTTTCTCCCCCTCTGTCTGACATGCCTTCCACGACATACCCATTCACGATCCTCAAGGGTGAAATCAGATTGTCTTCGGATGTATGAGCAGGAAAAACTGGCCGCTGAGAATAGTTCAGAGCCATTTTGTGTACACCTAAAAGAAATTTATATTTTCCCGGAGACACGAAACTGAAAAAGGTACTTCGAAGGAAACCCCAGATTCAGCTAAATCGCCAAATCAAAATCAAAACAGGAATATTACGTGATCTTTTTTTCTTCTGTAGATTTTTTTGCTTTTTTTCTTTGTTTCGATGATTACAGATTACCTAGACCTAGAAAAAGACGAACAAATCTCAGACAAGAAAACCCTCAATTTTGGGGGCAAACTAAAATAACGCACCGAAAAATCTCACGGAGTTTCTTGTTGGAACCACTACCTATACGAATATATATCAACTACGAGATATAGAGAGAAGACCGCAGAAAGGAAAACCGAACACGATAATCACTATACAATTAAAGAATCAATGAATAATAATGCCCTAGTATTCGAAATTAAGACCTAATCCACCTAACCAAAGAAACAAATATAAAAGAATCAACGAGTGGAAGAATATGACCTGATTTATATCAGAAAACCTACGATTTTGCTCAGAACAAAGGCAATCGATAGAATTGAAAGGAACGATGGATAGGGTGTCGTCGTCTGTCGAGATAATCACAACGCTTTGAACGTCGGTCAATCGCCGTGAATGTGGAACACAACCGTTATGAGATAGTATGATAGATAACAAGAATCGAACGGAAATCCGATCCGAGTCGAGTCGAACGAATCTGTCGATGGGGTTTCAGGGGAGCGAGATGGACTTTTTAGAGAGAGAAGGGTTATCTCTAGAGAGAGAGTGTGGGGAAGGGGGAATATGGAAAAATGTATTACTACGACTAGAAGAGGATAAACCGACACGTGTCTGGCTGGTATAGTTTTACTGCTTCTTTCTCTGAAGGGAGCCGGGATTTTCTGACTATTTGCGGTGGGTTTTACCGGTGACCGGTTAAACAGAAGTGTGGTCAAACTCAAAGTTCTTTTTCTTGTTAAATTTATTATTAATATTATTCTCATGGTTGAAAACTTGCTTCGTGATGAAGAAATTTGATGGTGAAAGTTTATTCAAGTGTATGGATATGGATTACTTTGCAAAATAATTTTATGATACGAAATTATCGGAATTAGGTTCAATTAATTAAATTTAAAAAATATGAAGAAAACAAAGACTTTCGTTAAAAAGATAAATAACATAATTATCCTTTTTAAGTATATATTAAAAATAATATTCAAATTACAGATAATCATATGTTAGGATAAATACCAAATACTAAACCAGATTACTTATAAGTTAATTTAGAAATAATAATAAATTAAACAGATTTTTGTTAATCATTGAAAAAATATATATATTCTAATTTTACCAATGGAAGTTTCAAGTTTGTTATTTTTTTTAAAGAATTTTTAGTCATACATAACAATTTATGTGTTATATATTTGTATTGTATAACTCCATAAAGCACAACAAATTGTGTATGACAAATAATTGTTGTGATGTTATATTTCCTGCTAAAGAGGGTTTAAAAAATTAAACTTTTAAGTTAAATAGAAAAAAATCTTCAAGTAAATAAACCATTAAATTATAATGGGTTTTATAATATAAAGTTTTAAACACGGTGCTTCATTTTGTTCTAAAAAAACTCATGAATCCAACGCATTTTATTAAATATTCATTTTTTCTATTTTTTGTGAACTGTGATATGTTTCTTAATAAGCCATAAGTATTTTTGTATAGTGGATATTTGTCAAAATTGTTTCAAATAATCATAATATGTTATTAAATTTTCACACTTTATTATTATGTTTCTAAGATTCCACGCATGTAACATACCAAAAATGTTTTTTATTAAACAACACCTTTAGATGATATGTTTAGGGATACCTACATGAAGAAAGCGTGGACTCTTAAATATGAAGTATTGAATGTAGAAAAATGGGCATTTATAGATATTGCAATCATTTTATTGTTGGAGATGGCAAAAGATTTTATATGAGACGAGTCATTTCTTTTTATTTATGCCCATATATAATTTGGCCCATTTCTTCCTAAATCTAATATGCCCCAGCCTTTAACATGTATGTAGAGATGTACTTAACTTGGTAACTGCATACTAGTTGGTACATATCCCCAACCTTTTTGCATAAGAACTAGTTTGATCTAGTCATTGTTACTTCATACATGGGTTATATGGAGCTATAAGAAAGATATTACTTCGAACCAGGTCAATATGTGCAATGGTTCCATGTTTGGTTCGTTGGTAACTACTTCATTTTCATGGAATTCTCAATACAAGAAGTATCATCCAAAAACTACTTAGTTAAGTGTTTAGACATAAAATCAAGGCATCATAACTTGAATTTCACAATTAAATCAAATCACTAAACATTCAATTACATGTGTCCATTTCATCAATCATTCAAGACAAAATTTCACAATTGGTCCATGTGGTTTACAGAATATTATCGCACTTTGAGGACTTCGTAGCAAAAAGTCACGCCACTGTTCCTTATGGTTTCGGTTTTTGCGCGATTGGTCTTTGACCCTAACCCCGTCACTTTTGTACCGTTAGTGCAGGGTAGTTTTAGCTTTTCACATAGTAGTCACTGTAATAATCCTTCATTATGCACATAATATACACATGATCTTTGCAATTAAGTACAAAGATCATCTTCCCCAGCTACCCATTATCCTTTCGCATTCATCATCGTCTTCTCCAACACAACACAATGTAAGGATCATCCTCCAGTTCGATTGAAAACGATAATGGTGTTAACATTATGGCCAGTTCGTTCCAAACACACGAAAACATCAAACTATGATTTGGAAAGGTTATACCATAAGTGACTTACTAACGTGGTCATAGATTTTGTCGATTTGAAATTACGCCCAAATAGTTGATTTTTTTTTTTTGTTATTCTTTGTTTCAGAGGGAATAAGCAACTACTTCATACTGAAAATTCATCACGGTGGGATATTCACACAAAAAAACCTGGAAGAAGGTACGTAGATGGAACAATAGACTATGTTGACTTCGTAGATATTGACGTTTTCTCCGTGCATGAGTTGAATACAATGGTTCAAGAAATAGGGTATGCAGAAGGGAAAACTTTGTATTATCATTTTCTTATTCCAAAAGGAGAGTTGGACTTTGGTATCTTACCTCTAGGAAATGATGGGGATGTGCATGTATTGTCAAATTATGTGGGAAAAAAAAAACCTATTAAGTATCTACATAAAGCATGGGCATACAAGGGTTAACAATTATTTTTTATCCCCAGCAAAGATTATTTTTGAGGAGTTGGTTAATGATGTGTCCCTTGAACTAGATAGGAACAAAAAGAAGGTAAAAGATGTTAGATCTTCTAGGAAAAAACTAGACTACTCCCAGTCCATTATGCCATATGGAACATTTGGTGGACCTTACCAAGTGATACAGGGTCATTGGTGTTGTCGACGCCAATAAAATTAATAACCCTAATATTTTACACTAAAATAGTATATAATAGTAAAGGGATTGTATCCACCGATATTGGTTCAATTTAAATCTCTATGTAAATCACTTGTTCAAGTACTTGTAAAACAAGAGTAAAAGTAAAATGGGAGGGGGATAAATCTTTTTGATTGTTTGAGAAAATTAAAACTAAGCTATAATGTAAATATGACAAGTAAAGAAATAGATGATTTGATTAAGTTTAATGAAGTAAAATCGGTTGATTTTGGAATACACCACATGGATGACATAGTTGACTTATCATTAGACTAAATGGAACAACACTTATAAATAAATTTAACTTGGCTATAACAATTCATAAGCACAAATTACCTCAACTCTTCTTTGTTATTAAAATGATTAGAGGAGCTCCAAACACATTTTCTTAATTAAAGTCAGAAAACCAATGAAGCATGTAATCTTGTGAAAATCAATTAACATTAAGTTTTAAGAGTTACTATGTAACATCCCAAAAATGCAGTCCAAATTTTTTGTTTTAATTCATAAATAAATACTATGAGTATCATACATCATATAAAAACCATAAACATCGTGTGTCTCATAAAGGTTATAATTACCTGTCAATATATCAAAGTCATGTCAAAACATCAGAGTAAATCATCCCAGACTAAAAGTTGTGTGTGTGCCATGCAGTCATCCCGGACTCTTTCCCTTGCTAGTGGAAATACCTGAAACCAAAAACTAAAAACTATAAGCACGAAGCTTAGTGATTCTCCCCAAACTACCACATATCATACAAATAACATGCAACTAGGAGATACGGGCCCCGCCCACTCTCATGGAGATTTGGGCCCCGCCCACACTCTGTTGTCTAGGAGATTCGGGTCTCGCCCACACTCTGCTGTCTAGGAGATTCGGGCCCTGACCACACTCCACTACTAACATGCATACATGTATCACACAAACAACAAGTATATCTAACAAACAATCACATCACTATACGCAAACAATACTGCGAGATTCGGGCCCCGCCCACACTCGACTATTATGAGACTTGGTCCCCGCCCACACTCAACTACTAATATATCACATACACGGGCCAGCCTTGGTGCCTTAGACCCGTTCCTACTGAAGGAAGACTCACCTCACACTGTTGAAGTCCCATTAACAAAACCCTAGTTGTTGGATGATAGATTCCTGAATCAGTCAACATCAAAATAACACCCAATTAATAATTGGGTCCCAACACATATCCATAAGTCCATGCTTAGGGTAAAAGACTACTTTACCCCTAACTTAGCTTGATTCAAGTCCAAGGCCCAATCCAAAGGCCTAAAGTCTAAAAATGAACCAAGGCTTAACTATGGCCCAATTTTCCAAATTGGGCCCAAACCTCTACAAGTACATGGTCTTGCCTTAAGGCCCAACCATTTATTCCTGGTCCAACACTTGACGTTGTGATGGTCCAATATCTCATAATCACCAAGGCCCAATTATGGCCCATTTATGGCCTAATTTTCCAAATTGGGCCAAAACCTTTCCAGTAGACCTTATCCTTAAGCCCATTCCAAGTGTTCTAGTTCATTTACTTGGTAATAGTTGTCCCATCAAAAGTCCAAACATCTAGGGCCAACAACTAAGTCTTTTAGCCCTTTAGGGTCTCATTAGGTCAATTAGGGTTTTCCAAAGTCGGGCACCACCCACTACCACCTTGGGTAGTGGTGGTCAACGACGGCTCACGACAGCGACGGCCACCTCACGGTGGTGGTTATGGTTCTAGTCCATGTTTATCCAAGCATCCCAAATGAAATCTAACACACAGAAAGCACACCGCCACCCAACGCAGCGGCTGGTAGCGGCAGGAGATGGCAGCCACCACCTCACGGTGGTGGTTATGAGTTTTCTTTATTATACTATTCACTAATTACAATTTACAATGCTTAAAGCCAAAAATAAACACATACACTAATAGATAAACACACACACATACACCTTTGTGGTGGCCGACGGTGGTAGATGGTGGCAACTACGACCTTATGGTGGTGGCGGTGGATTTCTTGGTTTTCCGGCTAGACAAAACACATACAACACACGCTAACAATGGAAATATAACAGAAGCGGTACTGATGGCGTTGACGGCGGCAACCACCATGGCCGGCTGCCACAGTGGTTCTTCACGACCCCAACTCGACAAAACGCCCACACAACGCACCCACATCGCAATCGCAAGCCCTGAACTCTATCACCATTCTCCGTTGATAGTAGAAAACGCCACGAGCTCATCCACCCATGAGTTGGTAGGCGGTAGAATAAATATAAGAAGAAGCGTGGCGATTTAGAACAGCAACAACAGTCATGGTATCGGTCTCGACCGTCGTCAAAGTTGCAAGCGGTCGTCGGTGGTTGGTTTCTGACCTCAAAAATGGTGGTGGCTGCGTTAGAGATCGTTGAAACAGAGGTGGCGGCAACAACACTTGGTGAAATAGCCGCATGTCGGCGATGGCAACAAATTGAAACCATCCTAAACACCTTCGATTGGTCCTTCCTGATAACAACATCATCTCGCGATTCCTCCTGGCAACACCCGACGTCTGGCGACGGGATAGATGGTGGCGACTGCTCTTTCATCCACTAGGGTTAGGGTTCCTTAGGGTTTATATACCCGACTCACTGGAACTGATTGCCGCAGAAATGGTATGTCCCTCATGAAATTATTTTGATTTTGCTCCAATATTTACCCTTTAAACCCCACCTTCTGAAACCCTTTACAAATTAAGTCCGAATTTTACCAAGCAACCCCCCTCTACAAATCCTTTTCAAATTATGTCCATAATTTACTCCTTAGCCCCTGCTTCCATAAGTCCTTTCATATTAGGTCCAAATGACACCAAAATAAAAACATATTTTCTAAAAATCTTTACGAAACTAATCTGAAACTTACACTTTTAACCCACGACTTCTAAAATTGCGACAGTTAGCTCTCGAGACCAACACCTTGCTATATAATTATTGATTTTAGGGCTACTATACATTCATTAATTTATTTATTTAATAAACGGAGTGTTACAACTCCCCCCCCCCCCCCCCCACTTAAATTAGATTTCAGTCTCGAAATCATTCCTTACCATTCCTCACACGCTAACCCACTCTAGTAATATAGCCACAACCCCAAGCATATCCCCAGCCTCCCCAAGGCATTCTAAATCATCCCTCGCAGGGTTCTAAAACTCGAAAATGAACGAACTTCTTGCAACAAGATCACATTTACTCCGTCTGAAATCTACAGTCTCTAAGTGGTCTGGCCCCCTGACAGACCGCTCATACTGAATCATTATTGTTGAGCCCAGTCCACTTATCCCTCAACCAACTATTAAACTTCTGATAAATCGAGGTTCCCATTATAAAACATGATCACAGACCCAATTATCCCTGTAGATCACTTATACTTGGCTAAGGCTCAGATAATCCTGTTGTGTGTAACTACGCATAACCCACGAAATCTATCATTCCATCCGTACTAGCAACCGAAAACACAAATACTAATACTGCCTAAACATAGAAACTACCCGAAATAGCATGTTGCCACATGGTTGCTTTCCAAAATCTACTGAGACTTGTCTGGTGTCAATTCGTTCGCCAATCATTTGAAATATCGGGTTTCGGCCCGGTTGCAGAGCCAAAGGACTCCCATATAGTCGCCTTACACAACTTCATAACGAAATCCTTCTCTGTCAATAATTATCACTAGTTATCTTGTCATTGTAGCTTTAACGACCTTCTGATCTAACTGATCAGGTCGATACATCGAGTCCTAATGTCACCAACTCCAAGGCTAAAAGTGATTGCTACCTGAACGATGGTAGCCTTATATCACAAGCAACCTTAAGCAATCCATTGCTTCCTTGATCTCATAAATATAGTGGCGTTCCGACAGTTGTATCCCTGGCTCCACCAGGTCTAATCCCTCTGGGGAAATCCATAAATCAATTCGTGGATTTGCCACGCCCTCACTGTTACACCCGAACTGATCGGTACTACTGTTTCTTACGAGATCTAACAACACTCCCATGCTATCTACCAACCTAGTGAATGTTACGGCTACACCCACAGTCTTACAACACTCTAGCACTATGTACTAACTTTGTGAATGCTACGAGTATACCCGCAGACTTACAAAACTCTATCATTATCTGCTAACCTTGTAAATGCTACGGATACACCCACAGGCTTACAACACTCTAACATTTTCTGCCAACCTTGTGAATGCTACGGCTACACCCGCAGACTTACAACACCCTAACATTATTTGTCAACCTTGTGAATGATACGACTACACCCGCAAACTTACAACACTTTCCATATTGGGCTGAACACGCGCTTAACCTAACATTCAACTGAACTCATGTCCTGAATGGAATCCCCAACATGATTCCCTAAGGCCTGCTATCACGTGACCCTGATGCATCAGTACCGTACCCATGCTCGTGATCAAAGCGTCACAGTAAACCACGAAATCATCTACACCCTTTAGCAGGGTGAGAATCGCTGCCTCGCACAACCATTGTCTGAGAGTCTCGAAGGCTGCCTACTACTCAAGCCCTCATCAAAAGGCCACCAACTTCTTGGTCAATTGGGTCAAAGGAACTACAACCTTGGAGAAGTCTCAAATAAATCTCCTGCCATAACCCGCTAGACCTAGGAAACTCCAAATCTCAGTTGGAGACCCCGAAATCTCCCACTGCATCATGGTCTCCATCTTGGTTGGATCGACTAGTATACCCTTCTGGTTGAAAAGGTGCCCAAGAAATTGCACCTCACGTAACCAAAACTCACATTTATAGAACTTTGCAAAAGGTATCTCCCTCCTCAGAGTCTCTAGCACCTCCCTCAGGCGCTCCTCATGCTGCTCCTCGGTCTTGGAATAAACAAAGATGACATTGTACTCTCCCAATCCCGCAATTAGGGAAATGATATTTCGCTATCTGCTAATAATTCTCATTATGCAATTGGCATATAACATATCTTGAAAATATAATTCAAACACAAACAGATGATAACGAATAGTTACACTTACTCAAACCCTTGGAACAAAAGGCTCCATTGTGCAGTTTCCCACAAGCGCTGCATCGAACCTGGCCCTGTTGGCCTCTCAAAAGCTAATCTGAAATCTTGGGTCTCCTCTCGAGACCCTTCAGTATAAGCACTGATCTAGTTCCATCTTCTTAATCTGCTACAAGTCAATATCTAGTTCTCGTGCTTTAGAAGTTATATCATTGAGGGTCTCGCACCCCGAGATACTCACAATCTCCCTGCCATCATTCTGAGTATGTCCTGATACCTTACCTTTTTCGTTTACTCATCTGCTGCATATTGTGGTACCAAGTAAGCTATCTCCCGAGACTGGTAAATTCTATATATGGAAATGTTATAGCAATAGACTGGTAAAGTATCAGGTCTTTATGTAAGACATTATGGATCATGTCCAATATGCTTTGGGTATATGATCGATTACATATGCTAAAATATTCACCTGTTCTAATTTTCCAAATGCCTAGGGCATTAAGAGGGAAAAAGGACTAGAATTGGATATGACTAAAGTTATTAAACAACTGCTAGGAACAATCCAAGGTTCGCCAAAGATTGGTTGCTTATGGATAGTTGGAAATATAGTAATGGATGGATCATATTGAAATTATTATTAATAAACAGGATTCTATTAACAATGAGTTGTCATATCGAAAATATGGAAATGTTTCCATAATGAGAGTTGGATATCAAGAATTTATGAGAAAGTTAGAAACTTTTATGCAAGAAGGACATTTAAAGGAGTGTGCTTTGAATATGAGACTTCGGATCTATGGAATTGTCCTGTAACAATCTCCGATGGAAAGTTTTGTAATTGAAAAAGTCTATGTGACTTGTGTATATAGTCATTACAAAAGGATCACTGCATATAAGTTTAGAATCTAATAAATTACAGTAAATGCCAAGAACTTGGTATTCTTACACTTACGATAAGGATTTGGAATTGTGAAATGAGTATCGTTGGAAATGTTTACAATTGATCTATTTCACAAAGTAAGGATCGTAGGTAAACATAGTGTGCATGCTTGGAGCATGGGATAGCTTTTGTTTTTAATTCAAGTATTAGTTGATTAATCTAAGCAATATACAATGAATAAGTGTAATCAAAATGGTGATTAAATAAAAGGTGTTTTATTTATACTCAAAAGTTTTGGGGTCATATAGGATTAGTATTATTCTTGTGTTTCACTTTGCATGTTTTGACTTCCCGAATAATAAGATTATTAAAACCATCCACAATCGACCATACTTTGGAAGTAGATAATGAGGCTAGACTATCATGAGTTGGCTTGTAGATTGTATAAGACGTTAGACATTGCAAAAGTTTGCTACACCATTCATGAGTACTCCTGAAATAAGATTTGAGTATTGGATTAACCCACAATCACCTGAATCACTTCATGGAATTTATCACAAGTGATTGTGAGATGATAATATGATATAATCTTCAAACTAAGATATATGAGTTGTTGACTATGAGTTGGTTGTGCATTGATGATACGAAAACGCATCAGTAACTTGATGTTATAAAACGTATCGTTGTGTATGACTTAATGAGTAGTTAATGCAAGCATATAATGTCGAAGTTTATCTGTTCCTTTTATCCTAAGAGGATTGAAAGCGCTATCTTGGGCCCATCGATGATTATGTTTTAACTATGTGTCGGGCCCGGTCAGAACTAAATTGATGTGCTCAATTATCTTATATGTCAGAAGAATCGGAAATCGAGAAGCAAACTGCAAAACAATAAGTATGACTATGTTCCATGTATTTTTCCGCATAGATATCTTGAGAACAAAGGAATATATGATCCCTTATCTAAAGGACGTGTCACTTACTGGGTCAGATTAGACAACGGATTTTGAAAGCTACGATTGCTAAGTCGGATCCTGAAGTCGCATTGGCAGCTATAGTTATTAGACTTATCCAAGTGGGAGACTGTTGGATTTGGTGTCTAAGCCCATAACCATAACTAGAATGTACTTGACCCGATTGTAGCATGGTCCTTTTGGGTTGCCTTCACCAGTGCAATTTGATAGGATGGACTTTTGAGAATAAGGTTATTTATGATTTATTAATATATTATAAATATAATATATTAATTGAGAAATCATATTATTTAATAAGTATTGCTCAAGAATTAATTTGGAATTAATTTTGTAATCAAAAGACTAATTAAATATATGGGGGTTGATTATGTAAATCAATGATTCTTATAGTATGGGCCAATGATCCATGGTTATGTAGGATGGGCTAAACCAATGTGATATTCCATGGAGGTTTAACCCATGGAGCCTAAGTAATATGAAAGGTCATTAGGGTTTGGAAAGATGTAACCCTAGCACTATAAAGAAACCCATCATGACCAAAATAGGTTACACCATCATTCTAAGAGTTTGATATTCATTTTGTGCTAAGTAACTTATTCTCTCAAGCCTCCTCTTGCATTTGCTGTTTGTGACACGTTAGAGGCATCACACTTGAGGTGCTAAATCTTTCAAAGGTCAAGAACTACACCCTACATCAAGAGGTATTCATCTAAACTAGTTTTTGTGTTATATACCCTCTATTGTATGCTAGTTAGGATGTATGATTTGGAAAATTGAAAATACATGTATAATTAGAGAAAACATAGATCAAAAGCATCTAGGGTTGCATGTGCACCATAGGAGTGTTATAGTACTCAAAACCCAACATGAAATACTTGATAGTCACTTACAACAAATGCCAAAACAAAGGTCACAATGTTAGGACATGTAGGGGGCAACGAGGGCCTAGTGAAGTTGGAAAGAGGAGTGGACAGAAGAAGGGGAAAGATATTGTAGTTTAGTTTGTAGCTTTAAGTATGCTTTTTTATTTTATTATATCTAAGTAAAGTTAGAAGATGTTTAATATGTTTGGTTATAGTATGTTTGTAGAAACAATTAATCTTGATAGGTATTTAAGGTATTGTATGTTTGTAAACATGATATTGCACTTACATGCATTATGGTTAATGGTATTTTGGTCTGCTATGTTTGAACTAGTACATTTTGAATTTTGGTAATGCCACTTTGGTAACTAGTTTTTTTTTGTTATGTTATTGCACATTAATAATCAACATTACACTTACATGCAACTAAATTAACAATTTTCTTCCTTGCTAATAATAGTTTATATTAAAACTAATCATCAAACTTACATTATATATAATAACTATTACATTTTCTTATCCCAATATTACATACAATCATAGGGAAAATTCTTCAAAAGCTATAACATAAATAGGACCAAAACATAGATTCCAAATCACAATTTCTAAATCACAGATTTCCCCCCAAAAGCTTCTTATTTTTTACTTGAAAAAGTAACACATCAATAAAAACAACCAACTCAGACAAAGTAACCATTTCGCCATCATCAATCTTGCTTCGAGATTGATTCTTCCACGCAACAACCCCAGAACCATAACAGTTGACCTATGTCACATGAGAGGGTCGAACCATCCAAAAAACTAGCATGTTGCTCCTAACCCTGAGCATGACCATAATTGACGACTTGGGTTCAAATCAGTCCACGATGTCACCAAAATTGTCGGCCTTCCACAATGGCATATCACCGTCGTCTTTTTTTGGAATAGAATGTGAGTGGGTAGGGAATAACAGAAGAAAGGAATGAGAAGTATAAGGATAAAAAGTTAGGGCTTACATTATATAGTATGATGCACAATAAGGCGAAAAGACAAAATTACCCCTGCACCAACAACACAAAAATGATAGGGTTGGGGTCAAGGACCAATCGCACAGTGAATTGAAACCATAAGGACCAGTAGCATGACATTTTTCTAGGAAGTCCTCATAGTGCGATTTTCTGTAAACCATAGGGACCAATTGTGAAATTTTGTCATTATTCAATAACTAAATATAAATAAAACCAAAAGAAAAAAATAACAGATGAAATCTCCAAAATTTGAAGTTCATAACTGTGGAAATGGAATATCCAACTAAGAAACCAAATGCAACAATTAAAATTAACACAATCTCATCCTCAATTACGTCTTCTCCTTGCTCGTGATTAGATAGAAGTAATATTACTCCAACAAGCATATAATTCTTGAAATATTGTTCCTTTGGAGTTCTTTTAGAACTTAGATTCAAATCTAGACGGAAATGAAGGAAAAAATCACCCAAAACGAAGGTTGTAAAAAACATTTGACGGTAGCTCGGCTGTAACGTCCGTAGATCCGGGTTAGTCAATTTAGAGATAATAAGGGTCGAAAACGACTTTTTGATAAAATATTATTTAGAATAAATAATCTTAACCAATCTTTATAATGTATATCAAGGGTTTCGTACATATAAAGAACGCCGAAATCCGAGTTATAACGAAGAAGTTAAGGAGCGTCGAAGTTTTACGGCAAAACCGGCACGGCACCAGTAGACATGAATAGTGAATTTTTGATAAAGGACTTTTTAGCCTTATCGATCCAAATAAAAGTTGTAGTATATGTTAAAACGAGAACATACAAAAAAAGAACGCCCAAATCTGACTTTGTATGAGGAAGTTATGAATTTTATAAGATTTGACATAACAGTGCACGACCCGAAACTCGAATTTTAGTTCGAGCGGTTTTTGGCCTACGTGACCTAAATGAGATACTTGTTAAAAAACATACATGATTATATATGCTGATTTAGGATAAAGAGTAAAATTAAATTAATTATGAGGAATATTGGGTAGTGTTTTCTTACGAGAACGAGTGAATTATACTCAGAGAATAAAACCTTAGTATATGTCATTGATCCGGGAGCATGGATTAGACATAGCCATTGTCCATAGTCCGAGAGTATGGATTAGGCATAATCATTCATCAGTAATACGAGAGTATGGATTAGTCATTCATCCTTAGTCCGAGAGTATGGATTAGATAAAGTCGTTCATTTATGAATCGGGAGTATGGATTAGGTAAAACGGCTAATCTTAGGTCCAAGAGTATGGATAGTCTCATTGTGAGGATCGACGGGATGGGATAAGAGTTGTTTATATATATGGTGAAATTGTATATTTTGTGAGTTTTAAACTATATATATATGGTATAACGTTGTGGGATTGAAATCCCTATGTACTCACCAGGTTTCCCAACCTGACCCACTCAGTTTATTTATATCACAGGTGTTGATATGAAGTCACATTACACTGAGAGAATAATGAGATATAAATCACTAGTGATAATGAATTTAAGTTCTGTTTATGCTTATGTTTCTGTATTGACGATGATATCCCAAATGTTTTAAAAAGAATAAAAATACTTTGTTCGTAAGTGCTTTGATAACGTATTTATCATGTTTTACTGGGAACAAATTCCGCAACATTTTTTATTAAAAGAGGTACTCTGATTTTTATAAAGCATAAACAAAATTGGTCTTTTCTGGCCGTGAAAATGGGGATGTCACATCGGGGGTGGACTGGGGTCAAGGGATTAATCGGGGACCATTAATTATTAAGAAAATAATAAATATAACATTACTCCTCGGAATATAACATTGATAAATATAACATTATATCAGTTAAAATATTATTATTAAATTAATAAATATAACATTATAACATGAAACCGTGATTATAAAAAACCCCTTTTGATACTTCAATGGGACACCTTGGGTTTGCAACATTTGACATGGTAGGAGAGTGAATTGTTTCTTTTATATACAACATTTTCCCAATTCTCATATGTGGTTTCATCCAGATTGTCTATAAGAAATTTAAGATCCAAATCAGTAATGATATATGATATTTTATAGAAACAAATGTGAATTAGTAAGACATACTAAAATTGAAAACAAAAGAAGTATTAGAATGATAACAATAATACATCTTGAAAGAGCCTATAATTATTGAAAAAAAAAAACATAGTTCTAGAGAACACAGAACAACCAAGCTGCAATTTCAATCTCAAAAACAATCTTCACATCACCATTTTATCTCAGATAGTCGTCAGCAAGACCATTGGAGTTATAATCTTCATCTCCAACAATCCAAGCATAAAGATTATTGTCTTTACCCCTTTTCCCATCATTCTAATCATTCCTCACATGTTTGTTTATCTCAAAATCCTTCACAAACATCATTGCATAACCAAATATACTCCATTATTTTCCAAATTTAACCATAACAAATCCATATTTCAAGGACCAAAAGACTTATCTATACATTGTTCAATTAATCTTCTGTACTACCAGGTAAGTAGCCTATGGTTTCATTCAAGTACCGATGATTCCACACAATCAACATATGAAACTCTCATCGGTGAAGCTAGGTTTTTGGATTCGCCTTTCAGGCTGACTTGTAAACCATATCCAAAGAATAAGATGGTGAAATTAAGCCTCGATTCAAGAAGAGACGGACGTATTCATGTTAAGTTGAATAGATTCATGTTAAGTTGTTAAAAGACTCACTCATTTAAGCTTAAACAAAATCAACTTAAGTCAATTCTCAACAATCAATAATCAATTTTAATCAAATTCTAAAGGCCTAAAAAAAACAAAACTTAACCCTCTTATTAATTAGTAAATAAAACAAGCAGTAGTGGAGAGTTGAGGCTAACCTTTGCACATAACGACAATGTGTCAGCAGGATTAGGAGGTTAGACGACGGTGTTGAAGGAAGAGAAGATGACATCATAGGAGGCGGTTGTTGTGGAAGCTTCGGATGGCAGCGATTGTTGTAAAAGAGCTTCAAGGACGACGGCTGGTGGACTGCAATGACGTGAATGAAAGAAGAAGATGGTGTCGGATGAAGAGAAAATGGTGCCGAAGTTCAGTTCATTCCTTCGTTCGTTTCTTGAGACTACAGAGAGAATTTAAAAAAAGAAAAGAGACGAATGTGATGGAATGTGACGGAACCCTGGCAAAGATTCTATCACGTTGACACTTTTATCATTATTTTTTTTTAAATTTTCGTTGACCTTAGTTGACCGATAAGGCCACCTAGACCCGATAATCTCCGTCTTTGACTGGTTTTGACCACATCCGATAATAGGGGCTGATTAGCTATAAACCTCGACGGTAGAGGAGCGCTAAGCGCCGATTAATCGGCTGCCTAGGCCGATATTTGGAACACGACCCAAAACGTCAGAGATAGCTACTGGATGAGACGTATCTAACAAGGGCCTCATGTGCAATTTTTATATTAGGTATAGGCAAAAATTACAGCTTAGAGAAATATAAACTCATGGTCATGACTTTCTAGTTTGTAAATTTCGAATGTTTGATGTCTTATGTCATAGTCATTCCCATAACACGATTAACTATTGATGTCTAGAATAACCAATTATATTAATTGAATAAACATACTAATATAAACACAACAATATTGATCAAAACAATCGTAGCAAGTATATTAATTAATAACTTAAACAATTGTTTAGTGTTTTAATAACTTTCTCATATTGGTTCCATTTTTCAAAATTTTTGTCTCAAAATTCCTACTTTGAGTAGTACTATGTTTTTCCTTTGGACGACTTTCGCTAGAAGTCAACCGTTCTCCTCGTAAATTTTGACGTGTTAACTTTTTATATGTGGTTGATTTTTTTAATATATAGTACAAATTAGATCTCCTACATGATCTGTTGGATTTTTATAAAGTTTATATTTTTGGAATCACGTTGAAGCGTACATTTTAAATGTGTTAACCTGCTTATAAGATGACACGACTTTTCGCGCACTTATTTCTGAGCCTATTAGTCGAATAATCGCTTATAGTAAGGACATAATCAAACATATTTATTAGTATATAGAAGTATTACATTGTTTTCCTATTACACTTGTTTGTCTACGTTGATTTCTAATCTACAATCGGTGACACTTTTGTCTCACTTGGTACAAACGGACTTGAAACGAATAAGTTATGGTTATTTGAAGTTGGGATGCAAAAGGGTGAAAACCCGTTACCACGGGGTGAGAGTTTCAATGAGGTGGCACGCAGGTTACCACGAGGCAGCCGTTGTGCATCCCAAGCCCATGAACCCTAATTTCCCTTTCACCACTTTGAGATTCCCCTCTCTTATCTCATCTATTTTTGGAGCGTTTTGGTGGTTTTGGAGTGATGCTTTCATGCGATATTGATCCTTGAAGATTGGTAATTGAAGATCTCAACTTTCATCTACATTCTAGACCTTTTTAAGTCATAAAGTTCCAAGCTTTATTGCATTTCATCTTTTGATATAGGCGTGTTTAGTGTTTTGGTCCATTTTAGTGAGTTTTAGTCCTAATTGAGGCTTGTTCCATATTAGAGAACTCTTGATCTTTTGAGTAATGTTTGGGTTCATATCCGGTCATTTGGTAGAGTAGAGAGTACATGCAAAAAGTCTCTTTACTCCATGCATGAATAAAAGTGTGTTTTGTACATCTTATGATCTAGGGTTTTAGATCTTTATTGTTTGGAGCTTCTTAATGGATAAAGTTGGAAACTTTATCCATTTAGACATTATAAGGAATTAGGTTTGAAGGTTGGATACTTTGATTTAATGGATTAGGTTGAGAAAGATGCATTGTTGATCCTTTTGAGACTTAAAGTTTAGATCTTAGTTGTTTGGACCATCCTAATAGATCAAGTTGGAAAATTGTATCCATTATGAAGCTATTAAGTATCAGATTTGATGTTATGAGCCTTGTTCTTTAGGGATTAAGCTATTAGTGAAGAAAAGGGTATTCTGCTAGAGAAGACGACATGGCCAAGGAAGACCCACGTTGTGGTGGTGTTCAGATTATCAATTGTTTTGTCTTGATGTGCCTAAGACATGGCTAAAAGGTCTCTACGTCATGGTGGGAGTCGACTTGGTTGATCGTTGATTTTTGTTAACCGTTGACTGTTGAATTTTTGACTAATTTGACTTTGGGTCAAAATTGAAGGAATTGTGTTATTAATTAAGGTTATATATTTTCTTGGTGCTAGTTAATCCATAGTGCAGGGATGAGCGTGTTGTTGTGTTTCCTTGGGTCTTTTGATTCAAGTGAGTTTCTTCACTATACTATGTGTTACAATATATATGTCCTTATATGTTAGGATATAAGAGTAGTGTTATGTTGGTTAGAGTACTAGGGGTTGGTGAACATCTAGTTGAATGCCCTAGGGGTTGTATGCAGTTATGTAGGATAACCTAAGCACTCTTGATATAAGCTTTCTTTCATTTTCCTTGTTTGGTTGTGGCTCTAGAGTGGGATCACCTATTCGATTGTCTATCTCACATCTAAATTCATATAGCTATGCATTCATTAGTGATCTTCGAGTACTGAAGTAGAGCATTGTATGAGGCTCGGTATGCCATAATGAGTTGTTAGACAGGTAGACTACTGTAGATAGTTGCATATGGTTATGTTCTTGTTTGACTGTTTATATGTCGACATATTAGATGGTAGGTTGAGGCGGTCCTACTTTGTATTGTAGGCCAAGATACCTTGGAGGGCCAGCGGTGTTTTGTAGGCCAGGTGCAGACCAACTGTATGCTGTAGGTATAGGAGGAGGACCAGTCATGGACCAGAGGTCCAAGTGTACTGTAGGCTTCACGAGGTGGTCTAGTCAGACTGAAGGCTCGTGTGTGCATGCATTGTATGTATATCGTGGTGTGTTGTATTTTGGGGGAACTCACTAAGCTCTAGTTTATAGTTGTGGATTAAATGTTTTTTAGGTACCCATGTTGATCGTGGGAAGACGAAGGCGTGAGTGTACACACTCATCAGCAGCATTAAAGATTCCGCATTATTATATTACTCTGATTTTCAAACAATTGTATTAACGATTTTCTTAAATTGGGTTTATGGAAATTGTGTTTTATTTCAATTAAAAATAAAAAAAAATTGTGAAATGGGACATTGCAATTGACTGATATTGTTGAGGAATCCCCAATGTAGTAGGGTCTACTCGTTGCTTATAGTGATCCATCATGTTAGATCTTAAAGGTCATTGCTATAGGATCAGTATGTGAAAATCGACGAGATAGGTACCAAATGTAATTTTTTTTTTTTACAAATATCCTTATATTGTTTGATAAAAATTGGTTTTGTAGAATTATTATCATTAAAACATTATGAGATTGAAAACCCTATGTATTTCACTATTTTTTTTTCCCAAATCCGGCCCACTCAAACTTTATGCATCACATGTAGCAGAAATAAATAGCTTGTTTTGAATTTAACATCTTGGTGAATGGGGAGTGTTAGAGCTTGTTAATGCTCTAAGTACCAACTTAGATAAAGTTAAAGTTAATGCCATTTCACAATTGAATTGCAATACATACATAGTCAAACATAGCATTGGAACCTTTACATTTCTGAATTGTCTTTCACCTTGTTATTCCTTCAGTTGTTTCTTTAATATCTTGCAAATATACCCCCCCTTTTGGGTGACTAATTTGTACCTTGCGTAAAGAAGTATAAACATTAGTCCTCTGTCTTTGAGGATCAACTTTGTTTGCCTTGTACTACTTTTTAGTGCACAATAACAATTTTTTTTTTGGAGTATATTGCACCCTTTTATATTTGTTGGGTTTATTGCCCTAACATCCATCATAAGAAATAAAAAACTAAAAGATTTAGAAAGTTGAAGCACAAAAACATCGATATAAACTTGTAAAGAAGTATAAACATTAGTCCTCTATCTTTGAGGATCAACTTTGCTTGTCTTGTACTACTTTTTAGTGCACAATAGAAATTTTTTTTGGAGTATATTGCACCCATTTATATTTGTTGGGTTTAATACCCTAACATCCATCCTAAGAAATAAAAAACTAAAAGATTTAAAAGTTGAAGCACAAAAACATCGATATAAACTTGTAAAGGATCATCTTGGGAACATTTGTTTTGAAAAAAAAAACTTTAAATATCAAAATAAAGGTTTGTTGATGGGAAGTCATTGATTTAGGGTGTGTTAAATATTCAAAACCAAATAATGAATTGACAATGTTTTGCCTTTATGTTAAGCTTCAAACCCCCCCCCCCCTCCCCTCCCCTCCCTCTTTCTTTCTCTTCCCCAAGAGAATTTGATGATCGATGTCTTAACATAAACACTAATATGTCATTTGTCATATAAAGACTAAGATGACCTTTTCATGCAAAAACATTTTTTTTTTTTCATTTTGATTCCTCATTCGAAAATGATACATGGACCTTACATATACATACAAGTTTGCAATTACAATTACATCCAACTAATTAGTATAAGAACATTGCATGTTTAGTCTTAAACAACACTAAAAATGATGGAAGTCACGCAAAAAAATATCAAAACCCTAACCAGAAGCACCAAGTTATAGTTGTTTGCTTTAATTGGTTTTTGAACATTTGGGTCAATAGGATGTTACTCCGTTATCTCATTCAGCTGTTTATGCATTTCAAAAAGTTTTCCTTGTACCAACTATTAGGTATTCATCAAATCAATGAAAATACCACAATCTTAATCTTTGTTTGGAGGACCCGAGCAACCACATTAACACTATTATTAATCTACGAAACTAACAACCTAGTTTGAATATAACAATAACATCTACGAAAGAGATGATTTCTTTGTTCGTGTATGAACATTTGAGGGCTTGAATTACTTAATTGAGAATGCATCACCATTCCTCTAGGCTCACACCAAAGCTTCACCTAGTCCTTCAAGTAAAAATGTCTTTCAAGAGAACATATACTTTGAAGTCCATATAATATAATATACAGTAGAATCCAAAACGGCTAAGTGTCCAAAATATGGAGTTTTGGACGTATTCCATTTTAAAAAATATGTTAAAAACATGTTAGATATAAATAGATGACATTACTATTTTTTTTCGTTATCTCTAAAAGTAAATATCATACCATAAAATAATTGGAAGATAATAAACATGGTTGGAATTGAGAATTATAGTTGTTTGGGCTTTGGGCGTTTTAGGGTTTGAAAAAATTGGGCTTCACAACTGAACTTGTTTTATAATCTGATTCGCTAACGGTAACGGCTAAACCACCAAGTTAGGGCTTCAACACGGTTCAACCCTGTGCTGAATCCCTCCTTCTCCTCCGGACACTTCGGTCACTCTGTTCCGCGCTCGCACTTTCGTCTTCTATAACACCACAATCAAAAGGTACGCCTTCTCCGGTCAAACGTTTTCTTCTGTTATCTAAGGACCCAAATTTCCGTGGTTTCTTTTCATTTATATGTTGGTCGATGAGGTGTTATATCTCCTCTGTTGATGATGGATGACGTAGTTAGCAAAAAAAAAAGTAAGTTAATATTGGTGAAAATTTTAAGAATTTGTGTATAAGATTACATACTTATAGAGAAAATTCGTAAATCGACCAATGTATATGTGGTTTTAAAGCTCTATAACCAAATTTAAAAGAAGAAGACAGAAGAATAATTGACATGCACGAAATATTAGTTTCAGATTACATGCAAGGGTCTAGCAGACATTGGTAGAATTTGGAAAGTATTGCTATATGTGAACTACGAAACTGTTGTATTTGAGAAAATTAGGCGATTAAGGCATATGTGACATTGGAAAAGCAAAGTGAATGAAGGGTTCTTGATAGTGTATCCTGATTATTAGGCAAACATCCGTAAATTGTGATTGATTAATCTGGTTGTTATGGAAAAAGTCGTAATTTATATTTGATATTTCAGTTTTTTAGTACCCACGCATAGAAAATAAAACGACGTTTTCGACAACAACAATTTTAACAGATCAATAGAGGTCAAAATTATAAGCCATGCAAAAAAAAAATCAATAATAACTTATATAAAACAATATTAATCTACCAACTATCTTTCAGCATCTTTTTGGCATCATGAACACCACAACATTTGGATCAAATCTAGAGACATCCAAGTACGCAATCAAGCCCTCTTGTCATCAATCATCATACACCTCTCCCTTTTCTGCAACAACACACAAGCTTTCTTACTTGTCTAAGAAACCTACAAACTTATCATTCAGAAGACATACAAAAAATGGAGTTTCATGTGTGGTTAAAAGCAATCATGAAGAGGGCCTTACATATAAAGAAGCTGGTGTTGACATAGATGCTGGTTCAGAGCTTGTACGCAGGATTGCCAAAATGGCCCCTGGAATTGGAGGCTTTGGTGGCCTTTTTCCACTTGGTATTTTTTATTTATTTATTGCTATTAAAAATTAAATACACACTTTTCTCATATTATTATTTTTTGTTTTTAGGGGATTCGTATCTTGTAGCTGGTACAGATGGTGTAGGAACCAAACTTAAGCTGGCATTCGAGACTGGAATCCATGATTCCATTGGAATTGATTTGGTGGCAATGAGTGTGAATGACATCATCACATCTGGAGCAAAGCCTTTATTCTTCCTTGATTACTATGCAACAAGTCGCCTTGATGTTGATCTTGCTGAAAAGGTTATAAAAGGAATTGTTGATGGTTGCCAACAATCTGACTGTGCTCTTTTGGGTGGAGAGGTAGTACAATAATAGCAACGTACTTTTCTTTAGGTTTGACTTTGTTGTTGACTTTTTTTTTCTGTCTTTCAGACTGCAGAAATGCCAGATTTTTATGCAGAAGGAGAATATGATCTTAGTGGTTTTGCAGTTGGAATTGTGAAAAAGGAGTCGGTTATAAATGGGAAGAATATTGAAGTTGGAGATGTGCTTATTGGCCTCCCATCTAGTGGGGTCCACTCAAATGGGTTCTCACTTGTTCGAAGGTGGTTTGAGAATTCAAACTTTCTTTATATAAGACCAAATTACATTTTTGGTTCCCGAGTTTGTTCAGAAATTACTGTTTTGGTCCCAAATAGTTTACTATTGCAATTTCGGTGCCTATTTCAATTGTTGTAATGATTTTGGTCCCTATAGACAGCAAAATTGCAAACGGAAACTATTGAAGATACAGTTTTTGAACAAACTCAAAGACCAATATTGTTGCAACAATTGAAAATAGGCACCAAAATTGTAAGAAAAAAACTATATGGGACCAAAACTGCAGTTTTTGAACAAACTTTGGTTCCAAAAATGTAATTTACTCTTTATATAATATAGAGAAAATTACATTTTTGGTCCTTGAATATAGTTTACTTTTTCAGTTTTGGTCCCTAAGAGTTGTCTTGCACTTTTGGTCCTTGAGGTTTTTGTAACATTTTTTATCCCTATTCCAAGTAAAAGGACTATATATTTTTGGGACCAAAATTGCCAAATTCAGCTATAATCAGTGACCAAAAATAGTCATTTTAATTGGAACAAGGACCAAAGACGTTACAAGAATGTCAAATAAGGACCAAATTTGGCAAAGAAAACTTTGGGACCAATATTGTATAAATCAGCTATACTCAGGGACCAAAAATGTAATTTAGTCTATAATGTGACATATACATTTCGTTGTTTATATATTTTGTTTGTTATAGGGTGCTAGCGAGAAGTGGGCTTTCTTTGAAAGACAAACTCCCGGGTGAAGAATCAGTCACATTAGCGGAAGCCTTAATGGCACCAACTGTAATATATGTAAAACAAGTGCTTGATATCATAAGCAAAGAGGGCAGTAAGGGCATAAAAGGAATTGCACACATAACAGGTGGCGGCTTCACAGATAACATCCCTCGTGTTTTCCCAAAAGGGCTTGGTGCTCTTGTTTATAACAACTCTTGGCCGGTCCCCCCTGTTTTTAAATGGATCCAAAAGGTATTTTAAGTTCTTTTAATATTAAAAAAAGTTGCTTATTTTGATGTTTCCGGTTTTGCCCTTTTCCAGGCTGGAGGGATTGAAGATGGTGAAATGAAGAGGACTTTTAATATGGGAATTGGGATGGTTTTGGTTGTTAGCAAAGAGGCTGCTGAAAGGGTACTTAAGGAAGGTGGGATGGTGTATCGTATTGGTGAAGTTATAAGCGGTGATGGTGTCAGTTATCAGTAATTTTGATGACTTGCTTCTTGTGACCCGTTGTTACTTTGAGGTATGAATTTTACTAACATAAATTTGTGGGTTTTGATCCATTGCTGTTTTAGTGTTGTACTTTGTCATTTTGGAGATGTAAAATAAATGTTTTTTGGGGAATTTTGCCACTTAAGAGAGTCGTTCTTGTGTGTGTATTGGAGCTGTTTTAATTTGAGCCTTTGTGTTATCATATAAGAGTTCAAAAAAAGATTCCAATTTTTTATTATTGTTTTTTATGAATAGTTATTAACCTTGTAATTATCATATGATGATGTTTTCAAGACTTTTGAAAACAGAATAACGGTATTTGATAATAAGATTAAATACTTGGCATCCTACAAGGACACAAGTATACAAACAAATGCAACACCAGATTTGTAGAAATATTATACAAAAGACGTGCGATAATATATATAGTACTTATAACGGAAATGCATGTCAATATGCAATGAAACAACGATGTCGGTGTACCATATTTTTGCAAACATTAATCATTCAAAATAAATATTAATATTGATTATTGACAAATAAAATTATGGGTTTGCTTTGCTGTGCTTTGTCAATCATCTAAAATTTAAAATAATGACACCAACAATTATGATCATAATTATATCTATTAAGCATATTTACAAGACCATTTCTTAACCAATTGACACATCAGTTTGTAAGTTTAGGTTATCAAAAAAATTCTTAAAAGTGAAAAACTCATTTCGGTTGAAGGAATTCATATAATTGTTGTTTATTTTATTAAAATTTAAGGCATCGCTTAACTTTAGAAACTTGTTTCTAATCTAAGTATTATTTAATATTTAGGACATCGTTAGTTAATTGGTTCACCAAAATTTCAAACCGAAAACACTAGTTACTAGTTTGATTAAATATATTTTTGATTAATCTATTAAAATTCAACACATACATACATGTGGTCTTATAAATAATGATTATTATTAGTTTTCCAAGAAAGTAGTAATCGACTAATCGTAAGAATCATCAGGCGTCTAGAAATATAACCATGCAACGCAGCCTACCCTTGTAGAAAAAATAACACACCCACGCACCTACGCCTGTATATACTTCAATTAATTTATTAATACCATGTTCGAACCTTCTTCCCCAATTTTGAATTGAACAAGTCTCTTCTATCACCTTAAAACCCTAACTAATCCCCAAATTCCCCCCAAATGTTCTTTACCAAATCTTCTTTGATTCCTTGTTCAACATGCCGTCTGTATCTGTAAAATTCTACAGTGTTCTTCATAAATTCATCTTGAAACGCCAATTGCAAACCCTCACTGAAACCCACACCAAAATCTTCAATCAATTCGGTGTCGTCTCTCGCCCCGATGAATCCGTCGCTCCGGCCAACCCTAGCTTCTCTGAAGACGGTGTAGCTACCAAAGATATCCATATCGATCCATTGACATCTCTAACCCTCCGGATCTTTCTCCCTGATTCAGTACTTGCCAAATCCAGGGGTTTAAAACAAAGTGATGGGGTTTACGGTGGCTACTCGCCAGCTCTAGGCGATAATTTACGTAAATTGCCCGTGGTTTTGCAGTTTCACGGAGGTGGATTTGTGACCGGAAGCAGTGTTTCGTTGGCGAATGATCTGTTTTGTCGGAGGATCGCCAAGGCGTGTGATGCGATTGTGGTGGCGGTAGGGTATAGGCTTGCACCGGAGAGTAAGTATCCCGCGGCGTTTGAGGATGGCGTTGAGGCGTTGAGTTGGTTAGCTAAGCAGGCGAATTTGGCCGAGTGTAGGATCTCAGGTCGCGTTAACCTCAGGAGGAGACAGATCGTTGATGGTTTTGGTTCTTCCATGATCGAGCCTTGGATTGCTGCTCATGCCGATCTTTCCAGGTAACAAAGCTTCAAGAATTGAATTCAAGTCCTTAATTATCTCTTAGAATCTATTCCGATTTGGGCACAATCCTAACTGTTCCATGGTTAAATACACTTATTACGATCTGTTAACTTGTATACCACTCCACACGAATCTTTCTATCACACAGATCCTCAATGAAAGGCAAAAACAATGTATTGATTTCTTCTTGGTTTTATTGCCATTAACAGGTGTGTCCTCCTAGGTGTAAGCTCTGGTTCAAACATCGCAAATTATGTCACACAAAAAGCAGTAGAAGCTGGGAACCTATTAGACCCTGTAAGAGTGGTGGCACAAGTTCTTATGTACCCTTTTGTAATCGGAAACACTCCAACAAAATCCGAAATCAAGCTAGCTAACTCTTACCTCTATGACAGAACCATGGCCATGTTAGCCTGGAAGCTTTTCTTACCTGATGATCAATTCAATCTTGATCATCCAGCTGCCAACCCTCTGATGACAGCTAAAAGAATACCATTAAAACACATGCCTCCTACACTCACAATAGTAGCTGAACATGATTGGATGCGTGATCGTGCCATTGCATACTCACAGGAGCTTCGCCAGGTTAATGTAGATGCCCCTGTTTATGATTACAAAGATGCTGTTCATGAATTTGCAACCTTTGAGATGTTTTTGAAGACACCTAAAGCTCAAGCATGTGCAGAAGATATTGCCATATGGGTAAAGAAGTATATATCACTCAGAGGGCTTGAGTTTTCGTACTAAAAAGGGTGAAAATGGAATTATTAATTTCCAGACCACAAATTTTGAGCTCATGGAGATAAGATTCAGTACACCACAAGAGGTTCAAGGTACATAAATGAAAAAGTATTTGATTGGTGATAAAAATAAAAAATTTATCAGAGTAAAGTAAGTCACCATTAACAACCAATTAAGTGAACTTAATAATATGGAGTGGTTGGCACTTAGAACTTATTTTACTCGATAGGATAAGAGCCAAACAATATTTTTTTGATGTATAATGAGATGTAGCATGTTTTAACCTTGTATTAGGTTGGGAACACAATTTTATTGATTCTTTTGTTTCGTTATTGTTTATATTGTTTGTAGTAATAGTGTATAGAAAGATAAATGGTTTGTTCTTTAATCTTCAGAAACTGTGTATTCTTGTCAGTTTTGCATGTAATTATGTGGAAAATTTGATTGGTTAAGATGATGTTTTATGTTTTGCGAGTTCTTAAATTGCTTTAATTATATGTATATAGTAATAGTTGTTTTCTAAAAGTGTAAAGCAAGTTAGATAAATTGGGTTTTGTGTGTATCCGTCTATCTGACCGTATACAAACTATATAGTAAAAAGTAGATAAACTGGGTTTTAGTGTATATCCGACCCGTATAAACAGGATTTGGTAAAAAGCGGATAAATTGGGGTTTTGGTGGATCCTAACCGGGGAAAAGTGACGGGAAAAGGAAAAAAAATAAAAAATGACAAGAGTCACATGTCAGTTTTGCTGTCTTTGTGACGAGTGACGCGCTTTGCTTTGACTGTGTAAAGTAATCAAAAGGTTGGTCCCCTAAGGGTCGCTTGGTATAACCGAGTGGCTGAGGTGGCACCGCAGTGCGTGGTGAACATAACACCGATCCCTTCGTTGGACCGCGGTAAGGATACCGCACGCGAAACTATTACCTCACAATTTCTCTTTATTTTTTTTACCATTGGAGTGTATGTGTTGTCTGTTGTTTGTGTGATAAGGTGTGGTCTATAATCCACCGGTTTTGTAGGGTGATGAAAAAAATTGATGTGATGATGATGTGATCTTGCAAGTTGCAACAGTGTTGTGGTGATTGTTGTATGACACTTTATGATGTAAGGGTAGAGGGAGACATTCCCTTCCAACCAATTCAACACATTGCCATATTAGTTTGTCTCTTTTATGTTGTTTCATTTTTTTAAATCCACAACACATGAAAATTCTATCTTCCTCAACCAACTAACTCAATTAAAAACAGACAAAACTACAAAAATGGTCCATACGGTTAGCTGAAAATTATCACTTTGGTAAAAAAAAGGGTTTGTTCTAACATTAAAGGTCAAACTATTTATTTTGTTGCGAGTTTCGTCTAATATTTTTTTAACTTTTTTATAACGAGGAATATGTCCTTATTTTTACTTTTTCAGTTTTTATTTATTTATTTTAATACCTTTATGATTAAAAGAAAAGAGAATTTGACTTATTAAAGTAATTAAGTATTTCAAATGTTCACATATGGGTAATATTGTTTTTTTTATTCATTTACCCAACTAACTTGTTTCACCCGTTCACAAATAACCAACTTTACCGGTTATTGTAGGTTTTGGGTGATGTGTCATCTACGTGGCTTGTACGCTGCAATACTCATCACCTACGTGGCATTGAGAAGTGTTTACATTATAAGAAGAGTGAGATACGACTGCTTATTAATTAAAACCCTAGATCGATCGATCGATGACATCTTCTTCCTCATCCTTTTCTTCCAAACGACAAGACGAATTACAACTGGATCATCCATGTGATTGTGACTTGCCATCTCGTGTGAAGACATCAAGAACCCCAGGCAATCCTGGAAGGAAATTCAGATTTTATCAAAACTCACTGGTAATTCATATTTTTTTACTTCTTCTTTATCTTTCAATTTAACATGTTTTTATAAATTTCTTGAAGAATGGAAAAAGTCCAAGCTGTAATTTTTGGCAATGGTTGGATGAGGATGAATGGAGGAAAGATGGAAGAAGGCATTACAAGATGTAAGAAGAAGAAAGTTGCAATCTTACCTTGAAAATTTGTACCTTGGAGAATGAAATCAACATATGCAGGATGAAGACTAAAGAAGAGAAGAACAAGAATAAACAAGAACTTGACAAAGTCAATTGGAAATTGTTTACCCATAGACTTGAATTAATTTTCTTGTTTCTCTTGTATGTCAAAATGTTGTTTTAAATTATGTATTATGATGTAGTATGACTAAATTATGTATGTTTTTGTGATGTTTTCAATGAAAAAGGTTATATTCAATCATTGGAATAGAATTGCACATTGTAATGGAATTGTACGTTGTAATGGAATTGTTATTAAACTTGGTAGTACAAAAGATAGTAATAAACATGTTAATGGAATTGAATCATTGGAATGGTAGTGTACAAAACTTGTAATGTTATTGTGATTACACTGTAATGGAATTGTGATTACAGTTGATATTCTAAAAGATGGTAATAAATTATAAACAATACAAATGGTACTAGAAACATGTGCAAAATATGGTAATACATTATAAACATGCCGGGGAACATTGACTTTGAAAGATGTGTCAAAAGTTTTACATAACATAGTTAAACATTCATTACACCCAAAAGATGTGCAAAAATTTAAACACTACACACTTAAACATGCATTTAAGCTATTCCAACTAATTTTCAAAAGATGTGCCAAAAGATTCCAAAGTTAAAAGATGTCAGTCAAAGATGCCAAAAACATTAACAACAGTACAATAAGCCAAAAGTTAATCCAACTCATACTGATTGTCATCACTGCTTCCCTGTTTTCCCTCCCATATTTTTCTTATCTTCAGTTTTGTAATTCTTTCTGAAGGTTTCATTGCCCTCTTTCCCACTACAACTTGAAAAGCTGGTATTTCCACTTGATCTTGAACTATAATTTGGTTAGCATCTTCAACTTGAACTTGCAATTTAGGTTCAACTTCAGCTTGAACTGCAGGGTGAACTTCAACTTGGTTAGCATCATGAACTTCAGGATGAATTTTCAGGTTCAACTTCAGCTTGAACTGCAAGGTGAACTTCAACTTGGTTAGCATCATGAACTTCAGGATGAATTTTAGGTTCAACTTCAGCTTGCACTTCATCTTGAACTTCATGTTGCACTCCATCTTGGACTTCAGGTTCTACTCCATCTTCAACTTCAGGTTGCACATCATCTTCAAATTCAAGATTAAAAGAGTCAACATCACTTTCAGATTCTATTTCAACTTCACTGTCACTGTCAATATCAACTTCATGTGCCAATGCAACCTTCACTTTACCTGTTTTGCATTACTTGAAAAGTTAAGTTATGCCAAATATGTTAAGTTATACAAGTTATATATAAATAAATATATCAAACATACCAACTTTCTTGGATTTTTTTTTCTTTGAACTTGCATTTGATGATTCCCCAATTGGTTTCTGAGGACAAGTTGTTCTATTATGCCCACTTTCCCTACATATGCTGCATTTCATCACACTTCCTCTTTTTGTGATTGAATGCTTTTTTCCTTGGTTTTCCTTCTCAATCTGATCCCTTTTACTTTTTGTTGATGGTCTTCCTGGTAGCCTTCTCCTTTTGGGGGGTAATGGGCTGATGTAGTCTACATGAGGGTTGAGGCCACATGTCACTACCATTTAGTGGGTTAATGGTATACCTGTAACAGTTTAGATACATTGACGTGGTAAACCGTGGTGACACATACTCCTCTACATCCTTGTTGAGGCTTGCAATGCAAGCATACCCATGCACACAAGGGTAACTTGTTAACTGCCAAGTTCTGCAGGCACATGTCCTGCTAGGCTGCTACCAATATCCACAACATATGCATCATACCCAAGTCTGAATTCATACTGTTGATAACCAGATGGTATTACTTTCCAAAATCTGTCCATATACACATGTCAAAAAACAAACATATATAAGGACAAACATGTCACACCCCTAAACCAAGGATGGCGGAAACGTCCGTGGGTGGAGGACTTCATGTACAGTATCACAACAACGAATATAATAGTGCTCAAAGTAAATACAACCATCATAAATATAATTGAAAAAGTTACACCAAAGTATATGTTTACATGATTCAAAATCAATTACATTATGATGACAAAAATAAATTGTTGACGGTTTAACGTCCCATCCTCAAAGCGATGAAGTTTTCCTGTTTCACTGATTTCCTGAGAATACAAGTAGTTTTGAAAAGTGTCAACAATTAAGTTGGTGAGTTCATAAGAGTTTTGTTTGAAGTAGAAACCGTTTTCCTTGTAAAATCGATATAGTTTGATTTCCAGAAAATCTAATATTTTCTTAGTTAAGTGTGAATAGAAATATTCCTATATGATGCATTAATGAACCCTAGAATGACCCGTAGAGTTCCTCTATAATCGTCCAGCGTATATAAGTTATATAAGGTATAAATTAGATAAAACGTTGAATATAGTGGGTCTGCCCTAGGTCCACAACCCAACGAGGAACAGGAGATGAGGCGGGCACCACCAATTCTAGGCCAATCAAGACTAAATTCTTATATGACTCAAACATGTACGCTCAGCGATTATAGTTGAAGTCTAACAATTCTAGATGAAATATAGTTTTAATATCATAATAACTATTTTAAGTGAACCTGGTACTTTGTATCGGTACCCCCTTTTTGTATAAAGACCCGACACTTTGTATTTGTACCCCTTTTTGTATAAAAACCGGCACTTTGTATTTGTACCCCTTTTTGTATATAAACCCGACACTTTGTATTTGTACCCCTTTTTGTATAAAACCAGCACTTTGTATTTGTACCCCTTTTTATATATAAACCCGACACTTTGTATTTGTACCTCTTTTGTATAAAAACCCAGTACTTTGTATATGTACCCCCTTTTGTACGAGTATGTTATGTAAATGATAATAAACTATACCTATTATAGTTTATTAAAGTGTTTGAAATGTATATATACCCTAACTATACCTATTATAGTTTAGTATATTTCTTTGTGGTGTTTAAAAATCCCATTCTATGTAAGTCAAATGTATAGTACAATATAGCTATGTTTAACTTGCTTTGTTTTGTACTAATGATTATGATGGAGGATTCTTATAAATTCAGTAAGTAATTTCCTAATATACAAATATATCATAACAAGAAATACATGAAATATATGAAGTCATCAAAGACTTAACACTTTGCTCAACATGTTACAAAGTGTTTTGATAGTTAGAAGCTGTTAACTAATTCTTAATCTTTCTGCACTGTTTTAGAAAAATCATCGAAAAATCATACGAAGTCGAAAACTAGATCCGTAAGTTCTGAGAATTTAAAAAATGTGTCTAGTTTACTCATAATTTTTATCACGATTTTTAATGACCTCCAACTTGGGTGAATAAGTCCATAATCACAGACTGGTCCGGATTGTTGTTTGAAATGATAGTCAGTTTTGTAAAAATCACCATAAATTGTAGAAAAATCGTATGGAGATGTTCAAGTAGTCATTTTAAATCTAAGAACTTGAACTATTTTCACGTTGTACAGTTTTGAAAACAAAAATGTTTAAGATGCCCAAAGCAGTCCGTGAATGGAGTTGAAATTTTCTGATGAAGGTTGTTAGAAAAATTTAGTTATGTTCTTGGTGTTTTAACTTGTATTCCCCCCCTGAAAACTTGAGAAAAAATGAAAATGTAGGGGTATGAACTCACCTTAAGTGATTTCAGTAGATGATTGTTGAAGAATGGAAGTGTTTAACTCAAGAACACTTGGAGATGCCTTGAAGATTTTCGAGAATCTAACATCATAGTTATGGAGTTTGTGTAAGCAATCAATGATTTGAGTAGAATGAAGTGCAATAATAATAAGGAGGATGAATTATACTTACTAAGAGTGGAAGAACGCTTGAAAATCAGCCTTGAATCTCGAATTTGGTGGAGAAAAAGTTTGAGAGAAAAGTGGTGTTTGATACTTAGTGAAATGAGAGCAAACGAGAGAAATGAGGAGAGATGATGTTTTGTTCCAGCTCTAAAAATGTGGGAATGAGTGGAAATTGAGTGTAAGGGACATTGAAGTGACATAGGTAAGGTGGGGATGTGTGGCTGGTCATAGAGTGGGTGTGAGAGTGGTTGCTTGTGTCATAAGGTAAAACAAAGTCAACACTCCACCTCTTTGTACTTTACCCACTTGCTTTTATTATTTAAATAAAGATTTTTATGAAAATATGATTAAATTTTGAATATTTAGGGTTTATTACGTTAAAATATGATTTTGGGTGAAAATCCCGCATTAAAATAATTAAAAACGGGCCATAAATGCAAAACTACGCGAAAACCGGGAAGATAAGCATTCCCAGCGAGACCTCTCGATCCTAGGCCGAGGTTCGGTCCTTGCTGAGGACTGTAGCCGGAAACAAAGGGAGGCGAGGAAGCGAGAGGAGGCGAATCAGAGTTGAGAAGCGAAGGCGAGGGCTCGGGTTCGGTTCCTCCTGGGCGAGGTTCGGCCCTGAGAGGACCTTTCGGGTTCGGTTCCTCCTGGGGGAGGTTCGGCCCTGAGAGGACCTTCGGGTTCGGGCCTCCTAGTTTCGGTCCTCCTGGTTTCGGTTCTTAGAAGGTTCGGTTCTAAGAGGTTTCGCCTCTTATAAGAGGGTTTCGGGTCCTTTAGCCTATTTTACTCGTTTTTACCCCGTTTTAAGCCGTTTTTGACCCGGTTAAGGGTTGGAATGACTCCAAAAAGTTACGGAAACTTTTGAGAGAGATTTGGGAGAGATTTGACATTCTTGGAGAGATTTCTCATACAGAGAGATATTTGAGAGAGATTTCACATACTGGGAGAGATTTCTCATACAAAGAGATATTTGGGAGAGATGTGATATTCTTAGAGAGATTTGGGAGAGATTTGACATTCTTAGAGAGATTTGGGAGAGATTTGGGAGAGATTCTTGATAAGAAGAGATAGAGTGAAAACGATTAAGAGAGGTTTCATGTGTGGCATTTGTGAGTGTCCGGCTTCGCAATGCAAGGTTTGTAAACCCTGTTAAGCCTTGTTTAAGGATCTTACACACTCCCGATGAGTATGCAACATTGTTTTATCGGTTTGGCTCACCACGTACCACAGTTTTAGGTTAAGGAGATCTAGATGTTCGCACTTTTTGATTTATGATTTCTCATCAGAATAGCGAGTTGTTTAGTAAATACATAACGTAATCCCTAGTACACAAGGGTTAGTTGAGTTGACCGGTTTGACTTGTTGACTTTATTTGACTTTGAATTGACCAGAATTTGACGGTTGTCACAAAACATGTTAAAAGACAAACATATATAAGGACAAACATTTTTAAGCACTTACCTTTGAAGATCCTTAAGCTTGGACAACTTCAGCCTAATGGTAGGACATATGGTTAAATCCCAAGATTGCCCCTTAATCTTCTGTCTATAAAGCCTCTCCATCACATAAATTCAAATTTCTTCTAACATGGTGATTAGTGGTCTCTTCCTGGAAACTTCAATCACAGAGTTGAAACTCTTAGATATACCATTTTCATATGCATCACAAGCCCTACCAGTCTGAAAAAATGCTTTACTCCAAGTTTTAGGGTCCCTTTCCATCAAATGGTCATAAGCTAGTGGCTCTAATTTCTTGATTTCATTCATGTGTTGTTCAAATTTTGCAGGGGTAGTAGCTGTAGCAGCATACCATAAAAGCTTTCTAAACAGTTGGCCCTTAAACCTTTTCATGAAGTTAGCACATATGTGCCTAGCACATTGCCTATGCTCTGCTGCTGGGACCCTTTACTTCACAGCCTCAAGTAATCCCTGTTAGCAATAGACACATAACTTAAACAACAAAAACATAACATAAGCTAAAATAAAGATGGAAATAATAGAAATTGATTACTTTGTGTTGATCTGATATCAAGGTTAGTCCATGCCCAACTCCCATTCCAAGGTTCTCAATTAGAAGGTCAATAAACCACTTCCATGTTTCTTTACTTTCCATTGATACAATAGCCCAAGCAATGGGATATATATGGTTATTTGCATCTCTACCTATAGCAGAGAGCAATTGACCTCTGCATATTCCCTTTAGGAAGCAACCACCTAGTCCAATTACCCTCCTATAACCTTCAACCCATCCATCCTTCAATCGCTTGAAACATACATAAAACTTTGAGAAATATGTGGTTCCATTAGGCATGACATCTACATCCATCTTCACTATTGATCCAGGGTTAGTCCTTCTTATCTCTTCTCCATAACTCCATGTTTTTGCATAATGCTCTTTCAAAGTACCCTCTATCTCATGAAATGCATACTTCATTGCATTTCTGCATTGACCAAAACTTGCAATCAAATTAAATTTCTTGCTAACTTTAGCTTTCAACTTCCTTATACTTATCTTTGGTTTATGAAGTATATGATTCATGAAATGCTTTGCTATCCATTTATAGGTAACAATGGACCCAAATTTGAACACTCTTGCACAATTATGCATATCATTTAAAGATTTAATTTGGAATGATTTTTCACTGCTCATCTAGGTTGCCCATAACCTATAGGGACAACCTTTAGCCTGTTTATTTGTCTTACCTTTACAACATTTTACCAATAACCTTTCATGATCACTTTTCTCATTCCATAAATCATATCCATTTTTGACTGCATAGTTGGTGATACACAACTTCAATTACAATGGATTAGAAAACTTCATACCCAAAACTAGCACCATTTGCTCCCATTCTTGATTCTCATTATGGACAGGGAACACAACATCCTTAAGCTTCCCATTGTTTGCTTCCTCTTCATCATCATCACTAATATGCCCTGAAAGTTTGTCCAAGAATGGGTCTCCAACAATTTTATCAAAAGTATGTTCCTCTTCATCATCCCATTCATGTTCATATTCCATTATCATTGAAACTTCAGAATCCTTGTCATCCTCTTCATCCATATAATCCGACTCATACCCTTTACCATCTGCTAAGAACTCGTTATCAGCCCAATCAAGAATTGGTTCATTTCGGTGGTCAATGTACACATCTAACTCACTCTCAAGACTATCACTTTCCAAACTATAAACAGTTTCCACAAAGTCCCAATAATCAACATCACTGTTGATTCTTCTAATACCCTCACAAAAGCATTCCTTTCTCATACAGTAGTAGACATTATCACAGGCTCCATTGGTTAATTCCGTAAGCCACAAAAGAAACACTTTATACGTAAATCCCCCAAAATCCACATCACGTACATTTGTTTTTATGGGGTCTAAGTACACCAATGGGTTTGGCGAAAAGAATCCATTGTAATGAAAATCTACAGATACATACATACATACCTGTAGATGAGGACGCCATGATAGCATTTGACTCCAATTCCAAGCCCTAATCTTCGATTTGATGTATCGATTGATTTCTCAAAGAAGAAGGTAATCGAGGTGTGTTAGCTGATGATGACGAACCCTAATTAAATGAGAAAGGGGTGTAATGGCCACGTAAGATTCCACATAATGTTTTCAACCCAACTAAATCAATGTTACCGGCTAAAACAGGTAATAGCCGGTAATGTTGGTTATTTTTGAACGAATGAAAAAAGTTAATTGGGTAAATGAGTACAAAAAAAACAATATTATGGATATGTGAACATTTGAAATACTTAATTACCTTAATAAGTCAAATTCCCAAAAGAAAAAAAATTGTCCCCTCTCTCTCTCTCTCTCTCATTCCTGATCTCATCTTCTTCAAATCAAAAACACCTCACATATACACAAGAACAACTAGTCATTAAACCACCCCCCGTCCCCACCGTCCACCGTTACCATTACTGCCTTTACCCATCAATTTCCACCTGCTTGACGAAACTCCACCTAACCTTCATTCTCGATTTCGACAACGCGAAACACCGTTGCCTCCTCTTTGCTGTGAACTAACATTGGCGGAGTGATTTTATCTATTTCAGTCATTATCTTTCACTGTTGCCGCCGAAACCAAATTTACACCGCCGAAATTGGATCTGCACCACATATGTAAACTGCCATCTCCTCCCTTTTATGAATCTTGTAGCTCGTAGCCATCATCGGAGAAGGATAAAGATGAAACTCGAGGTCGCCGGAGCCACAATAAACCCTAGGGTCGCCACGATCTTCAGATTTGGAAAGACGAAGCTCCAGTTTTTTCATACCCACAAACGTTGTAACATTGACGACGATCTTCTATATCTACGATGACAAAAATAACGACATTCCAGATATGTGACAAAATCTTCAAAAGAAACTGTCGGTGCCTCTACAATCCCTAGTAGCGACGTCGACTCTGCAAACCCAGTAGAAAGAAAAAGAAACATATTCAGTTTGATATTTGTGGTGTGTGGTCATATTTCTTTTTTATTCAGCAAAAATGATGTTAATTTTAGGAACTTGAAAGGTTAGAACAATTTCCTCTGCATCAATTTAGAATTTTGTTGGGGTTTGTTTAACTGGTAAGAGATTATTTGTTTGTTTAACCGATTTTGAATGGAAATTTTTTCATATTTTCTTGTTTGAATGGATATTGTATTACATTTTATGAAAATCTCACTCATATAGGACGTAACTGTCATGGTTAGAGCTTTGATTCTTGTTACACCTTTTCATCTTATTCTTAAGTTAATTCCCCGATTATGAGAGAGAGAGAGAGAGGAGTATTTTCTTTTTCTTTTAATTATCAAAGTATTTAAATAAGGGAAAAATGTCACTGTAGCTTTTGATGGTGGTGGTAGCCTAGAGTTTGGTTGCTAAACCCAAAACCTGCCACTAAATTCCAAAGTTTTACAGACAGAATGACGAGAACGCACCCTTGACGCAATAGTGCAAGCGAGTAAATAAGAAACTGAGAAGATGAAGTTTTTGGTGAAGGCGTGGATAAAAGTCGTTGATCATTTTAAATAATAATAATAATAGTATTAATAATAAATTAAATATTAATAAAAAATATAATTTAAAAATCCATGTGGAATTTATCTCTATCCACATAAGCATCTTTGACACATCAGATATCTACATAGGAATGGTAACCGATAAACCTTTTCAAATCGAGAATAATGGCTTAATTGACAGATAAAAAATAATTTTAATGGTCTGTTACGCAAAAAAAAGTTTAGTGACCAAATTGGGAAAATGACTAAACTTTAATGTGCTACAGTGATATTCTCCCTTTAAATAATTAAAAAAAAAACTGAAAAAGCAAAAAGTAGGGGAGAATTCCTCATTATAAAAAAGTTCGAAGAAAATCGAACCAAACATGCCTCAAAATGAAAAAGTTGGACCTCTGGTACTGGTCCAAAAAAATTTCGACCAAAATGACAGTTTTAGCTAACCACATGTACCATTCTTGAAGTTTTTTCTTAAAAACATAGAAAACAATATAAGATACAACTTCTTATGTTTATGGTACATGATTATGTGCGGGTTCATTAATCCATTGAAGAGTGTAAATGAGTGGTACCGCATGACGAGGAGCCATGATCTTGGAGGTACCCAGGTACCTCTAACCTAAAAAAGAAAGTGACACTATGTCGTCGCAGACATTTCACGAAATGCATTATAAATGTATATTTTCATTTTCCATGTTTGGGATATGCCTTTAAAAAAAAAAGAATGTTTCAACTCTTACTGCGTCCATTAAGAAATAACGTGCGACTAGGGTCTGCAACCGACTTTTTTTTTTAAACTTCTTGTATTTTACTCAATCACCAGTCTCTTAAAGCTAAAAAATAGCTTACGAGTGAAATAAGACCATTATTCCCCTTTGTGCCCAAAATTAATGCCTTTTTCTTTCCTTTCAAATTGTGACAACCCGAAATTTCTATTCTGTACAACATATCAAGTCAATAGAAGTCAGAATAGTTACTGTTAATTTTCGGACTTTTTGGAATAAGTTTGAGTATTTCAAGATTTACACTTTAGGAGATATCAGGAGAGAGGATACCCTAGGGTTTATTATGCCACAATAAACTTTCAAAACATCAAAAGTTTAGAGTTTACGACGTAAACAAGGAGTTTATGGTCGTAAACCCTAATGGGAAGTGGTATAAAAGTGTCACTTAGTTATTTTTATCACTTTTCCAACTTTCAAGATCCAAATCCCAAACTCTCTGAAGTATCATCCAAATATTTCGTCCAAATCTTCTTCTAGTAAGTGTTTCTAACCCTTTCAAGTTAGTATATCACTTAATCTAGTGATTTAACACACTTCTAACTGTGAAATCATTCCAAAAGGTTGATTCTTCAATTTACACCAAGAACACACACTAGTGTTATTGGCCTTTTGGTACCTTTCAAGCTTTCAACTAGTAAGTATTCCTAACCTAGTGTATTGTAAGGCTTGTTATACTTCTATACATCAAAGAAAGTCAAGGAAACACCAAGATCAAAGGTGTTTATGGTTCAAGAACTCCTTGAACCGTAAACCCTTCTTTAAGGGCCAAAAGTGTGCCTTAGTCCCTTCCTTCCTTGTGAAACTAGTCTAGATCCACTCCTTACTGTGTATAGGACTTGAAAACATGAAAATACCACTTTCCATATGGGTTTACGGTAGTAAACCCAAAAGGAAATGGTCTTGAGGCCGTAAACTCCTCAAAGGAGTGTAATGATGCCATAATCTCTTCCAAAGGCCTAACCATCAAGTGGAAATGCTTTAAAGGACTTGTAAAACCTCAAAAAAACTTATGGTCAAAGAGTGATGAGTTTACGACCATAAACTCTTGAGTTTAGGACCGTAAACTCATTGGGTAATGGTCGTGAAAACCATAAAATCCAAAGGAGTTTACCCTTGAACCCCAAACACAATAGCAAGGTCCTTTAGCACTTAGATGCAATCCTTATGACTCATAGCACATATATAAGGTGTTTTACATGCCTTAGGATGTCTTAAATTTGTCAATTAGTGGTTTAAAGTTTAATTGAATACATATATGTGTGATTATATGTTAACTTGGATCATTGGGTGTGAACAAGTCTTCACTTGACACCTAGCTATCCTACATCATTCAGTTCATCCAAACCACCATCTAAAGGTGAGTTCATACCCCTTAATCAATGTTTTAAATGATTTAAATGCTTTAATGGGGGGGGGGGGGGATACAAGTAGAAAACAGCATGTTAATGAATCAATCACATGTGATTTATAACTATGTTTTCGTCCAATTGATTTCACATGCTTCAAAATGTGAAGCATTAAATGATTTTCTATCATAAAAATACTTTGTTATCAAATGTATTACTTTTGAAATGTTTTCTTAAAATGACATCAAGTCATTGTTATTTATTGTTCAAAACTCTTAAATTTCTTACAAAACCATTTTCATCTTCTTGATCAAAACTATATCTATACACTTATGCTCTTATATATATGTATTGATATGATAAGTTTCATCCTTCATTCAGTTCCCACACTCTTGTGTAGCAAGGGTGTATAAACCTTATTGGACATCAATTACCTTCCAGTAAACTATTATAGGGATAGTTAAGAGATAGAAAACATTATTCCTATTACAAGGAATTATACCAGAGTCAGTTCATTCATGAGTCTATACTAAATGCAATATGAAGAGATACACTTACATGGATACACTTACATGGATACTTGTACCTATATACTATATGATGAGATACTATTACATATCATACGTGTAGTTTAGTTCTTTGTATCCTAGTACAAAAGGATACTATACGGGACTAACCATTCCGGCAACCACCTGTTAGCAACAGAGGTAATGAACATCTACGGATGCCTACGGTTAATACTTATACTAGGGGTACCTTTATGGGACTAACCATTCCCTCGACCTGTTGTTAGCTACAGAGGAAAATGAACATCTACGGATGTTCAAGGTTAATACTTTTCGGCAGTCGCGATGTCGTGTTTATCCTAATACAAAGGATAATACTTATATAGCTATATTTTTCCCTATTACTTTTATTTTGTGATACATTCACATAAACGATGAGTAGACTATATATTCTTAATAGTAGTCATACAAGGGAAAAACCATCTTTGTTACAGCAAAACATTCAGATCTTGGTAGAAGACTACTTTCAAAACATTTGGGTCTTGGTAGAAGACTACTCTTATACTAGTAGGAAATATGGGATTTTATAGGGTTTTCATACTTATATCAAATGTTTCATTCAACGGTTTACATGGCATTCATAACAGCTTTCCAAAACAGGGTAATGACACTTAAATACTTATGATATCACCAGCATTATGCTGATACTCGCTTTCAAAATAACTTGTATTCTCAGGTCACCAATAGACAGGTACGATGACCAGGTTTTGAGAAGACGGAGCACAGACAAGACTCGTATTTTATTTTGATTACATATTTTGGTGTCTTATTACTATAAAAGAACACACATGTATTAAAACTTTACTTTTAATGCAATGGATGATGTTGTTGCTTGTTTACTACTTTACACTGTTATGATACTTCACATGACATCCTCCACCCCTGAACATTTCCGTTGTTCTTGGTTTTGGGGTGTGACACATATCCAGCTTCCAGCGCCCTCCACTTTATCCTCTGATCGATCCGACCACATCTTCCCCCACCAAACGACATCTACTAGAGCCGCTCCATCGACCACATAAGCATCCCTGACCATCAACTTCAATTGCCGACTTCCAATGTATTTTTTATAATTATTTAGCAACTTTCTTTAGTTATTTTAATATTTTATCAAACAAATATATTTTATCCAACATAAAAATAGAACAGAGGGGTAAAATATTCATTTTCAATAGATAATAAGCCATTCACATGCATGATCAAACAATATGATTTTAGTTAGAGCTTTTGACTTAGTCGGGAAACTGATTCAATCAGATTTGATTCAGTCAACAACTATCAAACAATCCATTAATTGTTAATAAGGATATTTATTCTTAATTTTAGAGACATTTCCTGTAAATTTTATGTTTATCATGAACTACGCCTGTCGAAAATAACCGAAACCCAAACTACCCGCCCAACCCGTTTAGATTTCAGGTATATCGGGTATGAAAATTCTAGTATTCAATTAACCTGATATTTAATTAGTTCGGTTATCGGGTAAACATAATTTCCTTTTATTTGATATACACTATTTCTATTTATCACCATATTTCGTAACACTTAAGGTAAAAGACAGTCAAAATCCAAAGATGAAGTGCACCTAAATGTGAAAGTGAACCCCTCATTCACAGTTGCCTTTACCAAACAAAAATGTTAAAAATTATAAATGTATGTGGGGTGTAACCCCCATATGAGCTGTAACGCTCGGGTTTCCAGGCTAAGCATTTTGTCAATGTAATAGTCTAGGTCAACTATTGTAACCCTTTTTGAAGTAATAAAGATGAAATTTTTGAGTATTATGTGAATTATGTGTGTTTATGAGTATTATTTAATTATAAATGTATAATTAATAAAGAATAAAAATGAGCGTCAAAATTAAAGTGTGAGATAATCCCGATATCTCTACATAAAGTTGTAGAATATGTCTCAAGGTTTCCGTACATATAAAGAATGCCGAAATCCGAGTTATAACGAAGAAGTTATGGCCCGCCGAAGTTTTACGGCAAAACCGGCACGACACCGGAAGACGTAAATAGTGAATTTACGATAGAAAACTTTTTAGCCTTAGCAATATAAACAAAAGTCGTAGAATATGTTAAACTAAGAACATTGATAAAAAAAAAACGCCCAAATCTGACTTCGTATGAAGAAGTTATGATTTTTCTAAGTTTCGGACTAGCAATGTACAGCCCGAAATTCGAATATTAGATCGAGTGATTTTTAGCCGACACGACCTAAACGAGAATCGAAGATCTCGTTAAGAGTAGCGTAACGAGAAAAAGATGGGCGAAAACGGATGTCGGATGAAGAAGTTATGAGGATTTAACGGACCAATCCTATCCCGGCCCGTTGATAATATAAAATTTAAAATCGAGCCAAAATTAGCCGACGAACTCTAAACAAAAGTTGTAGAGTAGGTTCCCACCTTCACGTGGATATAAAGAACGTCGAAAACAGAGCTCGTATGCGAAAGTTACGAATTTTTAAAGTTGAAGCATGTAAATGCGAAACCTGTTGCGAAGTTGATGACGTGGCACAATCCCAGCCGTCGCTTTCGGCCCACGGTCTCGCTTCGGATGAGTGACACGCCCCCTTCGTATTACGCCCCGCGTACGAGGTCCGGTACGCCCCTCGTACCTTCGCTTCCCATCGACCGGTGTGCGAAACAGCTAGCTGCGAGCTGGCATCCATATCCGAGACTACGCCCAGCGTAGCCTCGGTACGCCCCGCGTAAATGCGAGCTTCGGCCCCTATAAATACCATGCGGATTCTTCCGGATTTTTCACACCTTTTCACCTTCTTTCTCTCACTACTTTCTCTCTCTAAGTGCTATAAACCCCCTTAAGCCCTAGTTAAACCCCTAGCACCCTAGGGAAGCCCCGAGGCTCCCGGAGTCTCGAGAAAAAGGAGTTTTTCGGTTTCGAAACACTGCTCCAATTAAGTTCCGGTTTTCGATCAAATTCGCTGTAAGTATGCTACGCTTACGCAATTTTTAATATAGCTTTCAAATAATTATAGGAATGTTATTAGGTCCTTAAAATAATTATTTGGGCTATTATTATGAGATATATCGAGTATTATTAATGCTTAATAATACTCAGACTAATTAATTTGTCGCGGATATCATTAAACTAAACGCTAGTGGTATCGATACTAGGTTTTATCGAAGGAATATCATTTTGAGAGTATCGAAGCGTTGTCCGAGTGCTGAGTCACCAGCTACTCAGGTGAGTGCATAGTTACTTTCAACTTACACATAGATATGAAGTATTTTATATAAATTACGTGCTATGTGTGCATATTATCTGAATACTTGCTATCTATGCTAGATGAACGTTGTTATACATGTTTTCAATGATTTAAACTGTATATGTATTTTATATCTACGAAAATGTTTGGGGTAAAACATGGGTAGATGTAATAGGTGATGTGTGATAAAATGATGAGAGGCCTCAATGTTGTTGTTGTTGATCCAGTCATCTAGCGGAGTATAGATGACGACCACAGACTCTTCTAGACAGTCCAGTGGAACACTAGCAGGCTCGCAACCTGTAGGTGTTGTGAACGATGTGTTCACCGGTGTACTCTATCCCCCACATGGTTGCCTATTAGGTCATTTATTGCTGAGGAATCCCCTTAGCAGTAGTGTCCGTCCCGATGATGATCCTTAGGCTAGGTCCCTTATGATAGGTGTTTAGGGACGTAAAGTGAGGATAACGGGAACGGGTAATCGGGTTATTGTTGATTGATGAAATTAATAAACTTATTTATTGTGGGTTGAAAACCCTATGTGCTCACCAGGCTCCCAAGCCTGACCCACTCAGTTTTATGTATTACAGGTAGTGGCGCATGAGCATAGGTGTGATGTTTTGGACGAGGGATTACGGATATAGGCCTGTAGATATGAAATAATGTGTAACGACCCAATTTTTACGTCCGAAAATTTCATTTTTAAGGTATTACTTTAGAAAACATTAATAAATAAAAACATTGTTTGTTCACACCATAACACATCGCAACCATGTTCTAAAAAGTCAAACCATACATCCCATCAAAATATCAGAGTACAATCCCAGTAAATCTCATAAATGCGGAAACCGAAGAGTGTGTGTATGACGTGCCGCTACCGCGCCGGCTCCTTCCCCTTCGATGCAGAGGTACCTGAAAACAAAACTGTAAACGTAAGCACAAAGCTTAGTGAGTTCCCCCAACGTACCGCATACCATACAAACACATAACATACGTACTGCCAGGCTATTCTGGGGTGCCTGACTACCCGGTACGGCCATTCTGGGGTGCCGACCTACCCATACGGCCATTCTGGGGTGCCGTCTTACCCGTGTCACGCCATTCTGGGGTGCTGACTACCCATGTCAAGCCATTCTGGGGTGCTGACTACCCATCGGTCCTAACAACCGATCCTCGGGGACTATTTCACCCCCTACTACTACGATCACATATAACATAACAAGCCAGCATGCAAACATATCATCACATACTGTCAGACGTATCTGGGGTGTCTGACTACCCTTTGGTCCTAACAACCAAACTCTACTACTATCACATACAACATATCATGCTAGCATATAACATATCAGGTAGTAGCAAACTTAGATGATATCACAAAGACAATCATCTATCATACATCTCCTACTGGTGGGTCGGCATTGTGGCCTTAGACCCACTGCTACTGGATGGTAACTCACCTCAAAGTAGCTGCTGAACTGATCGGGAACTAACTGACTGCTGCTGCTCCGGGAGTCCTCCGGCTGCAATTCCCACAACATACTCAATCAAACACTGCTAACTGACCTTTAGGTAAAATGACCATTTTACCCCCGGTCTAGCTCTAAGCCAAAGCTAGAGTCAACTTTCAGTTGACCCGACTCGCCGAGTGGATCACCACTCGCCGAGTCCCTAGCAAACCAATGTCCTGGGTCCCTGGTTCTACTCGTCGAGTCGGGCTATGACTCGACGAGTTCACCTTCTAACTGTCGTTCAACTCCTTCATCCTACTCGCCGAGTTGCATGAACAACTCGTCGAGTTCATCTTCATCCGATGAACACTTTATGCTAAGACTCGCCGAGTTGTATGAACAACTCGCCGAGTCTTTTCTTGATCTATGAAGATTGCCTTGGACTCGCCGAGTCAGGGCATTGACTCGCCGAGTCCTAACATGGGTGAGTTCAGCTCCCAACTCACCGAGTCACTCCCTGTGACTCATGGCTCAAATCAACACATGAAGAAGGGACCAAATCGGTGACTCGCGACCAGACTCGCCGAGTCACCTATGCGACTCGCCGAGTCGTCGCCATGCATCCACCAAATACACAGATTTACTCGGTTTCAGTCCATGCCATTCATAGATCTGGACTTCTAGGACACAAATCACACGTAAAGTTTCCAACTTTACGTGTGGATATTCACTAATGTGGATTTTAGGGTGCAAAATGCCTCAAAAGGGTAGATCTAGGATGAACAAGCCACATGGGGCCATAAAGCTCACAGATCTGAGCTCCTGGAGCTCAATATTGCCTAGATCTAAAGGTTAGACCACTTATTACGAGTCCTTAAGCACAAACAAGCTTGGAGAATTGCTCAAGAGTGTCCCAAATGACATCCTAAGCATAGAAACAGGGGAAAACGAGATATACCTCAAGGAAAATGTTGAAATGACACAAAGATGGCCGATCTCCTTCTCCTCTTCTTGATCTACTCCTCTTTCTCCTCAAAACCTTCAAGAACACACCAAGAACACCTCAATCTCTCAAGGAAACAAGGGAAAACGATGTTGGGGGAGTTCTGGGGGTGAATGGGGACGAGTTGGGGCGGAATGAGAGTTTAAATAGGGTGCAAACCCTTGAAACTTAGGGTTTCATCCAGCAGCGGTGACTCGCCGAGTCGCCTACTTAAAACGTGTCCTGAGTCTCGTCCCTACTCGGCGAGTCGGACCCTATGACTCGCCGAGTCCAAGGCTAAATTAGGGCAATGCTCAAATAAAATTCACATACCGGAAACCAGGTGCTACAAATCTCCCCCACTTATTTTAGACTTCGTCCTCGAAGTCTGCTGCCTGGTCCTGAAACAGCTCGGGGTAATGCTCCATCATCTCGTCCATCGGTTCCCAAGTCCATTCCGAACCCTTGCGGTGCTGCCATTGCACCTTTACTAGCTCTACCCTCTTGTTTCTCAACGTCTTGGTCTTTCTATCAAGTATTGCGATTGGGCGCTCAATGTAATTCAAGCTGTCATCAACCTGAATATCCTCCAACGGTACTACTGCTGAATCGTCCACCAGACACTTCCGCAGCTGCGAAACATGGAAGGTGCTGTGGATCTGACTGAGCTCGGCTGGCAGATCCAGCCTATACGCCACCTTGCCCACCCGGGCTGCAACCCTGAACGGCCCGATGAACCTTGGGCCCAACTTGCCCCGCTTCCTGAATCGAATGACACCTTTCCAAGGCGACACTTTCAGGAGGACCATATCCCCGACTTGGAACTCCAAGTCGGATCGGCGTCTATCGGCGTAGCTTTTCTGCCGACTCTGTGCAGTCTGAAGTCTGCTCCGAACCTGCTGGATTTTCTCGGTCGTCTCTAGCACCACCTCGGTGCTTCCCATGACTCTCTGGCCAACCTCCCCCCAACATATCGGGGTTCTGCACTTCCGCCCATACAACATCTCGAACGGGGGTCGATCAATACTCGCGTGATAGCTGTTGTTGTAGGAGAACTCAGCCAAAGGAAGATAGGTATCCCAGCTACCACCGAAATCCAGAACACACGCCCGCAACATGTCCTCCAAAGTCTGGATGGTCCGCTCACTCTGACCATCTGTCTGCGGGTGAAAGGCGGTGCTGAAATGCAGACGAGTGCCCAACTCGTCATGAAATTTCTTCCAGAATCTGGAAGTAAAACGCACATCCCTGTCCGAGATTACCGATACTGGCACCCCGTGCCGTGCCACAATCTCTCTGATATAGATGTCGGCCAATTTTTCGGCCGATATGCTCTCCTGAATCGAAAGAAAGTGAGCACTCTTGGTCAATCTATCCACGATGACCCAAATCGAATCCACTCCCCGCGCGGTCCTGGGAAGCTTTGTGATAAAATCCATCGTGATATCTTCCCATTTCCACAGTGGAATGTCCAATGGCTGCATCTTGCCATGCGGCCTCTGATGTTCGGCCTTGACCTTCCTGCAGGTCAAGCACCGCTCGACGTACCATGCCACATCCCGCTTCATGCAAGGCCACCAATAATCCGGACGAAGATCCCTATACATCTTCGTCGCCCCGGGATGAATAGAAAATCGGGACTTGTGCGCCTCCTCCATTAAAATCTGACGCACACCACCGTGATACGGCACCCACACCCTACGGTGTAATGTCAAAAGTCCTCTGCCATCATAATCAAAGGAGGAAACCTGACCCACCACACGCTCGTTCTTCCGATGCTCCTCCTTGATAGCCTCCTGTTGAGCCTCCCGAATCTGCTCCAACAGGGGAGTCACCACTGTCATCCTCAAACAGACGTCCCTGATCGGCACCGTCTTGCGGCTAAGCGCATCGGCCACCACATTGGCCTTCCCCGGGTGGTAAAGGATCTCGCAATCATAATCCTTCACCACGTCCAACCACCGCCGCTGCCTCATATTCAGATTCGGCTGGTCCATGAGGTACCTCAAACTCTTGTGGTCCGTGTAGATGGTACACCGAACCCCATAGAGGTAATGCCGCCAAATCTTGAGGGCAAAGACCACCGCCCCCAACTCTAAATCGTGCGTCGGGTAATTTGCCTCGTGAGGCTTGAGCTGCCGCGAAGCGTAGGCAATGACATGCCCCCTCTGCATCAGGACTGCGCCCAACCCCGAAATGGACGCATCGCAGTAAACCACAAAATCCTCTACGCCCTCAGGCAGGGCTAGGATTGGTGCCTCACACAATTTCTGTCTCAGCATCTCAAACGCAGCCTGCTGCTCGGGTCCCCACCGAAAGACCACGGCTTTCTTCGTCAGTCGTGTCAGGGGTACGGCTATCTTGGAGAAATCCTGGATAAATCTCCGATAGTAGCCCGCCAATCCCAGGAAGCTCCGAATCTCGAATGGAGACTTCGGGACCTCCCATCTCATCATGGCCTCGACCTTGGCCGGATCAACCAGAATCCCGTTCTGGTTGACGAGGTGTCCAAGAAATTGCACCTCGCGCAACCAAAACTCACACTTGGAGAACTTGGCATACAAGCTCTCCCTCCTCAGGGTCTCCAATACCTCCCTCAGATGCTCCTCGTGTTCCTCCCGAGTCTTGGAATAGACCAAGATATCATCGATAAAGACTATCACAGACCGATCCAGCATCGGTCTACACACGCGGTTCATGAGGTCCATGAACACGGCAGGAGCATTGGTGAGCCCAAACGGCATCACCACGAACTCGTAATGACCATAGCGCGTCCGAAACGCAGTCTTCTGCATATCCTCCTCCCTGACCCTCATCTGATGATACCCCGAACGCAAGTCAATCTTGGAGAACCAAGATGCTCCCTGAAGCTGGTCAAATAGGTCGTCAATCCTTGGAAGCGGGTATCGGTTCTTCACCGTTACCTTGTTCAGCTCCCGATAATCTATACACATCCGATGCGACCCGTCCTTCTTTCTTACGAACAGAATCGGGGCTCCCCAGGGTGAACTGCTCGGCCGAATAAATCCCTTGTCCAGCAGCTCCTGCAGCTGCGTAGACAACTCCTGCATCTCGGGAGGAGCCAACCGATATGGTGCTTTGGCTATCGGAGCCGCACCGGGAATGAGGTCAATCCTGAACTCCACCCGTCGCTCCGGAGGTATCCCAGGTAGTTCCTCCGGGAAAACATCAGCAAAATCTCGAACCACCGGGACCTCGCTCACGGTCGCCTTACCCGCCTCCCGGGTATCCATCACATACGCGACATAACCCGCGCATCCCTGCTGAAGGTAGCGCCTAGCCCTCGCTGCTGAACACACAGTGGGTCCACACTGCAGCCGCTGTCCATGAATCACTAACTCTCCCCCGCTTGGGGTCCTGACTCGCACTAGCTGCTGTGCGCAATCTATCACTGCCCCATTAGGGCTCAACCAATCCATACCAATAATCACCTTGTTCCCACGCAATGGAATGGGAACCAAGTCTACCAGGTAACGCTCCTCAAACAGTCGCAGGACACAATCTCGAAACACCATCGACGCTCGAACCGATCGATCGTCAGCAATCTCTACCTCTAACGGGCAATCTAACTCGCCTGAAGTCTCATGAAATCTCTTGCTAAGAGCAAGAGAAACGAACGATCGGGATGCACCCGAGTCGAACAATACCTGAACCGGGATGCCGTTCACATGGAACGATCCTAATACACATGTATACACACGGAGCACATATCAATATCATAACAACGTAAAATAAAAGATAGAAGGAAGGAATCATACCCGTCACCACATCGGGCGTGGCGCGTGCCTCCTCAGCAGTCAACTGAAATGCCCGACTCCTCACCACTGGAGCCTCTGCCTTGCCCTGACAGCCATCCGTGATCCGCAGGGTCGCTGGAGCTGGCGCCTTCACTGGCGCTGAAACTGTCAACATGGGGCAATTGGCCTTCTTGTGGCCCCTCTGGTTGCAGTGGAAACACAGCAACTCCGTTGTCTGAATAACTGTCGCAGGAGCAGTGCAATCCCTGCTGATATGCCCAAACTTGCCGCACTTGTAGCAGCCTGACGATCCCATCCTGCACGCCCCCTCGTGCGGCCTGCCGCACCTCCTGCAGCGGCTCGGTCCCGACTGGCCTTTTGGCCTCCCATCTGATCCCTTGGGCTTCTTCCCCGAAGCCCCTGATGCCTGACCATCCTCAAGTTTCCGTTTCCGAATGTGCTCCAAATCTATCTCTCTCTCCCTAGCCCTGGCAATCATGGAGTCCAGGGTAGGGCAAGCCGAAAAGCTAACATGCTCCCGAATGTCAGCTCGTAGCATATCATGGTAACGAGTCCTCCTCATATCCTCGTCACCTGCATACTGGGGCACCAATAAAGCCCTCTCCCGAAACTTGGCGGTGATCTCCGCCACGGTCTCTGTCGTCTGCCTCATGTCTAAAAACTCCCTGGCCAGCTGCTGAAGCTCGACCGCTGGTGCAAACTCTGCCCTGAACCTAGCCACAAAGTCCGACCAGGTCATTGCCTCGATAGCCGAGGCTCCCAACGAGTCACCCACTGACTCCCACCAATCTCGGGCCCGGTCCCGTAAACACCCTGCTGCGTACCTCACCTTCGACCCCTCGGGGCAGAAGCTGGTCAACTGGGCGGACTCGATATCCGCAATCCACCGCCTGGCGACAATGGGGTCCTTCACCCCATGGAAATCCGGCGCACCACTGCCTCTGAAGTCCTTGAAGGACAGTGTGCGAGATCCCGACTGGCTAGAGGCCAAGTCGCTCCTGAATGCCCGTAGGCGATCCTCCATCAACTCCACGATCCCTTCCTTGATCGACCCAAAGATGATGGGGGTCAACTCAAGGATGCCCCTAGTGATCTCCGACGTGATGAACTCACGTAGCCTCTCCTCAATCGGCTCGGTGCCAGATCCCGAACCTGACCCCTCTCCTGACCCGCCATCTGTCGGTCTCGGTCGAAGTACCACCATTCTGCAAAACATCATAATAATCATTAGTGGTACTGCTACTTTCTGAGGGATCTCAACTACTTACAGGTTCCTTGGTCTCGTCTTGGCCTTCCTCAGCTCGGGTACAGATCCTCTGCTTTCAGTAGTACGGGCCCATACTACCTTCCACATCTATCCGTACCTTCTCCGAGGAATTCCTCGACTCCACCAGCTCCCCTTTACTACTGCTACTCTCTGTTATTCTCATCCTAGGCTTGCCTTAGGGAAAACCCAAGTTCAACACAACTGGTCCTCAGCTGCTGTAGGTCTCCTCATAATGCCAGTTAGCCACCACCTAAACACCATCACATGTGATGAGGATTAGATAATCCATCAAGTAAAAGATCCGTCCCTACAACGGTTGGACTCAAACAAGAGTTGCGCAATAGGGCCAGTTCCAACACTTTGGGATTATTCAACCCTGATTACATGTGGTGTGACGTGTTTACCTAGTGGCTCACTCCCATTACTCAGAATCCCACCAAGCACGAAGCAAGCAGCATTCGGATAAGGAAAAACAGACTCAAGCCAAAACTGTTCTTAGAACAAGAAACGACACTTAACATAGGATGCTAAGCTCATACTATCAGGCATAACCTAAACAGGCTTTCCTACTGCTGTCTACTCAATTCTAGCATGCAATATTCATAAAGCTGTAGCAAATAAACAGGCACATAAGGCATCACTCCTAGATCCTTAGCCTATACTAGCATGCAATATTCATAAAGCTGATAAACATAACATAAACTTGTATGGGTACTATGGGGAATACTTACTTGAGCTCGGCCGGTCGCGCACGTCACACACTTTACTCTTTCTTGTGACTCTTTTCTGGGTTTTAAAGAACAATTTCTTTTGGAAAAATCTTTCAATCCCTCGATTTGAGTCCAAACACTCCCGAAGGCGTGTCCGAATCCCTCAAACCAGGGCTCTGATACCAACTTGTAACGACCCAATTTTTACGTCCGAAAATTTCATTTTTAAGGTATTACTTTAGAAAACATTAATAAATAAAAACATTGTTTGTTCACACCATAACACATCGCAACCATGTTCTAAAAAGTCAAACCATACATCCCATCAAAATATCAGAGTACAATCCCAGTAAATCTCATAAATGCGGAAACCGAAGAGTGTGTGTATGACGTGCCGCTACCGCGCCGGCTCCTTCCCCTTCGATGCAGAGGTACCTGAAAACAAAACTGTAAACGTAAGCACAAAGCTTAGTGAGTTCCCCCAACGTACCGCATACCATACAAACACATAACATACGTACTGCCAGGCTATTCTGGGGTGCCTGACTACCCGGTACGGCCATTCTGGGGTGCCGACCTACCCATACGGCCATTCTGGGGTGCCGTCTTACCCGTGTCACGCCATTCTGGGGTGCTGACTACCCATGTCAAGCCATTCTGGGGTGCTGACTACCCATCGGTCCTAACAACCGATCCTCGGGGACTATTTCACCCCCTACTACTACGATCACATATAACATAACAAGCCAACATGCAAACATATCATCACATACTGTCAGACGTATCTGGGGTGTCTGACTACCCTTTGGTCCTAACAACCAAACTCTACTACTATCACATACAACATATCATGCTAGCATATAACATATCAGGTAGTAGCAAACTTAGATGATATCACAAAGACAATTATCTATCATACATCTCCTACTGGTGGGTCGGCATTGTGGCCTTAGACCCACTGCTACTGGATGGTAACTCACCTCAAAGTAGCTGCTAAACTGATCGGGAACTAACTGACTGCTGCTGCTCCGGGAGTCCTCCGGCTGCAATTCCCACAACATACTCAATCAAACACTGCTAACTGACCTTTAGGTAAAATGACCATTTTACCCCCGGTCTAGCTCTAAGCCAAAGCTAGAGTCAACTTTCAGTTGACCCGACTCGCCGAGTGGATCACCACTCGCCGAGTCCCTAGCAAACCAATGTCCTGGGTCCCTGGTTCTACTCGTCGAGTCGGGCTATGACTCGACGAGTTCACCTTCTAACTGTCGTTCAACTCCTTCATCCTACTCGCCGAGTTGCATGAACAACTCGTCGAGTTCATCTTCATCCGATGAACACTTTATGCTAAGACTCGCCGAGTTGTATGAACAACTCGCCGAGTCTTTTCTTGATCTATGAAGATTGCCTTGGACTCGCCGAGTCAGGGCATTGACTCGCCGAGTCCTAACATGGGTGAGTTCAGCTCCCAACTCACCGAGTCACTCCCTGTGACTCATGGCTCAAATCAACACATGAAGAAGGGACCAAATCGGTGACTCGCGACCAGACTCGCCGAGTCACCTATGCGACTCGCCGAGTCGTCGCCATGCATCCACCAAATACACAGATTTACTCGGTTTCAGTCCATGCCATTCATAGATCTGGACTTCTAGGACACAAATCACACGTAAAGTTTCCAACTTTACGTGTGGATATTCACTAATGTGGATTTTAGGGTGCAAAATGCCTCAAAAGGGTAGATCTAGGATGAACAAGCCACATGGGGCCATAAAGCTCACAGATCTGAGCTCCTGGAGCTCAATATTGCCTAGATCTAAAGGTTAGACCACTTATTACGAGTCCTTAAGCACAAACAAGCTTGGAGAATTGCTCAAGAGTGTCCCAAATGACATCCTAAGCATAGAAACAGGGGAAAACGAGATATACCTCAAGGAAAATGTTGAAATGACACAAAGATGGCCGATCTCCTTCTCCTCTTCTTGATCTACTCCTCTTTCTCCTCAAAACCTTCAAGAACACACCAAGAACACCTCAATCTCTCAAGGAAACAAGGGAAAACGATGTTGGGGGAGTTCTGGGGGTGAATGGGGACGAGTTGGGGCGGAATGAGAGTTTAAATAGGGTGCAAACCCTTGAAACTTAGGGTTTCATCCAGCAGCGGTGACTCGCCGAGTCCAGGATGTGGACTCGCCGAGTCGCCTACTTAAAACGTGTCCTGAGTCTCGTCCCTACTCGGCGAGTCGGACCCTATGACTCGCCGAGTCCAAGGCTAAATTAGGGCAATGCTCAAATAAAATTCACATACCGGAAACCAGGTGCTACATAATGTAGTAAGGCTTATATTGTACTGTTTATACTTTTGATCTGTATGAACATGACATCCTGAGTCTTTTAATGAAATACATTTCTATGGAAATGCTTTTGATAAATCTTTATCATATTATTGTTTTGGGACAAATTCCGCAATCCTTTTTTTTTAAAAGATAACTCTGATTTTGAAATAAAGTATAAACAAAAACCGGTCTTTTCTGGCCGTGATTTTGGGGATGTCACAGGTTGTATCAGAGCATTAGTTTAAGTGAACTAGGAATTTGTAGGATTTCTACACTTAAACTTAGAATGCTAAGCGATGATTGTGAGGTGTGAGCACTAGCTTATTTTAGAAATTATGCCTAAAATGCTTTTATGTGCTAAATGCTTTATGCATGATATGCTGTTATTTTGTTCGGATCTATGGTCTGTTGCCGACCGGATCTGGAAACCTTATGTGTTTAGGATTCTAAACGTACGACTACGATATTAGAACTAGCATGTAAACGTTTCGGAGTGATAACAACGATTTAAAACGTCTCTCCTAAATAAAGATCTAAATTCACCTTATTCGGTGCATAGATCAAGATGGCAAGGACCCGTAGCGGAAACGTGAACGCGAATGGAGGTAGGAACCAACCCCCAGTGGTTCAGCAAATACCTATTGTTGAAGAAGTTGCACCTGAGCCAGTTACCATGGCTGGAGTTCAAGCCATGATTCAGGCTATGCTAGCTGAACAAAGGGAAGAAATGAGACGGATGCTCCGCGAGAATAAGGACGAACCTACCATACATGTTGAACCGACGGAGCCAGTTCCCGAGCCATCTGAGGAAGGGAACTATAGCCGTCAAGTGAGTCAAATAGGGACTCAAGGCGAGCAAAGGGATGGCCCAGAAGGGAGAAACAACAAGGATGGACGGATGTACAAAAATTTCTTGGGTGCAAAACCGCCAAGTCTCTCAGGAAGCCTAAAGCATGTTGAGATTATGGACTGGATCTCCGAGATGGAGATGGTGTTTGAGAGCTGCGACTGCAACGAGAAGCAGAAGACTGTCTTCGTTGTGAGACAATTGAAAACTAGAGTCTTGAGTTGGTGGAAGCTATTGGCAGATACGATGCCACGAGGAGAAGCCCTGAAAATGTCATGGGATGAGTTCTTGGAACAACTGAAGGCGCAGTACTGTTCAGAGATAGACCTGATTGATCTGAACAATGAGTTCCAAAATTTAAAGAAGGGGAGAATGAGCATCAATGACTATGCTGCTGCATTTATGGAAAAGATGAAGTTGTTTCCATACCTAGTGCCAACCGAACTTTCTAAAATTGAGAAATTTGCAAACGGACTGCCGGCTGACTTTGGCCCAACAGTCAAGATGGCAACCACTCTGAAATCAGCTGTTCGAGCAGCTAAGAACGTGGAGACCCAACAAAAGGAAAGAGGTCTGGAAAGGGCTGAGGTTGGTGAGAAACGGAAGTTCGATGGATCCTCGAAGTCCAACAAGAAGAGTAGATTCTTGAAATCTGGTTCGAGAGGAGGAGGATCAGAAGCAAAGTGGTGTGACAAGTGCAAGAAGAAACACTTTGGGAAGTGTGATGGAGGGGTCACTTGTTACAAATGCGGAAAGCCTGGGCACTATGCCAATGAATGCACCCTCAATCAGAAGGCCTGTTATGGGTGTAATGAAGAAGGGCACATTTTGAAGGACTGCCCGAAGAAGAAGGAGGCAGGAAGACCCAACATACCACCAAAGCCGAAGGCGAGAGCCTTCCAGATGACGCTCGAGGCTGCAAAGGAGGCAGCAGACGTCGCTTCAGGTACCTTTCTTGTAAATGGTTTGCCTGCAAATATACTGTTTGATTCCGGAGCCAACTACTCCTTTGTGTCGCATAAATTTAGTGCGAAATTAGCATTAACTGTAGAAAAACTAGATAATGCCCTGATTGTAGAAGTTGCCAGTGGCAAATTCGTACCTGTTACTAATCGTATTAGGAACATCGTCATTGACCTAAACGGAAACGAATTCCATGAGGAGCTATTACCCATAGAGTTAAACGGTTTCGACATCGTTTTGGGTATGGATTGGCTTAGCGCCAACGATGCCGAGATATTATGCCGAAAGAAGATAGTTAGGATAAACCCACCCAGAAAGGAATCATTTATGGTGTACGGGGACAAACGCAGAGTGAATTCTGGAATCATCTCCCTGATGAAAGCCAGGAAATGTTTGTCCAAGGGATGTGCATTGTACTTGGCATTCGTAATCGATGCTAAGAAGGAAAAGAAAGAGGTGCAGGATATACCGGTTATGTGCGATTATCCGGAAGTCTTTCCCGAAGATCTTCCCGGATTACCACCTGATAGGCAAGTGGAGTTTCGTATAGACTTATTACCAGGAACAACACCGATAGCAAAGGCACCTTACCGATTAGCACCGACGGAGATGAAGGAGCTCATGACGCAACTTCAGGAGCTGTTGGATAGCGGTTTCATTCGACCTAGTTCATCACCCTGGGGAGCTCCGGTGTTATTTGTAAAGAAGAAGGACGGAAGCATGAGGATGTGTATAGACTACCGAGAGCTGAATAAGGCAACGGTGAAGAACAAGTATCCATTGCTGAGGATTGATGACCTATTCGATCAGCTTCAAGGTTCGAGCTACTTCTCAAAGATCGATCTTAGGTCAGGGTATCATCAGCTGAAGGTGAGAGAGCAGGATATTGAGAAGACTGCATTCAGAACAAGATATAAACACTACGAGTTCTTGGTTATGTCATTCGGACTAACCAATGCTCCCGCAGCATTCATGGATATGATGAATAGGGTTTGTAAACCTTTCCTCGATAAATCTGTGATAGTGTTCATCGACGACATTCTCATTTACTCGAAAAGCCAGGAAGAGCATGGCAAGCATCTACGAGAAGTGTTGGAGGTGTTAAAGAAGGAGAAGCTTTTTGCAAAGTTCTCCAAATGCGACTTTTGGATACGGGAAGTCCAATTCTTGGGTCATGTTATTAACCAGGAAGGAATAATGGTTGACCCCGCCAAGATCGAGGCTGTAATGAAGTGGGAACGTCCGAAGAGTCCCACGGAGATTCGAAGCTTTCTAGGATTAGCCGGATATTATCGATAGTTTATCCAAGGTTTTTCTTCAATAGCTGCTCCATTAACAGCTTTGACTCATAAAGGAGCTACGTATACGTGGAGTGAGAAGCACGATGAGGCATTCGAGAAACTAAAGAAGAAGTTATGTGAAGCACCGATACTTTCTCTACCCGATGGAGTCGAAGATTTCGCGGTTTATAGTGATGCATCTGGAGTCGGGTTGGGTTGTGTTCTGACCCAAAGAGAAAAGGTGATAGCATACGCATCTCGACAATTGAAAGAGCACGAAAAGAACTACCCCACTCATGATCTGGAGTTGGCAGCGGTAGTATTTGCCTTAAAGATATGGAGGCATTACCTCTACGGCACAAAGTGCAAGCTCTTCACTGATCATAAGAGTCTTCAGTATCTCTTTAATCAGAAGGAATTGAACATGAGGCAATGACGCTGGCTAGAACTTCTCAAGGACTACGAATGTGAGATACTTTACCACCCAGGTAAAGCAAATATTGTTGCTGATGCTCTCAGTCGGAAAGTCAATCTTGAAAGGAAAAGGCCAAGAGCGTTAAGAATTGAAGTCGTCTCGAAGATTGTGGAAAGTATCAGGAAAGCTCAAGAAGAAGCCTTAGAAAAGAATGACCGAAAGGAAGAACGTTTGGGAAAAACGTTAGTGTTCGGTACGAACAGTCGAGGACTGAAGGTATTCCAAGATCGAATTTGGGTACCTAAGAGGGGAGGAATAAGAGATCTTCTAATGGAAGAAGCACACAAGACCATGTAGTCGATTCATCCCAGTAGCACTAAAATGTATAGGGACCTAAAACCCTACTACTGGTGGCCAAAGATGAAGCTCGATGTTGCGAAGTATGTGGCCGAGTGCGTGACATGTGCAAGAGTTAAGGCACAACATAAAAAACCGTATGGGAGTTTAGAACCCTTACCTGTACCCATGGGTAAATGGGAAGACATCACCATGGATTTTGTGACTAAACTGCCCAGAACGAAGAACGGACACGACATGATTTGGGTAGTCGTGGATCGTTTCACCAAGAGTGCACACTTCATAGCCGCCAACGAGAAGTGGTCTATGGATAAGCTCGCCAATGCTTACGTGAAGGAAATTGTAAGACTTCACGGTGTCCCTCTTACGATTGTGTCAGATCGTGATAGTCGTTTCACGTCGAGGTTTTGGAGGAGTCTACAAGAGGAGTTGGGTACAAAGTTGTGTTTGCGTACTGCTTACCATCCGCAAACTGATGGTCAGAGCGAAAGAACGATTCAGACGTTGGAAGATATGCTGAGAGCATGTACCCTCGAATTCCAAGGGAATTGGGATGAGCACTTACCTCTAGTAGAATTTTCCTACAACAGTAGTTTTCACTCGAGCATCAAGATGGCACCTTATCAAGCCTTGTATGGACAGAAGTGTCGTACGCCGTCTTGTTGGGTTGAAGCCGGAGAGAAGCAGTTTATGGGCCCCGAGATAGTCCATGAGACTGCTGAGAAATTGAAGGTGATTAGGGAAAGAATGTTAGCAGCTCAGGATCGTCAGAACAACTATGCTGACAAGAAAAGACGACCGATAACCTTCGAAGTTGGGGATTCCGTTTTACTTAAAGTCTCACCGTGGAAGGGACTTATACAATTTGGGAAACGAGGAAAGTTGAGTCCAAGGTTTATTGGACCGTTCAAAGTTCTTCAGAAGATTGGGAACCAAGCTTACAAGCTGGAATTGCCCGAAGAACTCAATGGTATTCATAACACCTTCCATGTGTGTTATTTGAGGAAATTCACGGGAGATGTTCCCGACATAATTCCAATCTCGGAATTAAGGATGGATGAGAATAAAAGGATGATCGAAGAGCCTGAGGCAATAGTTGACCGTAAGGCTAAGAAGTTACGACGCAAGATGGTCGACTTGGTGCTAGTCCGATGGAAACATTTGAATGGGCCGAATCTCACTTGGGAAACAGAGGATGACATGATGAGTCGCTATCCACATCTGATTACTGATGCATAATTCCGGGATGGAATCATCCTAGGGGGGAGAGAATTGTAACGTCCGGGTTTCCAGGCTAAGAATTTTGTCAATGTAATAGTCTAGGTCAACTATTGTAACCCTTTTTGAAGTAATAAAGATGAAATATTTGAGTATTATGTGAATTATGTGTGTTTATGTGTATTATTTAATTATAAATGTATAATTAATAAAGAATAAAAATGAGCGTCAAAATTAAAGTGTGAGATAATCCCGATATCTCTACATAAAGTTGTAGAATATGTCTCAAGGTTTCCGTACATATAAAGAATGCCGAAATCCGAGTTATAACGAAGAAGTTATGGCCCGCCGAAGTTTTACGGCAAAACCGGCACGGCACCGGAAGACGTAAATAGTGAATTTATGATAGAAGACTTTTTAGCCTTATCAATCTAAACAAAATTCTTAGAATATGTTAAACTAAGAACATCGATAAAAAGAACGCCCAAATCTGACTTCGTATGAAGAAGTTATGATTTTTCTAAGTTTCGGACTAGCAATGTACATCCCGAAATTCGAATATTAGATCGAGTGATTTTTAGCCGACACGACCTAAACAAGAATCGAAGATCTCATTAAGAGTAGCGTAACGAGAAAAAGATGGGCGAAAACGGATGTCGGATGAAAAAGTTATGAGGATTTAACGGACCAATCCTTTCCCGGCCCGTTGATAATATAAAATTTAAAATCGAGCCAAAATTAGCCGACGAACTATAAACGAAAGTTGTAGAGTAGGTTCCCACCTTCGCGTGGATATAAAGAACGTCGAAAACGGAGCTCGTATGCGAAAGTTACGAATTTTTAAAGTTGAAGCATGAAAATTCGAAACCTGTTGCGAAGTTGATGACGTGGCACAATCCCAGCCGTCGCTTGCGGCCCACGGTCTCGCTTCGGATGAGTGACACGCCCCCTTCGTATTACGCCCCGCGTACCTTCGCTTCCCATCGACCGGTGTGCGAAACAGCTGGCTGCGAGCTGGCATCCATATCCGAGACTACGCCCAACGTAGCCTCGGTACGCCCCGCGTAAATGCGAGCTTCGGCCCCTATAAATACCATGCGAATTCTTCTGGATTTTTCACACCTTTCCACCTTCTTTCTCTCACTACTTTCTCTCTCTAAGTGCTATAAACCCCCCTAAGCCCTAGTTAAACCCCTAGCACCCTAGGGAAGCCCCGAGGTTCCCGGAGTCTCGAGAAAAAGGAGTTTTCAAATAATTATAGGAATGTTATTAGGTCCTTAAAATAATTATTTGGGCTATTATTATGAGATATATCGAGTATTATTAATGCTTAATAATACTCAGACTAATTAATTTGTCGCGGTTATCATTAAACTAAACCCTAGTGGTATCGATACTAGGTTTTATCGAAGGAATATCGTTTTGAGAGTATCGAAGCGCTGTCCGAGTGCTGAGTCACCACCTACTCAGGTGAGTGCATAGTTACTTTCAACTTACACATAGATATGAAGTATTTTATATAAATTACGTGCTATGTGTGCATATTATCTGAATACTTGTTATCTATGCTAGATGAACGTTGTTATACATGTTTTCAATGATTTAAACTGTATATGTATTTTATATCTACGAAAATGTTGGGGTAAAACATGAGTAGATGTAATAGGTGATGTGTGATAAAATGATGAGAGGCCTCAATGTTGTTGTTGTTGATCCAGTCATCTAGCGGAGTATAGATGACGACCACGGACTCTTCTAGACAGTCCAGTGGAACACTAGCAAGCTCGCAACCTGTAGGTGTTGTGAACGATGTGTTCACTGGTGTACGCCATCCCCCACATGGTTGCCTATTAGGACATTTATTGCTGAGGAATCCCCTTAGTAGTAGTGTCCGTCCCGATGATGATCCTTAGGCTAGGTCCCTTATGATAGGTGTTTAGGGACGTAAAGTGAGGATAACGGTAACGGGTAATCGGGTTATTGTTGATTGATGAAATTAATAAACTTATTTATTGTGGGTTGAAAACCCTATGTGCTCACCAGGCTCCCAAGCCTGACCCACTCAGTTTTATGTATTACAGGTAGTGACGCATGAGCATAGGTGTGATGTTTTGGACGAGGGATTACGGATATAGGCCTGTAGATATGAAATAATGTAGTAAGGCTTATATTGTACTGTTTATACTTTTGATCTGTACGAACATGTCATCCCGAGTCTTTTAATGAAATACATTTCTATGGAAATGCTTTTGATAAATCTTTATCATATTATTGTTTTAGGACAAATTCCGCAATCCTTTTTTTTAAAAGATAACTCTGATTTTGAAATAAAGTATAAACAAAAACCGGTCTTTTCTGGCCGTGATTTTGGGGATGTCACATGAGCCTTACCCTAAAGCCCAATAATTTTCCTTACTCCAAAAGCTTGATTTCAGATGGCCTCAAAGACCCAAAGCAACAAGGTCCAAAGAAGTGGCCCAACCGAGGCCCAAAAGATGCGAAGCCCAAACTGATTGAGTACGCGGGGCGTACTCAACTGTACGCTAAGCGTACTCAACTGTACGCTAAGCGTACTCACTGCATGGCTTGTACGCTGCATGTACTGACTTATAAGCCTAACATACTCCTCCATTAAGCCAACTTTTCCATTAATCTCTTAATGCTTAAGCCCACCGGTCCAAAACACAGATCTGAGTCCCAAAGAGTATCTAGAACCATAAAGTCACTGACTTGGTGAGTTTGCATGCACCAAAAGATCCAACTTGGATTTATAACATTCTACTTTCATAAAAATTGATATAACTCATGCATGGATGGATCTAAGCTTCAAATATGACATCTTTATGCCTCTAGGACCAAAAGAACACCAAGAGTGGTGACTCTAAGCTTCAGAAATGATATTAAACCATAAGATCTCATCTATGGAACCAATGTAACATCCCCATTTTCACGACCAGAAAAGACCGATTTTGTTTATGCTTTATAAAAATCAGAGTACCTCTTTTAATAAAAATGTTGCGGAATTTGTTCCCAGTAATACATGATAAATACGCTATCAAATCATTTCCGAAGAAAAGTATTTTTATTCATTTTAAAACATTTGGGATGTCATCGTCAATACAGAAACATAAGCATAAATAGAACTTACATTCATTATCACTAGTGATCTACATCTCTTTTAAATCTCTCAGTGTAATGTAACTTCATATCGACACCTGTGATACAAATAAACTGAGTGGGTCAGGTTGGGAAACCTGGTGAGTACATAGGGTTTTCAACCTACAATAATATAATTATTATGTTTAAATAATCAAGCAATCAACCCAATTACCCAACCCCATTATCTTCTTTATTCTTAAGGATCTACCCTAAGAATAAACTATTTCTCGTTCACTCATTCCTAAGGATCGTCCTAAGGAATTGGCACGAAGTCCATCGTTGCCACGGTTTACACAACGGTCACTAAGTCTACATAGTCGCCATGGTTTAGGCATCAAGTCTGCATGATCACCAAGGTTTAGGTATCAAGTCTGCATGATCACCAGGGTTTAGGCATCAAGTCTGCATGATCACTAGGGTTTAGGCATCAAGTCTGCATGATCACCTAGGTTTGGAGTACACCGGGTGAACACATCGTTCGCAACACCTACAGGTTGCGAGCCTGTTAGTGTTCCACTGGACTGTCTACAATAGTCTGTGGTTGTTATCCATACTCTGCTGAATGACGGGGCCATCATTTGGGAAAAAGGCTTCTCACATCGTCCACCTCTCACCCTCACCTCACGGTCTATAACACCTTTCAACTCATCGTCCAACTCATATTCCATCTATTACATCTACCCATGTTTTACCATAACATTTTCGTAGATATAAAATACATATACAGTTTAAATCATTGAAAACGTGTATAAAATCGTTCATTTAGATAATATGCACACATAGCACGTAATTTATATAAAATACTTCATATCTATGTGTAAGATGAAAGTAACTATGCACTCACAACACGTAATATATATTAAATACTTCATATCTATGTGTAAGATGAAAGGGACCATGCACTCACCTAAGAAGGTGGTGACTCGGCACTCGGACAACACTTCGTTATCTCAAAACAATTTCCATCGGACAAAACCTTGTATCATTACCACTAGAGTTTAGTCTAATATTCACTGAGACTAATTAATAATCTAGCTATTATTACTATTATATAAGTGTTAAACAACACTCTTATATAACTCATAATAATATCCAAAATAATTATTTTAAGGTCCTACTAATGTTACTATATCAAAACATAAGGTATACTAAGGATAGGATAGGCACAACTCACTTATAAAGGGTTTTATTGAAAATAGGGATTCACTAGAGCAGTGTTTCCGAGCTGAAAGCTCTTCTTTTCAGAGCCGTCTGGCGCTCCGGGGCTTCCGCCTCGTGCTAGGGGGTTCCCTAGGCTTTTTGGGGGGTTTTAGGGCTTAGAGAGAGAGAGAGAGAGAGAGAGAGAGAGAGAGAGAGAGAGAGTATAGAGAGAGAAAGAAGTGGGGAAAGGTGTGAGAAAAAGAGGTAGCCTCGAGCCTCTATTTATAGGCCTCCAGGGGCGTCACCACGTTGTGGTGCCTCTCACCATGTCGTGGTGTTGCGTAGGCTCCAAGTTTTCACTTGGTGCTGACACGTGGCATCGCACACAGGGTGGAAATCAACCGATTTTCAAAAATTCATAACTTTCGCATACGAACTCCGTTTCCAATGTTCTTTATATCCATACGTAGGTAAAAATAAGATCTACAACTCTCATTTAGACTCCGTTATCTAATTCTCGATCGATCTTAAATTTAATAGTATGAGGAGATTATACTGTTAAATGTCCGCGTAAAATTCATAACTTCTACATACGAACTCCGTTTTCGTCTATGTTTTTACCGTTGAGTTCCTATTAATGATATATTCAACTCTCATTAAGTTTGCATAAGCCAAAAACCGCTCGAACTTAAATCCGAGTTTCGGGCTGTACACTGGTAAGCCGAATCTTAGAAAAATCATAACTTTTTCATACGAAGTCAGATTTGGGCGTTCTTTTTATGGATGTTCTCGGTTTAATGTATACTAAAACTTTGGTTTAGATCACTAAGTTTAAAAAATCCTCCATCATAAATTCACTATTTACGTCTCTCGGTACTGTGTCGGTTTTGCCGTAAAACTTCGACGGGCCATAACTTCTTTGTTATATCTCGGATTTCGGCGTTCTTTATATGTATGGAACCCTTGAGAAATATTATACAAATTAGTTAAGATTATTTAGACCCCTATTATCTTTAAATTGACTAACTCGGATCTACGGACGTTACAACAACAAGGGTTCAAAACTCAAACAAAGGAGATCTAAGCTTCTAAAGAGCAAGATTAAGACTTTATACCTCAAACAAGTTTGAAATAGAGCAGATAATCTGGATCTACAAGCTGCTCCTTGAATCAACACCTTTCTCCAACCTTCTCTTTCCTTCAAAGCATCAAAGTACACTTAAAAAGAGCTTCCAAGATCAAGAACACTCAACAATGGAGTTAGGATTTTGTTGAGGCTGATTAGGGACAAGAGGGAGGCTGATAGAAAAGATCATTGGGATATAATGTTCTTTAAATAGTGCTCAAACCCTAAATATTAGGGTTTTAGGGTCTGAACACATACGTCGGGCGTACCCACTCGTATGCTGCGTGTACGTGCATGGCATCTGATTTCCTTTTACTCTAGTATGCCCTACATACATGGGTGTTGGATTAGGTGTCTAAACCCATAACTATTTTGGTATGTACTTGACCCGATTGTGAGCATGGTCCGTTTGGGTTGCCTTCACCATAGCAACTGATAGGATGAACTAAGGAGAAAGAGGATTAATTATGATTTATTAACATATTATATGAATAATGTATTAAAAGAGAAATCATATTTTTTAATTAATATGAATAATGGACTCCACAGAAGTCAAAGTGGACGAAATCTATGGGGAAACCCATTAGAATTCGTCCAAAGCTTCTAAGGAGGGAGTCCATGGGCTGCTTAGAGCCTAAGCAGTAAAATTAAGGTTCCTAGTTGAACAACCTAATAGCATACCTATATAAGGAACCTCCAAGGCCCCAAAAACATGGTGAAGTAATCCCTAAGGGTTCTTGGACGTTTTTGGTGCTCCTCCTCATCTTGTTGCTCATGGTGTTTGTGACTCCATTAGAGGTGCAACATTTGAGGCACTAAGCTTTCAAGGGTCAAGGTCAAAAGGAATTGAGATTGTTATTGCTACATAACAATCAAGGTAAGATCTAAACCCTAATTCATATGTTAATTCGATTATTGTATGCTAGATCAAGGGTTTATGAGCTTTGGATGATTATTGCTTGTTTATTAGACAAACTAGATTCAAAGCTTTAGGGTTTGCATGTATACCTTAGGATTGATGTAGCGATCAAAACCCATCAAGGGGGTGGTATGCCCCTCGTACGGCACTCCCCAAGCCCAAAATGAAAAGTTCAATGACTTCAAGGCCCAAAATCAAAATAATTAAAATAACCAAATTTAAATAAATACCTTAGAATTATCGAACGTCACATGAACGGTTCAAAAATTAAGATTTTTTCGTGTTTTTAGTCCTAAAAATTAAAACGTTGTTGTGGTTTTTGTCCCTCGAAAACCTAAAAGGACAATTTTCCCTTTTAATTTATTTTTTGTATTTTATATATTTATTTTAATCTTTTATTAATTAAAAATAAAAAGAAAAGAATGGACCTCTCTCTCTTTCTCTCCACACACTGGTCGTTGACATAACCACATACATACACAATTCTTTCAAGATATAAACTTTCTAAGAGCAACTCCATCAAAACCATTTAATCCCTTCAAATCGAAACCAATATCATTCCATCAAAATCAACGTCTTGGAGAAGTTCTAGTTTCGATTGAAATCAAGGGGGTTCGATTTCAGGGGTTTTGAGGTTCGATCTCATGGGTTTCACCCAAATGAACATATAGAAGCCGAAGATAGAAAAACTTTGAGAAATTACTTTTAGATGAAAACTTTGAAGCAAATCAAGGAAGGGTTAGTAGGAGATGGATCTAAAAGCAGGTCAATGAAAGTGACAACGTTGAAGGTGTCTCCAAAGAACTCACTGTCGTTGGCACCCCCACCTATTCCCTCTGATGAACACGAAGCAAAAGGACTATAACAATGTAGGAGTTAACATAAGAAGCACTTATAAAGGTATGGTTGAAACTGGTGATCTGTAGTTCAACTGGGTTTAAAAAGAAAATGTGTATAGGGTGGGGGAGGTATATGTTGGAGATGAGAGAACCGATAACGGTTTATTTCCTAATCGAGCTCTTTTTAGTGTGATGTTTTTTCAAGTGATCAAGTTTGATTTTTTTTAGCATTTGGTTTTTATTTACCGAATCATGATGTTTTTTCATTACCATCATCCTACTCGGTTGTGATTTCAAGTATCGATTATGGCTTTCATTTCAGGTGGAGGATGCCAACGATAGTCTTTTCAAGTAATTTAGGACCAAAACCACGGGAATTTTCAAATTTTGGATATTTCATGCAAGTTAAAAACTTTTTGTACCATATTCATAGTTTTATCAAACCACAACGACCAATTTTGCAATCTTGTCTTTTTTATTAGACAATACCCGAACTATCTGACCCGAACTACTTGAAACCCACAAAGTATACACGATTAACACCCTTACGTGGACATTTTTTGCATCATACTTTTAGGGGTTTAAGAGTTAAGAAAAAGGGATTGAAATGTAAGCAATAACACTAAAAAAAATTTAATGTCAAGTGGTCATTATGTCATTTGACCAAAGTTTGATGACAAAATTATGACAAAGGACAAAGTATAAATAGGTTGTGAGTGAACGATAAAAATCACATTTTCCCTCTCAAAATTGTAAACTTGAGATTTAAATTATGTATTATATCCTAGCCAAAGTGCGGTTTTCGGAAGTGAAGCCTCTGTGAACAAAGTAATGATCTTTGGTATACAAACCTTTAATAGAGGTACATATAAGTCTTGTAAAGTGGATTAATGAATAAAATGAGCTTTTCTTTTATAACAATAACATTTGCATTTAAGTTGGGAAAATATAACAAATATTATATTTAATTTTAACAGTGATTAATTACTAGGTGGGATTATCTAACGAAAATGTCCAAACATATGAAGGTGGAGGCATATCCGCCATCCGGCATCAAATGCATTTGCTTTTCACAAACTCTAAATAAAGCTTAAAGAGAATTTGGTTCAAAGTGACCAAGAAAAAAAAAAAGATTTTCAGTGTTACCAAAAAGCAAAAGCAAAAGTGCAGATAAGATTTAAATTGTGTACCTTTTGTTTCTGCTTTTTCTTGCTTTAATATGCTTTTTTTACCTGTCTAGGATAGTAAGATGTCACTACTACACCTTATTATTACATATTGGTACACTAATTACTAATCTATAATAGTGTACATTTAAATTACTCCCTAAGCATGTCACAAAAGATTTCTTTTTAATGAAAGATAAACGTGACCCATTCACAAGAATACTCTAGATTGTGACTGAACTCGAATCACTCATAAATAAGTATATATGTTAGATTCACAATACTAAAGTTAGACTTTTTCTATGAAGTGTGGAAATAAGAAAACTATTAAAGTAATGCTCAAATTACAAGCATTATACACAAGTCTTTATGTACATGTTTCGATAAATCCCAAATCATACAAAATAGTAACATTGTGATACGTTTTAGGGAAAATGACTTAAAAATCCAATGAAATTTCTAAACCATTCAAAAAACTATAATCATGTTTTGTGTGTTCAAAAAAACTCAACGAACTTAATATTTTGTCTAAAAAATCCAACAAAGTTCCAAACCATTCAAAAAAATCTCAATTTTGTTTTGTTTAAGTTCGTTGGGGTTTTTTTGAACAGTCAAAACATGATTGGAGTTTTTTAAACGTTTTGGAAACTTCGTTGGTCTAACAAGTCATTTTTCCGATACAGTAATAAGCCACGTCATCTGTTTCTCTTATTTGACTTTCAGGAAAGTGTAACTTAGTTTGACTTTTTAGACAAAATATTAAGTTTGTTGGGTTTTTTTGAACATACAAAACATGATTAGGGTTTTTTGAACGGTTTGAAAACTTTGTTGGGCTTGTAATTCATTTTCCCTACGTTTTATTGTATATATCAGGTGATCAAACTATCTGTGAAACTATAAGATTATATATATATATATATATATATATATATATATATATATATATATATATATATATATATATATATATATATATATATATATATATATTATTGGTAAAAGTTGCACATGATTTATTTAAAAAATTAGTACCAAACAAAACTAAACATCTTTTGTTCCAATCCTTTCCATACGATCGTTTAAAATTTACCTTTTCATCGACCCCAAACGTATCTTTGCATACTCCTAGAATTATATGTGATAGTAATATTTGAATGGAACAAATAAGCTAAAAAATATATGCACAATTCAATCAAAGGCAATAGTGTTTTACATAGTCAATAAGGTTTGGTTGGAAAGGTATGATCAAAAGCAAAAGTAGAAAGTTCACAATTTAATATAATTATATAAAAAATTAAGGATACTATCAAATAAAATATAACTAAATTAATGAGTCAGTTACTTTAATTATATTTTATATTAAAAACAACTATATTTTGTTTTTTTAACACATTTTAACCAATGTAAATAAAAGTATTTAACTAAAATACTCAATTTTAATAATTATTTCTGGTACGAGCAGTTTAACATGTTATAGGCAACAAAAATGGTCTATATAGAAAAAAATTGTTTTAATGAAATATTTCAATACATAGTGGATAAAGTACAAAATAACCAAAATCAAATGAGTTTCCTTAAAAGTAATAAATTAAAAGTGAATCAAATTGGTTGTATTTTTCTTGTAAATGTATTATCAGACATATTTTCTCAAATTAACCAGCGAGATAATTAACATAATTTTGTGTTACATTATGTCCAAAGCAGATGTTTTTCACCTTTATTTGAATGAGCTGGTGTCGTATCCTGCTTATATTCTTCACCAAAGCACTAAAAGGAGAACACCAAAAAAAGAACATGAGATTCTGTCCATAAAGAAAAGCAAGATTTGAAAAATCAGGAAAAACAGACAGAGAATGTGAATCAACGCTGCACACAAACTCATCAATCAAAAAAAGCTGAATTCAAGTGGAGTCCAGACTTCGAGATTTGTCAATGTCGATCCAAGACCTAATAATTCACTGAAATGCTGCAATTTCCTCATAATTTTCAACCTTTTTCTACTTCCCGACCTTCATGGGTTTAATTCTTCAATTTGTTTTACTATTTCTCACCTGTTCAATCCCTTCTCTTCTCTGTCAAGTTACAGGTATGCCGTCATCTTCATCTTTTACACTGAATTGGAAGATTCTCGTGTTTAATTAATTAGCATATATATATAATCATTGCAGAATTTGTAAGTATCGACTGTGGAGGAACAAGCAATCACACCGACCCTAAAACAGGTCTAGCATGGGTTTCGGATTCTGGAATCGTTCACCATGGAACATCAGTCGAGATCGAAAACCCAAACGACAACGCAATTCAGTATCAAAGGCGCAGGGATTTCCCCATAGACAACAAGAAGTATTGCTATACTCTAAATACCACAGAAAGAAGACGATACGTAGTTCGTACCACCTTTTTGTACGGCAGTTCAGAGAGCGAAAACACATACCCTAAATTTCAGCTCTATCTCGATGCAACCAGATGGGCAACTGTTAGCGTATTGGATGCATCGACTGTTTACGTCAAAGAGATGATCATCAGAGCACCTTCGAGTTCAATCGACGTATGTTTATGCTGTGCGACGACGGGTGCTCCTTTTCTATCCACACTCGAGCTCCGGCCGTTGAATCTCTCGATGTACGCTACTGATTATGAAGATAATTTCTTCTTAAAAGTCGCAGCTAGGGTTAACTTCGGTGCTTCAAGCACGGAAGCCGTAAGGTATGTTCTTACGATCTTCATATCTGACAAATTGAACGATTTTGATACAAAATTTTCGATATTTTAGGTATCCAGATGATCCGTATGATCGAATATGGGATTCGGATCTTGCAAAACGGCAGAATTTTCTGGTGGGGGTGGCGCCTGGAACTGTGAGGATTAACACAACGAAGGAGATAAACACAAACACGAGAGAATATCCACCGGTGAAAGTGATGCAAACAGCGGTTGTGGGGACTCAAGGGACTCTTAGTTACAGATTGAACTTGGAAGATTTCCCTGCAAATGCTCGAGCTTATGCTTATTTTGCAGAAATTGAAGACTTGCCGGAAAATGAAACTAGAAAGTTCACAATGAAGGAGCCTTATGTTCCTGATTACAGTAATGCGGTGGTGAATATTGAAGAAAATGCTAATGGAAGCTACACGTTATATGAACCTAGTTATATGAACGTTTCATTGTCTTTTGTGTTTTCGTTTTCTTTTAAGAAAACACTAGATTCTTCTCAAGGACCACTCTTGAATGCTGTTGAAATCAGTAAATATGTACCCATTGCATCAAAAACCGATAGAAAAGATTGTAAGAACAAACTAACTATCTCTCAGTTATATGAAACTAATCACAAATTAAGTTGACTGATCAGTTTTTTGTCTTCTTCATGGAAGTGAATGTTCTTGGTGCGTTTAGTTCGATGCTTGAAACTGGAGATATGATTGAAGAAGGTGATCCATGTGTCCCTGTTCAGTGGGCATGGGTGAGTTGCAGCTCGAATGTTCCTCCCCGAATCACCAAAATGTAAGTTGAGATATTATAAATTTAAACTTAGTTAAAAAAAATTATATGATTTATATTGATATGTTTGAACAGCGTTTTGCCAGGTTCGAATCTGGAAGGTGAAATTCCGGGTGGGATTAAAGACTTACAAGAGTTGACAGAGTTGTAAGTATTGTACTACAATAAAAATCTTTAAGTCAATTCAACATTTTAACAATTAACATTTAACATTTAACATTTAACACCCGCTATTGGTTTATTTTTAGGTGGTTAAATGGGAATTCACTCAATGGGACAATCCCGGATATGAGTAACCTTGAGCAATTGAAAATTATGTAAGTTTTTGGTTTATTACTCTTAAATATTCTAAAGAAGAGTAGTCTTGTTAAGTGTTTGCTGACTAAATGTGTTCTTGCCTCTTGGATAAATTAGACATTTAGAGAACAACAGGCTGAGCGGTTTGTTACCATCTTATTTTGGTAGTTTGCCAAACCTACAAGAATTGTAAGTGGTGATTTTTTTTTAATTTTTTTGCACATCAATGGGTTTTTCATGGGGTTATTAACCGTTAGGTAACTTTGATTGGTCCTTATGCAGGTATATTCAGAACAACTCTTTGACAGGGGACATCCCTCCGGCATTATTAACAGGAAAAATAATCTTTGTGTAAGCAATTTTTCCTTTTCATGTTTTAGAGAGAAAAAAAAAACGACATTAGAAACAGGTTGTAATGACATTGATGTAGTAAAAAAAAAAAAGTTAAAAATTGTAATGTCCTATGCTGTCTGGTGTTTTGATTTGACAACACATTTTCTGAAGTTGTACAAGATTTACTACTGCAGCTATGAAGGTAATCATGGCCTCCACAGAAATACGAAGCACAAATCTCATTACAAATTGATATTAGGAATTTCGGTCGGAATTCTTGCGGTTCTATTTATTCTGTTTCTAGGAAGCTTATTACTACTGCGACATTTTCGGACAAAAACACCGAGTCAAAGAAGTGACGATAAAGGTACCTAATCTTACATCCTTTTACGAATTAGTTCCCATTCCCATTATGACGTTTTTATCTGATTGGTAATTGTGAAACTAGCCACTACTCCAGGGGCATTTTCGTCACGCAAGAGCACCATAGGATTAATGGCCTACTCGACTCGAGCTGGAAGTTTAATGGATGAAGGAGTATCGTATTATTTTTCACTTGCTGAAATAGAAGCAGCTACAAATGGATTCTCGAAGAAGATTGGTAAAGGAAGTTTCGGGCCTGTATATTATGGAAAAATGAAAGACGGAAAGGAGGTGGCTGTTAAAATGATGGCGGATTCATCTAGCCATGGAACCCAACAGTTCGTTACAGAGGTAGTAATCGCAAATCACAAACAACAGTTTTCAGTAATTCATATATTACATTTGAAACGATAAGTAAATTGAAATGCGTACTATACTTACAGGTTGCTCTTTTGTCAAGAATTCATCATAGAAATCTCGTACCATTAATAGGATACTGTGAAGAAGAACACCATCGCATGCTTGTTTATGAGTACATGCACAACGGAACTTTGCGAGATCACATACACGGTACGTTAATTGTTAACCAAATCACGATCTACACTCTTCGTATTCAATCTGATAATCTTACGAGACAAAAATCCAAACAGATCGAGTCAACAAGAAGCATTTGGACTGGCGAGCTCGTCTCCGGATTGCAGAAGATTCCGCTAAAGGTTAAATAAAACTTCTTGTGGATTTTTCAAATGAAAGCGAACAATGACCGGAAAAGTTTGATTAATTTCAGGTCTTGAGTATTTGCACACCGGATGCAACCCTAGCATCATTCACAGGGACATAAAAACCAGCAATATTCTTCTGGATATCAATATGAGGGCTAAAGTATCGGATTTTGGACTTTCAAGACAAACCGAAGAAGATTTGACACACGTATCGAGCGTAGCAAGAGGAACAGTCGGCTACCTTGACCCCGAGTACTACGCTAACCAACAGTTAACAGAGAAAAGCGACGTCTACAGTTTCGGAGTCGTTCTGTTAGAACTTATCTCCGGGCGGAAGCCTGTGTCGCCGGAAGAGTACGGGGCCGATTGGAGCATTGTTCACTGGGTAATTTAAGTTTATGGGTTTATTTAGGGTTTAGATTCTCGTGGAGCAGAGTATTGATTTTTGTTTTTGCAGGCGAGGTCGTTGATTCGAAAAGGAGATGTGGCGAGTATAATCGATCCTACGATAACACGGGATGTGAAGATTGAATCGATATGGCGAATTGCAGAAGTTGCGATTCAGTGTGTGGATCAACACGGATCTAATAGACCTCGGATGCAAGAAATCATCTTGGCGATACAAGATGCAATCACGATTGAAAAGGGGAACGACGGGAAGATAATAACGTCGGGAAGTTCGCGAGCACAATCTTCACGGAAAACTTTATTAACGACTTTCCTTGATATCGAGAGCCCAGATCTTTCCAACGACTGCCTGGTTCCTTCTGCTAGATAATGTGTATACTAATCTAATAACTATGAAGAAACTGATACATAAGTTAAGTCGTACATGTTTTCTTCTTTTTGTTTGCAATCAAAATCAAGGAGTAGTCGTTGCCTAACTTGTAAGATCTTTTTATAAGCCTCATCTCGAGAGAACATGCAAGTGTGGGGCTTCAAACGGAAGATTGATGTAGAAATTTGACGAACGGAATTTTGTTGGTATCAAATATTATTAGGTTGAGTAATAAGTCTTCCTTTTTTCAATGCTAACTTAAAAGGGAATTGATTTTTCCACTTAACTTTTTGGTTCTTCCACTAAAAAAAATTACATATGGACTATTATAGCCCCATTTGAATTTGTAAATACTTAAAAATAAAGAAATGCAGTTTTTGTTTACATGACCAAGTCTTGGAAACTCCAAACGGCGGACGAAACACTTAACACTTCTTCCCCTTAGAGGTTGCATCTTCAGCTGATGCTTCTTCAGCCCACAAAACAAGATTTTCTCATTTCTTCTCGATCACCCATATATCAAACATGATCTTAAAGATGCGGTCATTATGTTATTAATATATCAGTCTTGCTAAACAAAAAGACCTAAATTATTGACACACACACAACAACCACACCCAACCAGACTAAACAATATACACCTTTAATCATGTACAACTTTATAGACCGGTGGATTTTTTAAACAAAGATTTTAATGGACTTGACATATGACTTCTTCACTTTTTCCCCAGGTATAGTAACCGTGACTCGTTAGCACTCTGTTTTCCATGGCTGCTTTCACATGATCCATATTAGCATTCTCTAGCGACATGAACTTTCCGGTGAACTTGTCACTGCTTCGTTCGACAAGATGCCATGTATGTTTTTATCTTCTTTGTCAACATTTTTCTTACCTCTAATTTGTATAATCATGTTGCTTTCTACCTCCGCCTTGACTTCTTCTTTCTTGATCCTAGGAAGATCGGCTTTGGACAGATCGACTTATAGGGTTTCCTTCCAATCTACACGTGTATTTACATAACCGTTGGTTTCTCTTGAGATATCAAACGCATATCAAATTAGGAAATCTATGAAAGGGTCCCATATTTCGAGTGAAAAAGGATCGAAGATGTGCTTCGTCTTCCATGGAAGAAACTTGGAATAATCGACATCGTCTACTGTCCTATAGACTTATCTTATAAACTGTTGCAAGAAGAATTCGCTTAGCTTGATCTGGTTTCAACTTCCGATGGCACTTGTGAATGGGTTGGGATTTAATATAGGTTCGAAAGGAAAACACGGATTTCTCTCTATTTACGAATGGAAAATTGGAAATAAGGGTATAATGGTCAATATGCTATATTTTTCAGTGGAAAAATAAAAAAGCTCCATGAAAATATCAGCTCCCAACTTAAAAAGGATTACTTTTGATTGATGTAGAAATTTGACGAATGAAATTTTGTTTGGTATCAAATATTATTAGGTTGAGTAAATCCCATGTTATGTCTTCCGTTTTTCAATGGTAACTTAAACATGATTGCTTTTTATAAAAAAAAAAAGGTCCATGACTTGTAAAGGGACTTTTTGTAAAATGATTTTTTTTAAAGCGCGTTTTGATTAGTTTATAAGGAACAAAAGTCAAAAGTTGTTTTTAAAAAATGTTTGCTAAACTTTTACCTCTAAAATGACTAAAAAGACATGCTTACATATTTACAATGGTTTACTCTTTTACATATGTTATTTTATACTTAACAATTTTTTTACACACATATTATAATTTTGTAAAATTTTTATTAGAAAATATAAAATATAAAATTCTTTTAAAATATTGCTAATTTTTTTTATTAGACAATGATAATATTAAAATTACGTTCTTATAAATTATAAATTATTCATAAAAAATATCATAGATAACGTCATATTACATTCATCCCTGCAATGTGATTTATCTTATGCAGTAATATTTCGTATCGCTGCCATATACGAATTATCATCACCTGTGCGATGTGTACATGGACCTTCTCCGTAGATGTGTACCTGGACCTTCTTCGTAAACTTCACTACTAGTACCACCTCGTATGAGATTGTATGATTCTTGTTGTGTTCTATTAAATGTTTCATCATACCTACCAACATTTCTAATATAATTATGGATCGTCATCGATGCTATCACAATTCTCACTTGATTCTTGTACTTGTAATTAACATGCATGTCTCTTAATAACGTTCACCCAAGTTTTTTATAGGTTTTATACAAACAATCATATGTGTGCATGCAACCCTATAGTTGGATCTATGTTTTCACTATTAGTTATACAACTTTATGAACACAAAAAGAGACCTGGCATGCTACTACTATTTTCCAAATCCACATAGAAGAATAGAATACATACCTTTTGTTGTTATGTAGTAATAACAACTAGTTCCTTGAATCTCCTTAGCTTTGAAAGCAAGTACCATAAGTGTAGTACCTCTAATGGCTCACAAACACCAAGAGCAAGAGGATGACTTAGGAGAAAAGGAGAGGCGTCCAAAAACGTTTAGAAACCCTAAGGAAACTCTTGGCCACGTTTTTGGTGCTCTAGGGGTCCTTAAATAGTGAGGCTATTAGGGTTATCAAACAAGGAAAACCTAATTTGACTACTCAGGCCCTAAGCAGCCCATGGACTCCCTCCTTAGAGGCCTTGGATGATTTCTAATGGGTTTCCCCATAAAATTCGTCCACCCCTGTAATATGGAGTCCATTAGCCCAATATTCAACTATCACACAATTGACAATTCTAGTCCCCTTTATTTAATTAATGTCTTTTAGCCACAAAACTAATTCTTATTAATTCTTGACTATTATTAATTAAACAATATGATTTCTCTTTTAATATATTATTCATATAATGTATTAATAAATCATAATTAATCCTCTTTCTCCATAAATCATCTTATCAAATTGCTTTGGTGAATATAACCCAAAAGGACCATGTACAATCGGGTCAAGTACATACCAAAATAGTTATGGACTTAGACATTAATCCAACCGTTTTCACACTCCAAAAGTTCGTTCAATGATATTTCTCAATGATGAGTGGAGATAGTTAAATTTCTCTTTCGGTCCACGAGGTTCACGAATAGCAGCCATGTGTCCACGTTGGAAATCCGGTAAATGATTACGAATATTTGCGCCTTTGTGTGGAGCAAGATACCCTTTGGTATTTGGATATCGGGCATTAACAACGTAATATTTATCTGTAAATAAAACAAAATTTTGTTATTCGTTTCAAAGAAGTAGTAAAAACATAAAACTTGTGTTCCAAAAGAAATTATACTAACCATCCGTTCGATATGGAAAACTAAGATCTGGTCTCTGTAAGGCTTCACTGAAAATCCTTGTGTCGTGTGTTATCCCCTCCCAACCGGCCCATACAAATGTAAACAACATGTTAAAATCACAAATTGGCCATTATATTTTGTGTTGCATATCCCTTTCGACCAATATACTTCGCTTCCTCTTTTTGTGGAACTGATGCCCTAACATGTGTCCCATCTATAGCACCAATGCAATCCTTCAAATACAAAAGATATCATAAATAAGTCATTTGTTAAAATTTGACTACCAAGTAACTGAACACTGGATAATACATTGAACATTGGATGATATCGAGGGTTATTTAATATATATATATATATATATATATATATATATATATATATATATATATATATATATATTCGAGAACATCATTATTATAGTTTGTGTTTGGCTTGATGATGTCGGCACTCAGCTTTAGCACAACTTCCAAAACTGTATGGAGATTCCTATGAATCGGTTCCTCCAAATGATTAAAAAATTCTTGTATAAATATATTGATACACCCATGAGCCAAAGTCATCTAAAATATTCCTACAAACTCCTTAATAGATATATTTTGTGTTTGTTGCAGTCTGTAATTTGTAGCAAGATTTATACATAACTGTCTAAAAACTGGTACGTGCAGTCTAAACATCTCATAACACCGTGTAGGATGGCCATTAGTACTTTATTAATAAATTTGAAGTGTGACATGCCTTGCGTACATTACAAGCTAGTATGTAACACCCCGATTTCCCGAGGATCAATTTATGGATATAAATTCTCATGAGTTTAGGGCTACTCGACGAATTGGTTGCTTGACTCGCCGAGTAGCAGCGGGGTGGTCCACGACTTTAAGTGACCTACTCGCCAAGTCCAAGTAGGGACTCGACGAGTAGGAGCTGGAGGATGAAACCCTAATTGTCGGGGTTTTGTATCCTATTTAAAGGATCATAAGACCTCCTTAGCCTCCCTTCAGTCCCCTTGAGAGCCAGAAAACCCTAGTTTCGTGTGAGGACTCCATTTGAGTGTGTTTGAGATTTGGAAGGTGAAGTTGGTGAAGGAAGCTTGAAGATCAAGAAGCTAGCAGCAAGGAACTCGTGTGGATCTATAAACATGCCTCCTATAGCTTTGTTTTGAGGTATCAATTCGTGATCCTATCTCTATTTTCCTTTTAGGTCTCTCTTGGGTGAAATTAGGGCTTTTTACCTTGTTTTTGGAGCTATTTCTTGGTGAATAAGCTAGATCTGAAGTTGCAACTTCAGATCTGGACCCTTCTTGGGTTATAAGTTCATAAAGTCTGAGCCCTTTCAAAGAATGAACCCTTCTTAAGGAGTTAAACCCCATATCAAGCTTGGATCTGCCAATTAGAGCATCTAGAGCCTTGCATGCATGTAAAGCTTGCAGCTTTACGTGATCAACATGTATTGGGAAGCTGGATCTACAATTTTGGAGCCTTTACATGGCTTAAAAAACCCTTTTATGGATAAAGGACTGAATGAACTCAGTGAGTCGCATGGTCGATTCAGCGAGTCATATGAAGATAAGCATGAACTCGACGAGTTGGATGAACAACTCGACAAGTCCGATAAAGATTGTCGTGAAGCTCGGTGAGTTGAGTGAGTGGCTCGATGAGTCGGCTGGGATTTTCCCAATCTAGTGACACGTATGAGCATGATGAGTTGTAAGGAAAAACTCAGCGAGTTGGCCAAGGAGTGGCAACCACTGACATTAGGAACTCGACGAGTCGTTGAGATATGCAAGAAACTCGGCGAGTAGCTGAGGATACTCGACGAGCTGAGGTCAACATGAACTGTTGACCTTGACCATTGACTGTGACTTTGACCAGGATTGACTGAGTTTGACTTCTGTAGGAGATGTTGGTAAATCGGAAATTCATGTCAATGGACCATTGATGGTTATTTGTTGGAGTCTGGGGCAGTGCTTTGGGAACGCGATTTTGTGGTTCAGTTCAACAGTTGCAAGGTGAGTTATCCTAATTATATCAACAGGGTCTAAGGCACCAAGGTCGACCCTTTCTCACATTATATACCAGTATTGTTTGATATGTTTATTGATCTGTTAGACCTGCATCCTGGTAGATAGGATGGTATTATGCTTAGTGATCTGGTTTAGGTCGTTATCCTGGTATGTAGGATGATGCTATGTTTAGTGACCTGGTTTAGGTTAGTATCCTGATTAGGACGTTGATATGCTATATGATCTGCTAGATCGGTTTGTTTATATATGGACTGTTATGTGATTATCTGTTTATGTGCACATGATTGTGTTAGTAAAGGGGTTGGGATGAGGCGGATCCTGCTTCGTGCTGTAGGCCAACATACCCAGGGTGGACTGGATAGACTTCAGACCCAGGAGGGCACATAGTCAGGGCGAAGGCTCAGCGAGCGGTTCAGATAGGCTGAAGGCCCCATGAGGGCAGTCCAGATGTGTCGAGGCTTGGAGAGAGGACCAGATAGACTGAAGGCCGGTGCGGGCGGTCCAGTCATACTGTAGACTCAAAGAGTGGACCAGGTGGACTGAAGGCCCATTACGGGCGGACCAGTCACTTTGTAGACTCGAGATGCATGATTGTTCTGTGTTTGATATATGATATGATTATGGTATTATGAGGTTGATATTTTGGGGGAACTCACTAAGCTTTCGGGCTTACAGTTTCAGTTTATTGTTTCAGGAACATCAGGAGATTGTGGCAAGGCAAAGGCGTGATCGTACCGCTCCTCATATTTCATGATTTTGTGATTGGTTCTAAGGATACTCTGATGTTTAATCTATTTGAAAACAAATTGTACTAATTGAATGTTTTAAATGAATTAAAAAGTTTTAAATCGGCACGAATTTTATGGATGTTACATAGTATTATCCCTTTCAAAGCTAATTCACATAACATTTCAAATTCTCTATCCTCTTCCACCTAACATTCTTCATTATCACTAGATGAATTAGAGTCATCACTATCCATCCTACATAATACAAATAAAAAGATGTCAAGCAGTAACACATAATATAAAATGTAGATGATGTAACGACAAACAATAACACATCATATAAAATTTCGAATACATAATGTCAAAGGACAACACATAATATCAAAGCATAACACATATTATCGAAGCATAACACATAATGTCAAAGAATAACACAGAAAACGATAAGACATAATGTCAAATGCCAAGTCATTATTTCACAAGTAACTTAAGAAACTCCATCTTTGCTTCATCAGTTGTCAAAACATAAAAGCTTCATGATTTTGCTTTTTGATAAAGACAAGTAATGCTTGTAAAAATTCGTTGGAACCTTCACGAAAATTGGGAAACTTGATGACAATGACCATGGAATCTGCTATTGTTGGGGGAAGGATTGTTTTGTAGATAAGTTTGTGTGCTTTTTGTTGATATGACATCCAATAAAGCATCTACTTTTTCCTTATAAATTGAAATTTTACTCTTGGTTGAACGGTTGTTGGAAACAATCTTAGACCTCTTCCTTTTACTTGAACTGCTTTCATCGAAACTAGGAAAAAGAGGCTCATCATCATCTAAATTGATTTCATCACTATCTCCTTTTCCCTCTATATTTTCTTCGTTCGAATTGCTATTGTTTTGAAATTGTAACGGTATGACAACCATCAATTTCCGATAAAGTCAAATTCAAATAAAGTCAACAGGTCATACCGGCCAACTCATCTAACCCTTGTATATTAGGGTTTACATTATGTTACTATTGTACAACTCACTATTTTAATAACAAGTTATCTCTTGGGAAGATCATCCGTTCAAAAATTCCAAACCCTAATCGGGTTAAGTGATGAAACTATTCGATAAAACATTATTCCATACCCCTCGGGGGCATATAACCATCATAACGTAGCTTAACGGGGTGTAAGGACCTTGCGTTGCGAAGCTAAACATCCAAAAATGTCACAAACAAAGTCTCTCTCAATCTCTCTTTATCAATCTATCTCTCTCCCAAATCTCTCTCACAATCTCCTTAAACTTTTTATAATGATTTGGGGGCATCCTGACCCTTAATTTAGCCAAAAACCTCGCAACACGAGAAGAAATCTTGAAAACCAACTTTATAGGGGCGAACCCTCTTAGGGTCGAAACCCTAAGAAGCGAAGCCCCTATGAACTTAAGAACCGAAGTCGAACCGAGAGAGGGAACCGAAATAGAAGCAAGAGAAACCGAGAGAAGGGACCGAAACAACAGCAAGCGAAACCGAGAGAGGGGACCGAACTCGCTAAAACCGAACTTCGCATGACCGAACCCGAAACCCGGAGGACCGAACTTACCTTCGCCTTCGCCTCTTCGCCTGCGAGATTCCTTGGACCGAACCACCTTTTGGTTCTCTTCCACAACCGAACCCACCTTCGGTTCTAGACTCTCAGGGACCGAGCCCTCGGCTCCAAAATCAGAAATTTCACAGATTTCGCCCTTCTTCCCGGTTTTCGACCATTTTCGCGTTTTAAGCCCGTTATTCATGATTTTGATGTGAGATTTTCACCAAAAATCATATTTTGACATATAAGACCCTAAATATTCATAATTTAAACACATTTTAAGGAAATCTTTATTTAAGAATAAAATCTAGTGGGTAAGATATTAAGGTGGAATGTTGACTTTACCTTAATGTTATGACACAAGCAACCCACCACAACCATTCCAGGGCCATACTCAGTCACTATTCCTCCATACTTAGTCAACTAGTTGTCCTTTCACACTATTTCACCAGCCCATAATCAAATCAAAGGGCTAGAAATCTTCACTTCTCCTCCCATATTATTCACTCTTTCTCAAAGAAGAATCAAACCCATTTCTCTCTCACTTTCTCTAAACTCAAGTTTGGAGGTTGTTCTTGAGCTTTTCCCTCCAAGTCTGGTAAGTGACTTCATCCTACACTTTATTATCTTACATATTTTCACTCAGCTCATGGATTCCTTACACAAATAACATCATATTTGTTACTAGATCTTCGAATCCTCAAGTATCTCCCAAGTGTTCTTGACTTGGAAACCCTTTTTCTTCATCATCTATCTACTGAAATCACTCAAGGTGAGTTCATACCCTAACATTTTCATCTTTTCTTCAAATTTTAGGGGGAGAATACAAGTTAAAACACCAACAACATAACTAAACTCAAAAATCAGCTTTCAACAGAAAAGTTAATGTTCATTCACGAACTGTTTTGGACATCTTAAACTTTTTACTTTTCAAAACTATATTAGGTGAAAATATTTCAGGTTTATACCTTTAAAATGACTACTTGCACATGTCCATACGATTTTTCTACAATTTATTGTGATTTTTACAAAACTGCCTATCACTGTAGTTACGAATTTAGACTTGTCTGTAAATATGAACATTTTCACACCAATTAGGAGCTTCTAAAAATCATAAAAAAAATTGTGAACAAACTAGACACATTTTATAAACTATCAGAGCTTACGGATCTGGTTTTCGATCTCGTATGATTTTTCTAAATCAATGTATAAATGGTAAAAACAACTTACAGATTACAACTTTATTAACACTTTGTAACATGTTGAGCAAAGTGTAAATCTTTGATGTCTTCACAATTTTCATGTGTTATCTGTCAGGATAAAACTATATTAAAAAAAACGTTCACTAAATTGTAATAACTATTTATTATTACAATAAATGCATGTTGAAGCAACATCCACATAATTACGTTTAGCTATATAATCTACTTATACAGAAAATGAATATTATACATTACGAACATTTTGATAAACTATAATAGGTATAGTTTATTTTACATAACATTACAAAAGAGTACATTTCTACAAACAAAAAGGGGTTTTCAATTTCACACTACGTAAATCTGTTAATGAATAAATTTGTGAGACATTCGCTTCACGTTATTTCCAAAGTAGCACAACAAAAGTCCTATAATTATAACCAGAATCTCTTGTAAGGAGAACGTGATAGTTGTGTATAGATCTATATTGGGTTTGACAAACCCACACCTTAGTTGCATGCAATAGCCAGACCGGCAGGTTTGGGGTGACAAATGTCATTAACATTTCGACGCCTGAAGAACGTCGTATACAAGGCCAACTAAGTCATAGTATGGTTATAATAACTCACATGGGGTATTAACAAACATAAGATTTACGGGATTTCCATTTAAACTAACAAGTTTATGTCGATTTTAACTTGCATGATTCACGATTTTATATGGAAAAATACTAGTATACTATTAGTCTTGACATTTAAGACTACAATACATTTTAAAAGGGAAAATATTGGATTTTTTTTGGAACAAACACTACTTTTACAAAGAAGGGTTTCAACATTTCATTCAAAAAGCTTATGAACTCACCAACTTAATTGTTGACACTTTTTCAAAACTACTTGTATTCTCAGGGAATCAATAAAACTAGTAAACAACGACTTTTGAGGATGGAACGCTAAGACGTCAATCATTGTATTTTTGTCAACATAATGTAATTGATTTAGAAACATGTAAACTCATACTATGACGTAACTTTTTCAATTATAATTATGTTGGTTGTTTGTACTTTGAGCACTATCATACTCATTGTTGTGATACTATACATGAAGTTCTCCACCCCCGAATGTTTCCGTCATCTTTGGTTTAGGGGTGTGACAGATTGGTATCAGAGCATTGTTTATAGTGAACTTAGTATATCAAACAACGTAAGATATATAAGCTCTAAATGTATTGGGACTAAAAGTCTCTGATTAAACAATTTTCAAATAACTATACTTTTGGAAATGAAATAGTTTCGTTATAAAAAGTATAAGTACGTACATGCATGCCAGTATAGTGACACATCTAGGATAAATCACGAAAAGTAAAATAAAAATGGATGAGTTGTACACTAACATTATGCCTCGGGGTATGTACTCAAGTCTAGGAGGAATATAGTCTAATCAACTATATTCGTCCGAGAAGTGACTAGCATATGTCGGGGGATAGTTGTAGTGGGCAACCAGTCCATTAACCTACCAACCCTCATACAAGAACCGCAATTAGAAACAAACAAATATTTAAAATATTATAGAAGTATTTTATGTTACTAAGAGTACAAAAATATTTTGTTTATGAGCCTCTTACACCCCTATTGTCCAAAATACCCTTTGGTCACACTTGGTCAAAACATTGGTTAAAGGTACTGATGAGCCTCATACTTCTATCTAGTTAATTTTGGCTTAACACATGTCAAACTAAAAATCATAATTCATGAAAGAAGTCTAAAACATCACTTTTCCCATTTTACCACTTAACTCCAAGACACAAATCAAGGCTTTAATCACTATCCAACATTGTCATCATCCAATAAGGTCTAAAGCCCATTTCATTAAAGTCCTGACCTTTCCTAAATTCATTTATTGTTCACAATCCTGAAATGTGATGTCTTGTAGAGCTCAATTACCATACAAAAACTTTGTTCTATATATTTTTGAAATTTGAGAAATAAAATAACCAAAAAGTTCGAAACTTGTAATTTTTTTAAATTGTTTTTTTTTTTTTTTCAAAAGCTAAGTTCGAAAATTATTTCTTCTGAAAAATTGTTTGACATTCCAAACTCCTTGTTTCAATAGGTTGAATAATTCATATATAATTCAAATATTTTTAATTTTTTTGATTTTGGAATTTATTTTTCATGTTTTTAGGTTGTTCCAAATTTGTTTATATTCTCTAGGTTGTTCATTAATTTCAAACCCGTTATTCACGTTAGATATACATAAAAATATATAGAGAAGATAGAAAAGAAGGGAAAAAATTAAAAATCCAATCTTCTTCATTCAAAATGAAGATTTAAGAAGACGATTAGGGAAAATATATATATATATATATATATATATATATATATCATTATTATATACAAAAATGTTTTTGTCTTAATAAGGGTACGTATAATTCACGCACGTCTTTTCTTTGGCGCGTGTTATTGACGCTAACCTTTATTTTTTTGGGCGTGAATTTTTTAGTCGGCTTAGGTATCGTGAGTCATATAGTAGCTTTGCCACTTCTTCTTCCAGAGATCTCGATGGTGATGGCAGTGTCGACTTCATCATAGTCCTGAAATCCATTTAAAACATAATATCAAATTTGGAGTTACAAATCCAAAATCAAAACCAAAATAGATGCCAAAATTACTTCAAAATTGCAGTTAGAAATCAATCACTAATTCCCTGCTAAGTTTTCCGTTTCTTGGCTAGCCTTCTCATTTTTTTTCTTTATTGCATTTAACACACACGTAGATACACACATATCTGCACAAACAGGTACCACTTTAACCCTTTGTTCTTATTCTTGTACATACACCACACATGGATATACATATACATATACATATACATATACATACCTGATGTATCCATACACACAATTGGCTTCAATATTTCTGCCATTTTAATATTAAGCAAAGTATAAGAGAGAACCACAGGTTCTCCAACTTGCCTATTATTTTCAACCATCACACACTTCATCAAAATGTATAAGTCAATAACTCATGATTTTCCACATCATTCAACACTAACACTCCATTAGTTCCACAACTTCTCAATGATAATCACAATTTTTAAAATATTCAAGAAATGAATCGAAACCAAAGATAAATAGAGAAAAAGAAAGAAAGAAATAGAGAGAGGATAAGTAAAACCTGGTTAAGAGCTTTCGATTGATAATCATTTTGAATAATATGACCTGCATAAGAGAATGAAAACAGAGTTAAGAGCAAAAAAACCCAAACTATGGATATGTTATTTACATCCAAGATCAGTCAAAAAGTTAAGAGCTCTCGTTTGATAATCATTTTGGATAATATGAACTGCAGAAGAGAATAAAAACAGAGTTAAGAGCAAAAAAACTCAAACTATGGATTTATTATTTATACCCAAGATCAGTCAAAAACATCATAGTTCATTCACAAGATAAAAAAGAAATAAAGAAATCGACATGTATATGTATTTCAAAACCTTGCAACCCTTCATCTAAGATTTTCACATCTAGGTTTGATATCTGAAACCCTAGATGATGTATTGCTTTCTCTCCCTCAGGATGTTGATAATTTCAATTTTTTGTTTGGCCAATAAAGAAAGATGTTATACAAAATTAGATAGAAAAGAGAAAAGTGAGAAGAGAATGGGAAATAAAAAGATTTAGGTAAAACTAACTGCAGGGAAACCTCTTGAGTTTCTAACGATTAAAGCAGCGATGGTGGTGTTGATGGTGGTGCGGTAGATAAACAAACGACTCATGGGTGGTTGATCGTAGCATAATGAAAACCGTAAAAATAAAGTCCAACAAAGATAAAGAAACAGATTTCAAAATACCAAAATCGAGAGAAACATAAATTAATCTTACCTTCATAACAGACGTCGATGTAGCCGAGACGTATCCAGGCCTTCTTCCTTCGGTAAGGTTTCCATCAGTAGAGGATTTATAGTTTCAATATGGTGATTAACAAGGATAGGAACAAGACGGATTTAGGAGCAAAATTGGTTAGCTTTTAGGTTTTGTCAATGCATACCATTAGTGACGACGGTAGTTTTGGTTGCTGGTGGCATCTAGGGCATTTAGAGAAAACGGGGAGGGAAGTGTATCCTCTTGATTCAAACCACCTCTCCTTCCCTGGGCTCCGATGTATCGTTCTTTTTGCGTTTAGATTTTTCAACTTGATGATTAATTTGGAATGGATACTTGTGGAATAACAATAGGGTCTGAAAGGCTATAGGGGCGGAAGCCAAAACCAAACCCTAAATCGCAGTTGAAGAATGAGAATGATTTATCGAATAAACCTTATCGAGGAAGGAATACAATATTTCATAATTGAATTTTACGTATTTTCGGGATAAATGCATATGATTGAGCGAGAAAGACGCAGAGACACGGGATAAGGCTAGCCGCATAAAACTGTTGTACATGGTGTTGTAAAAGTTATACCTCTTAAAATTCAAAAAATGTTGAATATGCTTTATAATATAGTTAATATATATATATATATATATATATATATATATATATATATATATATATATATATATATATATATATATATATATATATATACTAGCCGTATACCCGCGCAAAGCGGCGGCGAAAAATAGTTACTCATTCGGCAATAAGTTCTATACAGAAACATGTTAGATTTCAAGTAACACAAAACATATGCATATTGTTATCAATCGGTTTTACGACAACAAATAAATGTAACCCTCGCAATACAAAAGAAACTAAATATTTTGGTGTTTAGTGTACGTTTATAGTCCTTCATTTTAGAAATTAGGGCACATCCAATTTATGCTTTTGGAATCCATTATACACACATTGTGTGCAGTTTGCAATGGTCCGAACGTCAACCGATTGAAATTTAAAGAAAAAAATTACAATTTTAGAATTTAAAAAAAAAAACAATTCCAAATTGTGTAAGAGAATTTGCATGTAGCATTTACGAGCTGTTTGGTCATTCAAGCATTGTTTATACATAAGGCATTGAAAGTTTGTAATGTTATCGCCTACTACTTTCGAAGTGTATTGCTTAAAAAAATATATTGTAAGAAAATGAAAACAAGAAAACAAACAGGGAATACATAAGTGATAAGGAATCTCAATGAATTAGATCAGGTGAGTCATGACAGTCAAACAATGCAATAAGAAAATTAATATATATACCAGATCTCAATTGACATGTATAAGAATCAGGGTACATATATTCCAAAACTTTAGTTGACTATATATTAGCTTGAACATTCTCTATTGTATACCCTCCACCTCCATTACCTACAAATTGAGTAAAAAAGAAATGTTAGGCCTGACATTATTTGTGTATAAGCAAGTCTGTGAAGCAAAAAACTCATTCAATATTTTAAAAATCAAATTCAAATATAAACACATGTGTGCACTCCTCAATCAAACCCATTTCTGAAAGAGGGGGAGGGGTTGGGGGAATATTATCAGTTTTGAGAGAAATAGTAATGTCATTAATATCTTTTGCAACAAAACAACCTATTCTTCAAAATTTAAGACACACTAAGCCCATTAGACTCGACAACCTACATGTATAATTTATAAAAATGATTGTTTTACCCTATTCTCGGTTCATCTTATTATTCAATAAACATAATAGCCAAATTTAATTACATTCAGAACTTCTTGCTTCAGTGACCATCACAAGCTACAAGATATGAAGAAAAAAAACTGAAACTAAATCATAACAACTTACGTATATGATAAACTCGCCACCACCTGTGATAAACCTTGAGAGGCATAACCCACATGAGTAACAACAAAGCCAAAAAAAAGCTTAAAACTGAACTCCCTTTACCGTGTTACCTCCGAAAAATATGGACGTGTCCTGATTCACCCAAGCTGTTGTTGCATGCTATTTTTCTTCAACATTATCTTCAAAACTAAGATTATTATTGCACAATAGCCATAAATGTTGAAGAAATGAGTCAAAAGCTATTAGTCCACTATACACTTTTGATGCCCAATATAGTATATAATATATCCCGTATCAAACATGAATGCGTAACAAATACTCTTTATTATTAAAGGAAAAAACAGACTATTTGTGATTATTTTTCTGAAATAGATGAAGCCGGAAAAAAAACCTAAACTAATACCTGAATTTTTTACTAATAATGGCTTAAAGAATCATTTTAGGAACAATTTAGAACAAATACCTACATGATCATTATAGAATCCGATAGATTGTGGGAAATAAAAAAAAAAATCATAGTTCAAGACTTTTGAACTCCTTTAGTCATCATATAATAAAATAGACACTAAAAAAAATTAGAAAATATGAAATCCAAAATATAAGAAAAAGAGATGCTACCAGTTAGGCTTGTGATGACTGGTCGAAGTTCCTCTCCCCATTGACTTAGACTGCTCCATGACTGACAAGCTGGTGGAGGAGCAGGATATAGAGGCGAAGTAGATTCAGATCGTCCTTCAATGACAACACATAATAGAAAGGCTTCAAATTTCTTAACAAACAATTTGAAATATTATAACTAAACTCATTTTCGGTGAAGTATTACCCTTAACTGAAGTAAAGCCTGTCGAGAAATATTGAACCCTTAACAACTTATTTAACACAAAATTATGTATCAGATCTCTCAAGTACTTAGAAACCAAATATCATACAAGACAATAGATTTGTGCAGAGTAATAGTGAAGAGAGAGGTTCGAGATTCTTGCATGCAAAATTTGAATAGAAACTACTTGGTGGTGAATCGATGCCGGTGGTTTCTGGATGTAGATCCAGATCCATGGTTTATGGATCTATAATCATGTTGAACTATGGATTTCATCTCTCTTTTCTCTGTTGTTGAAATGTATTCATAGCTCCACAAATATGTTAAAGTTGAAAAAAAAATACTGTATATAATAAGCAAATGACTTTAGGATGAAATCGTTGCACAAAATCATATTGCAAATTATAATTAAATTAACAAATCCTCGTGTATCTTCTCATTGGTTATTGGGGTATATCCATATTTGTAGAGCAAAACCCTACACAACCATGAGGAAATCTGAAAGAAAAATACGTGAACCTAAAATCAGAGAGAGCTAAAACATAAAACATCAAGAAATTTGAAAGCCTAATACCAAAAAACAAAACACCTTAATCAGAAAAAAGATAAATCAGAAAAACCCAAGAAATCAAGATTATTCAGAAAAAGGATAAGAATCAAGAGCCACACACGAAAGGATAAAGTTCAAAAACTTTCAATTTAGTTTACACCATATCCGCCTTCCAGAAATCTAATGATTCAAGGTCTATGATTTTCTTTATATATCTTAGATAATTGAAGTCATAAATCTGAAATATGTTTATGATTAAACATACCAGGTCCAGAACATGGAATTGATGGTGATATACGGCTAGGGTTTTTGATGCAAAGGGAGATGGAGGGACTCGATAGAGTGATGGAGAATGAAGAGTCCGAACTCATGGAAGCAAACCCACAATCAAAACTTTAAAATATATTATTTACCTCTAATTGGATAAGAAACACATTCCTCATCTTTATACTTTAAACCCCCAGGCCCCAATAAAACTCCAACTTGTTGCCGCCAATCCTTTAATCACTTCTTCTGTTTCTTTTCTTCACCATTTATTGTTGTTACAACTGCAAAAATATTCAAAATGAGAACAAAACTCCTCAAAATTACAAGTGATAAAGCTGTAAATTCAATTACATTTTGAATGAAACAATAGAGAAGGGGGGAGTCCATTACCTAGATGACAAAACGAAGAAGACGATTGTGATTTCCATAAAAACCCTGCAAGAAAAAATTTGAATGTGTTGCGTAAAACAACAAAACCCATAAAAATCCACAAAGAGAGAGGGTGGGCTTGTTACCTGGAGGACAAAACTGAGACAATGATGGTGATTTTAATATCTTATCTCAGCATTTGATCCTGCTAATACGATTATACGAACCTGTTTAATAACTTGTAGCGCTACTTTAAAAAATGGACCATGTACCAGAGAAAAAATATAGAAAGTTTCGATTTCCTTACGTTGATGACATGGGTGACCACTGACCAGTGATTTAAGGCGGTAGTAAGAGGGAGAGAGACCCCAATGGCGGTGTCGATGCGGTGTTGTGGAGATGGTGAATAATGATCGGGATGTTAGAGAGAGTAGATAGGAGGGATGTGGTGGCGATGATAAACGGTGAGAGAGAGAGAGAGAGAGATTAGGATTTGAGAGACTGAAAATGATGGAGAAGACGGTGCCAAGTTCCTCGATTTAGAAGCTACTTTAAACAAAGGCACGAGAAACCAAATGATAAGTTTGGGCGGATTCAATTTTGTTAAGAAACATGGGGAAGGCGTCCGATATATCGGGAGGAGATAAGAGCCAAAGTAGTATAGAAAGACTTGTAGATATAATAGATAATATTATTATATTAAAGATCAGTTGTACTTTAAGCATAAATATTTGAACGTTTTAAAAAATATTATTATTTTATTCAATCTATTTTTAGTAATAGTAGGATTTCTTTTATAAGATAGTAAAGATATATATATATATATATATATATATATATATATATATATATATATATATATATATATAATGAAAAAGTTGTTAAAAATCCAAAATTTTGAAAATCGTTATTACTAAGCTTGATGAACTTTCATGTTAGGTTGTTATTGTGTAATATTTTTCTTAGAAAATATGGTTGGGTTAATGACTCTTGATTATAAATGAAAATGTTTTATTTCTTATATGTTTACAATAGGACTAGCTTAGATATTTGTGTATTACATAATTAAAACAAAAATTAAATAGAAGTAAATTATATTAAGGTTGTCTAAAACAATATTATCCAACAAGATCCTACCAAAATGATTGAACAACATGATAATAGGGTGAAAACAACATGATAATAAGGGTGAAAATAAGGATATTATGGATATCCAAATATGAAATAACATAGCTCACATAAAAAGTGAGGATGCAAGTTGAAGAGTTCTCTTTTGTCCTTCAGTGGAAATTTCATATGGACATTACAACGTTGGTAAATCATAATATTTCGCATATCATCTGGCATGTTCGTGTTCATATTCATTTTGTTTCACTATGTTGAAATCAGAATATGACTGAATACCAAGAATCCAAGAAGTGTAAACTAAGATCCAATCTTCAAAAGTTATAGTTTACCTCCTAATGAAGTTGGTAACCAGGTGAAATATTCAACCCACTAAACTTTGCACCAACCATTGTATCCAAGAAGAAAAAGTTTTCCAATTGTAACAAAATTACCATTTTATCCCTAATACATATATTCATAATTTTGTTTGTTTACAAGGTAGTTGGACTGTTGGCATTTCTAGGGTATAATTGTTGGGTTGTCAACCCAACAAATGAAAAACAAAAGTATATAAATAAAATAAAATAAAATAAAATGTTGCTTAGTATACCTAAAAGATATTATAGCTAAAGTCACAGGTCGAATATATAGGGACACAAAACAATTGTTATACACCTATTTGCATAGGATGTAAAACTTAGAGATTATGAGGTGTTTGACTTAGTTTTTTAAAGCCAAAAATTCTTTTTGAAAAAGAAAAAAAAAACGAAAAATGTTTGGTAAATTAGTTTTAAAAAATTACTTTTGGAGTTTTTATACAAGGAAAATCAATTTTTTGGAAAAATCATGAAATCCCGATTTTTTGTAACTTTTCCAAAAAAAAACTTTTGGGCTTTAAGAAGCTAAACCAAACACCTTCTTAAAATAAAAAATAACAATAAGAGGATGATAATTTTTAATTATTTAAAAAGAAAACTAAAATTATTTAAAAAGAAAACTAAGACTAGGCTTTTTCTTTTTTGAAGAAATTAGATTTTGAGAGAATTCATGTTCCACGTTATATTCAACTACACGAAATTGATGTTTAGATAGTTTTGTACCTGGCAATATTATTATGCTCTAATATTATTTTTACTTGTCAATAAGTTATTTTAACCATATCTAACTTTATCAACCGTAATCCAAATAAATTCTTAGAATAATATTGAGAAGTTGCATTAAATTCAATATAAATATTCCCAATAATATTCAATATTTATCATAAAATCATAAAACGAATATGTTATTTTATGTTCACATCCAATTAACTCCGATTTTTTAACCAATTTAATGTTTGTTACTTGTATTAATTCATAAAACAGTTATGAATTTTATAAATAAAATAAATTTACTATCAGTCAAACCAATTTGCGTGGCTATTCATTAAAAAAAAAATTAAGCACTTTATTAAACCAACATATAAATCATTAGATTAAAAACAAATCATCGAAATATATGTTAATTTTTTTATTAATACTTGTTAACGTTATATGTTATTTTTTATTTCATGATTTAATAAATTTCATCAATATATTATTATGATAACAGTTTATCTCAATTTGTAGTTTTTAAAATGTGGATAATAAATTAATAAAAGTTTAATTTAATACTTTTTATTCTTATATTTTTTTTAATGATTATAATATTTTATAGATGGATAACTTTTTCACATAAGAAAAATGCTTTTAAAACTAATTATAACTCAAACAAAATCTTAAAAATTGGTATTCACTTTTATATTAAATCCTATTTTCCAAATACATTACATATTTGAAATGCATTTTAGTTCTAATAGAGTTCAAATGCAAATATATTTACACATTGCAAATACTACCAAAAATCCCACAATCCCAATACCCCTATATTCTTTTGTTTTATAAAAAAGGTTTATCGGATGATATAAAAGTTAATCTAAAAAATATGTTTTTGGCTTCATAATCAGTCTTCTCAAACGAAGTAACATACCCCTTGGCACAGGTCAATGGACATCCAAACAACTCCCAACAAGACACCTTGGCGACCGTCAGTTCGACCAAGATCTCCTCCATCTGACAAACGATCAAGCTCCATGATTGCAGACGTCTACTCTATCTACGCAAGTCACTACTGTCCAATAGACAGTATGGCCTTGCGACAAAAGGCAACAAAGGTGATGCTAGTAGCATTAACACCTCAACCAATCACAAGCTTTGAGATAGTGAAGAGCACGATCATCTAATCAATGCATCTGATCCTTGTCGGATCTAACATCTTTATCTACTATATAGACTGGCTGTGAGACCTAACTAATATATCCTTTGTCAAACGAAAAAAACTAAGCTCTCTATCACCCATACTCTCACTACACCATTTTTCTCAAGTCGCTAACTTGACTGTCAGAGCGTTTTCTTGGGAACCCAACATATAGAATAGTTGACATATTCATTTCAGTTGTGACCTTCCAGATCACTATCATCGCAGCAGTCGAGAAGACCTTCCAGAGATTTAGTCACATCAATATATATATATATATATATATATATATATATATATATATATAGGAGTAGGATCAAATGAGAACACTTAAAAGGTTAAGAACGCGAGAACAAATCTATACTATGTAAATATTTAGATCTAAGGCTATTACTAATCGGACTATTTATGTAAATTCTTAAACTACTGACATTAAAGTATAACTTTAAAATTGTCAAAAGGGTATAAAAGTAATTACAACTTTAGTAATTCCTATAATTTCTCAATCTCACCTATTTCCTTTTATTTTCCCGTCTTTATCATCCTCCCTCTCTTGTATACCTAGGGTTTCATTAACAAATTCGCCTCTTTTCGTCATCGTCATCTCATGATGTACCAACCATCGAGGCTCATCCCTCGTCTAAATGTCAGTTACACACAGTGTTTCCCTCTTTGAATCCTGATCGATTTCAACTACAACAAGGTTTCACTTTCTCTTAAACAAGCAAACAAAATGGATAACACGAGGAGGATACAGAGAGAGATCGAGAAGGGGGGCGATGTAATAGCGGTGTTAGAGGCGAAGTTGTTGATGTCGCACTGTATTGGGCGGCCCAGCAAGCCGATTATGAACCTGGTACTTCAAAGTTGTGGTTATCGTTATTATACATGCCTTTCTTCTTCTTGTTCTTCATGTTTTGATTTTCTGAGATTAATTTCTGATTTTCTCCTATGAGTTTCTGTATGCATCTGTTTTTATAGAACTGTTATTGGTTAGAATGTTGTTTGTATGCGATATATGTTTGCAGATTAATGAATTGTGATTGTGTAATGTGTAGTTAAGGACTAGATGGGTGTTTGGGTGATGTCGATGCTTTCTTGTTGTCGCAGGTGCCTGGGGGTGGGAAGAAAAATAAAAGTAGATGATTATGTGCGTTCGGTTGGGAGTGGTATTAACCAGGGGCATTTTTGGTACTTTTCTTTTTCTAAACATGTCTGGTCCTGGTTTGATCTTTCTGATGGCTTTATTGATTGGTTGGATCATAATTATATGGCGAAAGAGGGAAGAATTAATTGTTCAAGGCGAGATCGATATGGGGATTTTTTGACTGAAGGGTATTTTGGGAATAAGGTTAAGAATTCTATGGCGGTGGTTGTGGGTTGGTTCTTGTTGACTCAGATTAGCCGACATAGATTCAAGAAGATGGGTGGGTTCACAAGGATTAAAGGTTTTTTAACTGTACAGGGAGGATAAAGAGCGAGGGCATTTTTGGAATATATAAGTTTTTTTGATGAATTTTGCGCCTGGTTTGATATGCGAGGTGATAGGATTGAAGATTTTCTTATGTGACAAGCCTTAAATGAAGTTCTTTTTTATTATTTTGTCAATTCTTGGAAGCAAGGGCTTTGTGGTCATTCTACTATGAATTTATTCATATGTATTCATTTATGAATAACGTTGTAGTCATGTGTGAATGTTTGTATTTATTTATGATAGAATGTGTATTAATATATAAATAACAGTGTATTCATTTGTGAATTGCAATGTATTCGTATGTGAATGATTATATTTTTTTTTTATGAATAGTAGTGTATTCATGTGAATGGGTGTATTTATTTATGATTAGATGTATTCATTTTAGGAAAAAATGATAATTTTTACACTATTTTTTATTTTTCAATTTATGAAAAATGCATTGAATTATTTGTAATTTAATGTGTTTTCATTTATGATTGGAAGTGTATTGAGTTGAGATTGGACTTATATTCTTTTTTTTTTTGAAAAACAAAAACGTGAATAGTAGAAAATAATATTTTTTTAAGATTTTCTTTTCAGATTTAATATAAAAGGAAATATTAATTTTTTTAGGTAATTTTTTTGAAATTGTCATAAATAATTTTTGGGAAAAATCATAAAAAAAATATTTATATATATTTCATTAACAAAAAGTAAATATTAATTTTGTTAGGTAATTAAAATCATTATCCCTAGATTTTAGGAAATCATTAATTAATATTTATATAAAGTTACTAATATACCCTTATAAAATGATTGGTCAAGAACTGTTCTCGCGTTCTCAACCTTTTAGGTGTTCTCATTTGATCATCTCCTTATATATATATATATATATACATATATATATATAACTACATTGTGGTAATACAAACAAGGGATAATGACTTCAGAGGGTAACATACTTTTGATTTTGATCACATTTGGTCACTGAACTTTTTTTCATGATCTATTAACCCTTTAACTTGTTGATTGGTGCAAATTTTCCCCTTCCGACTGGTTTTTGCCTGTTTCAATGAATTTATTGATCCTACGTGTCAGTTTTGATCCTAAGTAGCATCTAGGGTTCTTGTTATTAAAGGAGGGGCGTTTGTTGTTCATTTATTGTGCTCTAATACCCCGTTGCCCTAATACCCGATGGCTTCCTCCTACAGCATCTCATCCTCCCTCAATCGATCAAGCAAGAAATCCACAGTGAATGATCCAAAAACTTGTGATTGTGGGTTCCCTGCACGTATTCTAACATCAACAACACCAAAGAATCCAGGGAGGCATTTCATGGTGTGCAATGAGGTAAGCAATTTCACTTAAATTTTCCCTCTTTTCTGATTCATTTATTCCAGATTTGAAATCTCACTTTGAAATTTTATTGTGGAAGGGTAAATGCAAATATTGGAAATGGTTGGATGTAGAACCTGTACAGATGCCTTTAATGGAAGTGGTGGAGGGAATGAAAGCTGAATTAGTAGCATTGAAGACCGAAGTAGAGAAGGTGAAGGAAGACATGGAACAAATGAAGAAGGAAAAGTACTCTGATGCCATTGCAATGAAGGAGAAAATATATAAGTTTACCATTGGATTTCTTTTTCTGATCATCGTGTATATGATGAAATGAAGTCACATGATGTATTGAAAGATGTTGTTAGAATAGAATAGAGTTGTTATCTTAACTTCTTGTTGGAATGGAATGAAGTAACATTGATTGTAATGGAAAATTTAATTATAAAGAAGCATACATATTAACTGCATACATATTAACTTTGATTGGAATGGAATCACAAAGAATGGAATGAAGTAACTTTGACTGGAATGGAATGACCAAGAAATATTTTTGACTGGAATGGAATCATAAGGAAGCATACATATAACAATGAATACATATTTGATTTTGACTGGAATAGAATCACAAAGTAGCATGCATATAAAGAATTAGTTTTGACTGGAATGGAATCACAAAGTAGGATGCATATAAAGAATTAGTTTTGACTGGAATGGAATCATAAAGTAGCATACATATAACAAATGCATATAATAAAAAAAGTAAGTGAATGTGGTGGTTGGATTCATTGTAATACGCCATTAATATTCTACAGTTATATAAGTTTTTGTCTGCATACACAAAAGTAGTTTCTAGGTAACACAAAAGATTCCTGCATAGACAAAAGAAGGGCCACCATGTGCCCATACACCCACTTGATAGTACCATAGAAAAGCATAATAAAAAGACTACTACTTTGTCTTTACATCACAACTGCCTTACAAAAGATATTCCTACCCACCCACTATTATCCCCTAAATTAATCAATAACTGAAGGGTTATCTGCATTGCTCCCAACCCCAGGTATCTGCCTCCTTAATGCTTGTTTGATAATCCGTTCAGAATATTTCCTCCTTCCACTTCTACTAACTGGGACCCTTCTTCTTGGCATGGGGGCAGGTGGTGGTGGAGGAGGTTGTTGGGCTGCAGGTGGTGGTGGAGGAGATTGTTGGGCTGCAGGTGGTGGTGGAGGAGGTTGTTGGGCTGCAGGTGGTGGTGGAGGAGGTGGTGGTCCTTCATTGCCCCTGGATAAACTTGGGTCTGCTCCACTGCCCCTGGAAGAACTTGGTACTGCAAACAAAAATTAAAATGTCAATTTTTTGTTCAAATGATGTAATTTTTTAAAAAATATTCACCTGATGTATTGCTTTGTTGGTTAGATGGACACTTTTTCTTATTGTGACCTGGTTCCTTACAAATACCACACTTTATTATGCTACCCCTTCTTGAGACAGTTTGTCTACTTGATCCACTCAACTCTCGTTCAATTGCATCCCTCTTCCTTTTCACAGATGGCCTACCAGGTAATCTTCTTCTTTTGGGAGGCAAAGGCTTATGGTATGGAACATCTGGCCACATTTCACTACTATTGAGAGGATTAATGCTATATTTGTAGCATTTTAGGTAAGCCTCAGTAGTGTATGATTGGGACACATATGCCTCAGCATCATGATTTAAGTAAGATATTGTTGCCACTCCATGTAAGCATGGTATCCCTGTAAGTTGCCATATTCTACAGGCACACTTCTTTGCAATTAGATCCACTCCATATGCAACATCAGTGAATCTAACCTCATACTTTTGATAACCACAAGGAGTAACTCCCCACAATCTGTTTAAGCATATTAACATCAGTGAATCAATAACACATCCTCATAATTAACATAAGCATATTAAAGTAAAATAATTACCTCTGTTTAACCTTCAGATGTTCTATACGCTTCCTAATAGTTGGACATATAAGCAAATCCCATTCCATTCCTTCAACTCTTTGAGTGTATATCCTTTCCATCACAAATAACCTAATCTCCTCCAGCATAGTGATTATAGGTCTCCTTCTAGCATGCCTAATAGCAGAATTGAAACTCTCACTGACCCCATTCTCCACTGCATCACAGTCTCTTCCTTCTTGAAAGAATGCCTTAGACCAGGTAGTAGGATCTCTGTCTATAAGGTAATCATAAGCATGAGTATCAATAGATTTGATGTTCTCCATTACACCTCTGAACTTCTCCACAGTACTAGCCCTTACAGCCCTCCAAAATAACTTTATGTATTGTTGACCAGTAAACCTTTTATTAAAATTGGCCAGAATGTGTCTAGCACATTGTCTATGTTCAGCTTCTGGACATCTTTCCTTAACTGCTTGTAATAACCCCTACAAATCACAACATCATTATGAGTGAAAAAGCATAAAAATGAAGCATAAAAATGACCTAGTACTAACCTTGTGTCCATCAGAAAGAAGGGTAATGCCTGCACCAAGACCACCATTAATGTCATCCATAAGCAAATCTATGAACCACTTCCATGTTTCTTTATTCTCAACACATACCACAGCCCATGCTAAAGGGTAGATGTGGTTGTTTGCATCTCTCCCAACAGCTGAAATAACTTCTCCTCTAACTATACCCTTTAAAAAGCAACCATCAAGCCCAATTACTGGCCTGCACCCTTCTAACCAACCATCCCTTACAGCTTTGAAACACACATAAAACTTAGAAAACAAAGTTGTGGAATCTGGCATGATGTCTACATCCAATCTCACAGTAGACCCAGGATTTGACCTGATAATTTCCTCACCATATGACCACAATCTCCCATAATGTTCAATTAAACTTCCTTCAATCTCTTGTAATGCAAATTTCTTTGCATTTCTGCATTGCCCCACACTCACATTTATGTTGAATGTTGTTGACACTTTAGCTTTCATCTTCCTTGCACTCATTTTGGGGTTCTCTATAATTTGACTCATAAAATGTTTCCCTATCCATCTATAAGTTACAATTGACCCAAACTTAAACACCCTACAACAATTATGTTCATTCACTAGAGATTTGATCTGAAAAGTCTTTTCTTTACCCATCCAGGAGGCCCATAGTCTGAAAGGGCAAGATGGTGACTTATTCTTTTTGCAACATTTCACTAACACTCTATCAGAGTCATTTTTTTCAAACCATAGATCATACCCATTAGCAACTGCATAATTGCTTAACATATGTTTAAGCTCAGTAGGGTTAGAAAATCGCATACCTATAATTGGTTTCATCTGATCCCATGGCTGTCTCTCATCATACACAGGGTACTGGGGTGGCACGTATTCATCATCTTGATCTTCACTCTCTATAGGTTCACAAAGGATGTTTAAAAATCTATCACGTGCAGTTTTGTTTGCTGGAAATGGATAGGTAGCATCATCTTCTTCATGATCAACAGAATATGAATCTTGAATAACTGAATCCTCATCTTCATCTAAGTCTTCGTTTTCACTTTCACTTTCCTCAGCCTCAATCCAGTCGAAGATAGGTTCATTATGGTGATCCACATATACATTCATTCTCTTGTCATTAGCATACGCCAAATCCAAAAATTCCTTGTAATCACCGTTGTTCACCAGTGTATGAATTCCAAGACCTAAAGACTCTTGTGGAAGGCAGAAATAGATGTCTTTGCTTCTCGAGTTGGTGAGCTTGTGAAGGAATTCCATGAATTGCTCATACCTAAACCCACTGAAGTCAACATCTCGCACTGATGCTCTGTTGGGATCAAAGTAAACTAAGGGATTGGGTGCAAACTGACCATTGTAGTGGAAATCCACTACAATGAAGTTCTGATCAGTAGGATTTGGAGATGATGCCATAGAACGGTTGAAGGAGATGAATGATCGATGGAGAATTTCGTGACCTAGTCGAGTTTAAGGACCAAATGAGACTTCGGGGTGTGGTTTAATGAGACGGAGACGAAAAATCGGGCCCTACATGCCACCTCTTTCGCCACGTAAGATAAAAAATACACGTAGGATCAATAAACCGTTTGAAACCGGCTAAACCCGGTCGGAAGGGGAAAATTTGCACAAATCAACAAGTTAAAGGGTTAATAGAGCACGAAAAAAAGTTCAGTGACCAAATGTGATCAAAATCAAAAATATGTTACCCTCTGAAGTCATTATCCCTACAAACAATTTAAAATATTTTTATATTATAGCTTTTAACTCACAATACTTTATATAAATCATAATATGCTTTGAGAATATATAATTTTTATCTACAAAATGAATGTTAGTTTTTATCGCAATCTCAAATAAAATAAGATGCATTTAATATTTTTATTATTAGAATATGAGTGTTTTTATATCATTATAAAGTTTTTTTTTCTACATCTCTCTAAAAGAAAACATTAAGCAATATTGTAATCTTTACATTAACGTAAATATATCACATTGTTCGTCAATTAATATTAGATTTATTATATAAAATATCATTAGTTTAAAAAATATAGGGGTGAGCATGATGCGGTTTGGTGCGATTTTAAGGACAAACCGAACCGCAAACCGCAAGGTGTGGTTTTTGTATTCTTAAAACCGTTGGGTGCGGTTTTCCAATGGTTCGATTTTTCGGTTTCCAAATTTGGTTTCAGTTTGTACGGTGCGGTTTCGGTTTTAAACCGATTCTAAAATTTGGTGTGGTCTTTGATGTTTTTTGGAGTATTTTTTTTTTTAAAAAAAAAACACGATAACAATGTGCATGTAAGCTTGTGTGGTGCAATTTTTTTCACTTTTTGAAACCATTTATTTGTAAAGGTTTATTTTCAATACAAAATAAATTATATAAATCAAAAGTTGTAAGTGACTTAATATATACAATGGTTGACTAAGAAAAAAAAATTTGAATTTTGGTTTACTAGTTATAACCTTATAACATATGATTAATTAGTGAACTACTTTGTTGTGGTTTTAACTATAAAAATAAAAACAAAATAAAAAATAAGTTTGGAAAATGATTTGGAATCCCGATTAAATGGTTAAAATCAACTATCAAAGTCTAAAGTCCAAATATAATATGTATTAATATTTCTTAGTATTTTAAAAAAATATGTATATATTGTAAAATATAAATATAAATTAGTGATATTTTATAAATCTTTGGTGCGGTTCGGTTTTGATGGACTAGTTTCTTGGTAAAAACCGCACCGACCCGCAAACCTTCGGTTTTTGCAAAAATGAAATCCGCACCATTGGTTTTTGCATCGGTTTCGGTTTATTGGTTGCGGTTTGTTGTGGTTTTGTCGGTTTATTTTTAGTCGGTTCGGTTTTTGCTCACCCCTAAAAAAATAAATTAAATAATTTTTTTGTCATTGTCATTGAAAAAAAAATGTGTTTTTATAATTCAATTGTAACTTTTGTTTATATTATATTTAGAAAGATACAACTTTATATATTAAACAACTAAACTCTATACTCATGACTATTTTAAGTGTATAGTTATATTTTTTTTACGACACAAGAAATACACCTAGTATATATAAGATAATATTTAAGAGGAAAATCTTTAAAAATGGTCCCTATGATTTCCAAAAGAATTCGGTTTCGTCTTTATTTATTTTTTGTCTTCAAAGATGAACCCTGTGATTTAAAAACCTTTAGTTTTATCTCTAACTTTGTCATTTGTCTTTTGTTAAGTCTGAACATGTGCAAGACATGCGAGGGAAAACCCATCTTTTACATACCACATAGACCATTTATGAAATTTTGGGGGTAAAGACTATTCAAGATTTAAAAATTGATTATTTGTTATCTGGAATAAAAAAATACACAAACACCATATGGAAGTCCGAAATCCGCATATAGTCGGATAATCTCTTATACAAGATAGGTTATTAAGATTCACCCAGATCGAAAAATAAGAATTCATCAAAGCAACCACCAAAACACACTTCTTTTAGCCCATAATCTTGATAAAATCTAACATATCATCAAGATGTTGCAGCCATGGTTATTACTCAAAGCTCATAAACATATAACTACCCAAATACAATCACTTATACCAACTCGAAGGCAAATAAGCATGAGCATAATAACCAGTTTTCCAATGATTCAACACCACAACTTCCCTCACTGCCCAAAACGAAACAATCATCGCACTAACCATAGTTGCTCTCTATATCATTTAATCTTTTATCCTAACAATAACTTGCGTTATGAAAGGCAACAACAACCCTACAGTCATGAACACAAATCCAACATACAAACCTTTAACACCAAACTGCATCCTAACACCCTTAAAGAAGAAAATCAACTTATTCGGATCCTTTCTATCCATAATGTAACACTCCGAGTTCATAAGTGCAAGTTCAGGGTGCTTGGTGTAATTAAGAAGGATCGACTCGACGAGTCCATGGATAGACTCGGCGAGTCGAGTCGCAATTTTGGACGCGAGTTAAGTGATCAACTCGTCGAGTCGGTAGCTGGGACTCGACGAGTTGATGCTGAAGAGAGAAAGCCCTAATTCTGGGGGTTTTGCCGTATATAAGGAACATAACAACCCTTCTTCAGCCTCCTTACCACCCTTGAGAGCCTACAAACCCTAGAAATCGAGTGGAACTCCATTGATAGAGAAATTGGAGCTTTGGAAAGGAAATCTTGAAAAGGGAACTTGAAGACCAAGGGATTACAGCAAGGGAGTGGTATAGATCCGAGGTCTACTTCAGTGGGAGCTTTTATTTGAGGTAATAATCTGTTGCTTAAGATCCTTTGCATCTAGATCCTTTGTTGCTTGAGTTTTGTGGCATTTCTTGAGTTATTTCGGGTTTGGAGGTTGGATCAAAGATTTCTACCTTAGATCTGGACTTGAGATGGTCCAGAAGATCATAAAGTTTAAGTCCTTGGATGATTGGTGAAGCCCCTTTTGTCTAAAACCCAAGCCCTGGGGTGCTTTGAGTTTATATCTCCTTGATATCACGTAAAGTTTGCAACTTTACGTGAGGAATAGCTTGCAGAAGGGTAGATCTATGGACTAGAGCCCCTGTATGGCTCGGAAAGCCACTGTACGGATTAAGAACTAGAGGTACTCGGCGAGTTGGATGAAGATAGACAGGAACTCGACGAGTTGGAAGAACAACTCGGCGAGTCTGTTGAAGATTGCCTTGGACTCGGCGAGTCTGTTCTTGGACTCGGTGAGTATGGTCGCGGAGTCCTAACCTTTTTGGTTGAGCTGTGAATCGGTGAGTTGAGGGACGACTCGATGAGTTGAGTAGGAGGTGACTCAGAGTTCATGGGACTTGACGAGTCAGCGGGTTGACTCGGCGAGTAGAGTCAGTCAGGTAAGTTGACTTTGACTGAGGACTTTGACTTTGACCAAGAGTTGACCAGTTGACTTCCAGGGGTAATTTGGTAATTATTGGTATTTATTGAGTTCAGTCTTTTGGTATTATCAATGATGGAGTTCGTGTCGGAGGTTGGAACAGCGTGATCTTATCTTTTCAGTCAGCAGTTGCGAGGTGAATTATCCTCACTATATCGACAGTGTCTAAGGCACCAAGGCCGACCCTTTATCAGATTGTAATCCGGGTATTGTTGTTATGTTATTGCTTTGCTATGTTTGCATCATGGTAGTTAGGATGGTATATGTTAGAGACTTGGTTAAGGTCGGTATCCTGGTACATAGGATGATGCTATATTAGTGACCGGTTAGGTCGGTATCCTGTTTAGAGTATGTTATGTATGTGATCTGCTAGATCAGTTGATTGATGATTAATTGTTATGTGGCTATATGTTTATGTGCACATGGTGGGTTGACTAGGGTTGGGTTGAGGCGGGTCCTGCTTTGTGTTGTAGGCCAATATACCCAGTGCGGACAGGATATTCCGAAGGCCCAACGAGCGGTCCGAATAGGATGTAGGCCCCACGAGGGCGGACCAAACGTGCCGAGGCTCGGAGAGTGGACCAGGCCGACTGAAGGCCCGGTGCGGGCGGACCAGTCATACTGTAGACTCAGAGAGTGGACCAAGTGGATTGAAGGCTCGGTGCGGGCAGACCAATCACTTAGTTGTTGAACTTTGAAAATTTTCAATTTTGATATCCCAACTTTGAGGAATTGTAAGTCATTGAATATTAAACCAAAAACGACAAACTTATGTACAAACTCTAAACTACACGCTGAAAAAAAACCTCATGATAATTCAACTTCAAACGAACTATATATGTATGTTTTAAAATTTCATAAAATACAAAAATAAAGCTGAAAACCAAAAAATTTGCAGCTTTGATATCCCGACTTTGGGAGACTATAAATCAATGCATATGAAGCCAAAAATGACAAAATTAAAATTTAAAAACATGTACAGACTCTATACTACACTTTGTAAAAAACCGCATGCTATTCCAACTTCAAACGAATTAGATATGCATGTTTTAAACTATCAGTGAATACAAAAAAGTTGAAAACATAAAATTTCCAGCTTTGATATCCCGACTTTAAGAGATTGTAAGTCAATGAATATAAACCCAAAAATGATAAATTATAGTCTAAAATCATGTAAAAATTATAAACTACACTATGGAAAAAACCTGATGCCAATTTGACTTCAAACGAATGAGATATGCATGTTTTAAACTTTTCACAGAAATCGGTTCCGGCCCCTAAAACCGGTTTCGATACCTAACACGGTCCCACCCGATTTACCCGGACCCGAATGAACCGAAACCCGAATTACCCTGAACCCGAATAGAGCTATTCTTTAAAGCCAGGACCCAGACCGGTTTTACATGTTTCGGTTCTAATGGTTTCGATTCCGGTTCCGATCCGGTTTTCCGGTTCTAAATCTCATCCTACTTTGCGAATCAATATGAACATAAAACCTGAAACATTAAAGATGTAAACAAACATAATACCAAACATCCAAATCCTCTTATGATGAAAATGAGTCTCACTTCCTTATATCTTCTTGGTCATGAATGTCATCGAACCCCTCAATTAGAAACCCTAATTGTGATTTGGAAAACATTGAGGGCCCGTAGATTTGGCCGATTGATAATCCAATTTTGGATTCGAGAAAACCCGCCATTGATTCGGCTAAACTGGAGGACTCTGAGACGTCTAAGGGGATTGAATCAGATTTTAAATTGTCAGCATCAGGAGGAACGATGCGAATGTTAGGTAATGCATGTATACCAAATCAGAGGAAATCTTTTTCAGATTCACTGAATTCAAGATCACATAAGAAGATTTTGGAAAGACTTGAGGAGTTTTGGTTGTTGATGGAGAAGGATTTGGCAATTAGGGCATATTCAAATTTGATAGTTTTGAGATTTGGCTTTAGTTTATTGTGGAGTTGGATAGCATCGAAGAAGATGATCAAGTAGAAAGATCTAGGGCTGGCATTGAAGATTCTGTAGAGAATACTTTCGTTGAGGCGAATGATACCGGAAGGGAATTGTGATTGTAGGGAGTGGAGGTCGGCGACTATATTGGCGGCAACGACGGATGAGGAGTAAGGCGTACAGAGGAAGATATATGTGATTGTTAGTAGTAGGTTTAGAATCAAAAATGGTTTCGTAGAAATCACCATTTCCAGTTCAAGAGAGATTTCTTGGGTTTCGTTGTGAAGATCAAGAAAACACTAGATGACTTACATGGTTGCTGTGGTATGTATGTAAAAGGCAATTTTGCCAGTATGTATGTAAAAGACAATTTTGCCCCTCGTATGCTTGCATATGTTTAGACTTAACTAAAAAATAAAAAAAAAATGATGAAGTTAAGTTTTTAAACTACAGGGACCATCCTGGAATACAAAAAAAGATTAAGGTCCAAACTTGATTTTTATGGAAGCAGCAAGGATTATTTTTGACGATTTTCCTTTTTAAAACAAATAATATTGATCGGCGGCACCAGCGGCCAACGTCCAACTGTCCTCGTCAGAAGAACCTTACGACGTCGTATTTAGGTTTTCTGACTGAGCGGGTAAGTATAGTGTGTAACGCACACCGCGCAAAATCGTCGATCGTCTTCTACGCCAAATTAACAACACGAAACCCTACAATCTCCATTTTTGCGACCGTATATATCAAATACACATACTGAAGGAACCCAGAAGTATTTTATTCTTATGTGTGTGTATTTGTGTTTGCGAATCGAACCGATTTCTATAATAATCGGTAGATATGGAAGAGGATAGTGATTTGGAGCACGTTACGGGAAGTCCGACAGCTGGAGAGAGTGGATTTGTTCACGTAGAGTCGATTAATTCGGCTTCAATGGATGGTAGCGCAATTATTCAGGTAATTTTAGTCTTTACTAATTTAGACAATTTTATTTCAGCTGTTCACAACTGAATAGCAATCCCTCCTTTTATGTGCATTGTTCTCCCTCCTATCCAGAAACAAAAAAAAACAAGACAGGGATATTCTGGTTGAGATAGAAACCATTTTGACTTTTGATGTCCACTTGAACAGTTGTACTCAAATTCAGAAAATTTATCAGGATCATTTGACAAACTATGAAACTTCCCATAGGTTTACTAGTGAGAAACTCTTGATCTTGAATTTGTTAGACCATGCATGTCATTTAAAAAAGTATGAAATTTGACTTCAAAAGTCAATATTATATCTCTCTATGTTTGGGAATGGAGGAGTCCTTGGTATGGTTATGCAATTCAGTATTTATATCTTCTAATAATTATCGTGCAGCTTTAGGTGATCTATAAATTGTCATTAAGTTTGATAATTTCACACTATTGGTTTGTTGGCAAGTTATTTTACTAGTTTAAATGATGTATAATTGACTCAGTACCTTGAACTTATTATCAAACTACAATTTAATCTTCTTGTGCAGGATGATGGGGTAGTGGTAACAAGAGTAGACACTGTACAAGATGAGTCAAGTGATTTAAGAATGACTGATGATGGGGGCAATGAAGAGTTTGTAGATTGTCCAGATGACTTACTTTCCTATGATGGAAGGACTGATTTTGATGAAAGTCAGGAAGCAGAAGAAGTAGTTTCTGAAGATCATCAACATAGTTTATTTGACAGTGAACATGAAATCTTGCCACACCATTATCAGGTTGTAATGTGACTAATGTCTACTACCTTTTACTCTGTAGAAGTCTTTTTGACTTGCATTGACTGACTAAGCTTTTCTTGCAGGAAGAAAGACAGCAGCTGATGACAGAGTTGACTAATCTCCGCCATAAGCTGAAGATCCTTATCAAGAAACATCCATTGATTGATGGAAAAGATGGTGCTCTGTTTACTTATGAACTTGCAGCAGCAACAGTAGCTGGTGATGACAAGTCTTTGTGGCCTCTGCATGAGATGATCTTTGACTGCTCTAGGTTTATTGAGCTTGCTTTAGGTGAACAATCACAGACTGAGCACACAGTCAAAGAACTCTATTCCACTATAGATACAAAAGATAAAGAAATCAATGATCTTAATGTAAAGATCTTTGAATACTCCTCTGTTGAGACCACAACAGATAGAATTTTATCTTCACTTGCACATGCCCTTGGTGTGGAAGAATCCGTGCAAACATCTGTTAGTGGTAAAATGTTACATCTTGAAAAAGGTATCTCCTTTTTAGTTGAAAACCACAATCACTTCCTTTCAGAAATTGCGATGCTTAACCAGTGTTTGACAGAGATGAAAAGGAAAGAACTTGAGTTGACCCATAAAAGTAGTCATATAGAAGATGAATACAGGAAACTGATGGAACATTTTGAGAGAGGTAGAGAAACCATTAAGATGTTGAATTCAGAGATTGGAAGGCTGAAAGGGGAAGTTGAAGTAGAGAAGACAAGGTATAGTAATACAAGAGAAAAGCTTAACTTGGCTGTGACCAAAGGGAAGTCTTTGGTTCAACAACGTGACTCATTGAAGCAAGCAGTTGTAGAAAAGACAAGTGAATTAGAGAAATGTTTACTTGAATTGCAAGAGAAGTCAAGTGCCCTGGAGGCTGCTGAGTTAAGAGAAAAGGAGATGCTACAGTTTGAAACTTTAGCTAATTCACTGAAAGACCAATCTTTTAAGCTACAAGATGAAATTAACACAATGAAAGAGGCTGAAAGTGTGAAGATTGATCGCCTAACAGTATCACTGTTGATAGAAGCTCTGGAGAAGAAGTATCTTGAAGATGAGGTTGCAGATATGACACACAAGTTTGAAGATTTTCTCAAGAAAGAGAATATGGATAGGTTGGAGCTGGATAAGTGCTTGAGTAAGATAGCTGAGGTTTCTGAAGAACTTCGTGTGTTAAAAGATACGAATGGATTTCTGAAAATTGATCTTCAAAGATCCGAGGATAAAGTTGGTTTATTGAAGGAAAAGTTATCAATGGCAGTTAAGAAGGGTAAAGGTTTGGTTCAAGAGCGTGAGATAATGAAGCAGCAAATAGCTGAAAAGAATGCTCATATTGAGGCATTAAGCCTTGAATTGAAACATCAAGAAGATCATATTAGTAAGTTGTCAAGTGATGTGGAACGGATAATAAAGCTGGAATCTGATCTCCTACATTCAAAAGAAGAAAGGGATCAAATTGAGCAATTCTTAGTTGAGAGCAATACCATATTACAACAGGTAATTGATGCAACTAATGAGATTATTCTTCCAAATGATATAAATGATCCAGTTGAAAAGGTGAAGTTGTGTGCAGCATATTTAAATGAATCCCAAGTTTCAAAGGCACAAGTAGAACAGGAATTGAGAGATGTAAAAGACGAAGCCCTGAAAACCACAAAATCCCTTGAAGATGCATTATCTATTTCAGAAAAAAACATGTCTCAGTTAAATGAAGAAAAGATAAAATTGGAAAATCTAAAAACTTGTATTGAAGAGGAATTACACAATGCAAAGGAGGAATCCTGCAGAACTATAAAGTCACTTGAGGATACAGTGTCTCAGTTACAGACACATATGTCTCAATTTTCTCATGAAAATGAGACGACACAAAATAACATAAATTTATTAGAAAGTGAAATAAAGAAGCTGAAAGATGAAGCTGCATATCATGAGCATAAGTTCATGGATGCCTCTGAAACTATCAAAACATTAGAAGACACATTGCTGAAGGCCAACAACTCTGTTTCCAATCTTCTTGAAGAAAAGAAGAATGCTGAACAAGAAATTTCAACCCTCAGGGAAGAGTTGACATGCAAGACAGATGATTGGCCTTCTGAGCTCTCGAGCTTTCTTGAAAATCTTCAAATGCTTTTGAAAGATGAAACTTTGTTGATCTTGTTCAAGCAAAGTAATGAGAAAAAGTTTGAAACCTTTATAAAAATGGACCATTATCTTAAAGATATGAAGGGTTATTTAGATTCAGAAGAGCTTCAAGATTATCCTGACATTGAGGTAACAAATTATATCCTCACAATATAAATATGGTTTTTGTTCAGCTCTTTATGACACTTGTTTTTTTTCAGGAAAGATTCCAGTTATCAACTCTTTTCAACAATGTTCTCAACACTGATACAACTAACAGCAATGAAGCAGATGCTGAGAATATCAAATCATATGCAGGAAAAACTTTGGAAAAGTTAAATTTAAGAAACCAGATTCTCACTGATGAATTTATCCGGTTCTCTACATTCATTGATGAGCTAACTACATCCTTGTTAACAAAACTGGAGACAATAAAGAACATTATGCCAATTACACTTGAACACACAAAAACTTTGCAAAAAAATGTTGATGATTTGCAGATTGATAAACAAGTACAGGAGAAAAAAATGTTATTAATCTCCACCGAAATACAAGAATTGCAGGCTGAATTAGAGAAAACCAGGTCAATATATGACAAAGTCAAAGAAGAAAATGACATGCTACAACACAGAGTTTCTAAGATGGAAACCGAGCTTGAAGCATCTCAAACCATGAGGGGCGAAATGGGCATTAAATTACAAGATTTCCAGGCAAAAGAAGATGAGTGGAATAGAAGAGAAGCAGAGTTATCTAAGCAACTAACTGAATTTGCCAAAGATCATGGTACAGTTTAATGAATACATGTATTTTAGATATGTTTACATTTAATATAAACATCTTAACAATATTCAGCTGTTTTTCAGAGGCTGAAAATAAAAAAGGTCTGACTGAAGCATCTCCATTAGCTCCACAGTCAGAGATATCAGAAGTTGAAGATCCGGTATGTATTTTCGCATTTTATTAGCATCATTTATTTATTTATTTAAAGTGATTTTTTATTCAGGTATCAATTGGAAAACGGAGCATGTCTATGGTGAGAAGTTCACGTAGGGGATCAAATGACCATCTTGCCCTCAACATCGATCAAGAATCTGACCATTTAATTGATAAACAAGAAACTGTTCAAGACAAAGGTATGATCCTAAAAAAATTCTGTTATTCATTTACGTTAAAATGTTGAAATTTGTTTCAAACTTTGGTGTTTTTAGGTCATATATTCAAGTCGTTGCATACATCTGGTCTTGTGCCAACACAAGGGAAGATGAAGATGATTGCAGATAGGCTTGATGGAATGTGGTAAATAAATTACTTTTAACTAACTTAGTAAAAAAAAATATGGAGTTAATTTGTAATGGGTTAGTTTTTGACTTTTTGTATGTGTATAGGGTTTCAGGTGGGGGTGCTTTGATGAGTAGGCCAAGGGCAAGGTTGGGTCTTATAGCTTATTGGGTTGTGTTGCATTTATGGCTCGTGACCACTCTTTTATGACCAGTAATAATGGAGATCAGCTTGTAAATTGTACCATAGAGATATGTATATAACAAGATTCGACACAATCAACATTTACACATAAATGTTACAGTTGGAATAAGATATATATATATATATATATATATATATATATATATATATATATATATATATATATATATCCTTCATGTACAACATAACACATGAAGGACTTTAAATAATGCAATAAACTAGTTGGAATATCCACGCTTTGCTGAGGTGTTTTAAATGATGAAACTTTAGGGATTAAACTTTTAACATTTCAAAACGATGAAAATTTAAAAAGAAATGAAAGGTGTGTAATTTGTATACACCCCACCGATCCTCTTGTCCCGCTGTTAGGGATCAATGTAGGCGGGTATCCGTCCTAATTATCTGGATATGGAACCGGAACCGGTGGTTCTTAAAATGTTGAAACCGGAACTGAAACCGACGGGTAGCGGTTTCAATACCGAGTACCAGGTTCGTTAAATTTGTTGAATTTTTAAAACTTATAAAATATCTATTGTAAATTTACAAGAAAGTTATCGAGACATCAATATGTAATTTTTGATGCGTATTAAAAATGATGTTTATAAAATATTAGTAGCTTGAAAACATGATGAAAAAATGTGTATGTTTCTTAAAACCTTTAACGGTTCCAAACAAATTACTCAAAATTTTATAATATTATATGACGTTATTCTAAATATTGTATAAAGTTAGCGATTGTGATATATATATATATATATATATATATATATATATATATATATATATATACTAATAAAAGAGTAGTTCTTTTGTCATGTGTCATCATATTAGGTACTGTAATAAATATCATGATACTTGTCAATCTATTGGCACTTGTAATTAATATCATGACACTTATCAATCTATTAATTCTCAATTTCTAATTTCAAAATTTAAATCACATTTTAATTACATTAAATTAATAATATTAGAATAAAAATAAAATAAAATTATACAAATTATAATAAAATAAAATTTATACAAATTATAAGATGATATATTTTACGTATTTATTTGAATCAACGATTATAATTTTATATATAACTAAAAAATATATTTTAATTAATAAGTTATTTAAAAATATTAATTAATAGTTTTGAGTTTTTACTTAGAAAGTTTAATTAATTTTCTAACCATGGTTCCCACGGGTTATAAACTAATATATATATATATATATATATATATATATATATATATATATATATATATATATATATATATATATATATATATATATATATATATATATAGGATTAGGTTATTTTCTTTCTTACATTTTTTATGTGCTAGAATGCACCAATAGGAATTTAGTAAATTAAATAATTATTTAATTAAATAAATATAGATATTAAATGATTTCCATAATTATATGTATATTAAATGATATCCATAACTATGATTCTCTTTTTATGGAAACTAATTAAATCCGTCATTAATGTCAGTAATAACATTCTATCAAAATGAGTTCACATCTATGTTTTTATATATGAGTTTATATTTTGTTTCAGGGCTCACTCACTTAAAATAAAATAAAGTTGCATGAAATATGAAGAATGTAATCTCATTCTGCTGGAATACACTATCATTTCTCTAGATATGAATTTATTCTGAAAGAATATTATTGTTGACATTAATGATGAGTTTAATTGGTTTCCATAAAAAGTAGTTATAAGTATAGATAACATTTAATATACATTTAATTAATACTAAATTCATATTGGTGCATTGTAGCACACAATAGATGTGAAAAACATTTGAACTTACCTATATATATATATATATATATATATATATATATATATATATATATATATATATATATATATATATATAGAGAGAGAGAGGAGGGTTCAATTGAGAAAAAAAAGGTTGAGAATTAGGGAATCATTCTCAGCCACTCATTTATTTTTGCCGCAAAAGCCTCTTTCGTACCAGTGGAAATGGAAAAGTAATAGACATGTGTTTTCCAACAAAACATGTTTCCTTAAACTATATTAAACGTTACCTTAATATATAAAAAAACATACTGTTTTCGTTATTTTTTTTAATTTTTAAGAAGCTATTTTTATCGAAAAATGATTTTAAATATACCAAAATTCATGATTTTTTATTCGCTACAAATAGACATCCATATTGATATAGTTTTAAGATAAAATAAAATTTTTATTTTTTTTATATTTTCAGTTTTCATTATTCATAAATGAATAAAAATGAATCAGTTTTTTACTACACTACATTCGTTATTCACTTATGAATAAAAACTATGATTATTTTTTTTTTACAATTTAAGTATCATTCATATATGAATATAACATATAATAAACATAGTATATTCATATTTAAATATTAAACGATGCATTCACTTGTGAATATTACATAGTTTATTCACTTGTGAATATTAGATGATATATTCACTTATGAATATTAGATAATATTTTCATATCTGGATATTACGTAGTATTACATGGTATATCACATGTGAATATTACATAGTATATTCACTTGTTAATATTAGATGATATATTCACTTATGAATATTACACAATATATTCACATATGAATATTACAATGTATTTTTATATTACATTGTTTATTCACTTGTGAATATTATATGATATATTAACTTATGAATATTATATAATATTTCCATATCTGAATATTACGTAGTATTACATGGTATATCACATGTGAATATTATATAGTATATTCACTTGTGAATATTAGATGATATATTCACTTATGAATATTACACAGTATATTCACATATGAATATTACAAGGTATTTTCACAAATATATATAATTTTTATATATTATTCACATATGAATAACATACAAACTTGCATATTTGTTTTTTTTTTTGTTTTAATAATCATATACCGATTCAGGTGAGAAAACATATCTATATATGAATATAACGTGGTAATTTAGTTTATGCATTTCATCAAACAGTTGGAGTGCATACAATTTAACTTTTTTAAAAATGTTAAAAACATGATCCTTTGACTATTTAAATCTTACAAAATAGTAGACTGATAGAGAATTATATGAAATTTTTCAAAAAAAATGATTTCATCTTTTTCTAACCTCAATTTTGAAGTTTTATTTGATAATCGATGTTGAATGAATGATATGAAGTGGATTTTCTGTTGATTATCGATAATGTTGATCTAATGAAACTGGGAGTATAATTAATCGTAGATGTTGAAGATCTGATCGTATTCAAGCATAATTGAAGGTTGGATTAAAAGAACCAAAAATAAATTTTTGTTGTTAACTGTTGAATCGTGTTGATAAAAATGTTATTGACGAAGACGATGATTGATTAGCACTGGATGATGTTGATGATGGTTTAATTGATGATCTCTGGATGATTGTTGAAGGTTGGAGAAGAAAGTTGGATAATGAACGATGAATGGGTTTGAAGTGTAATCTAATTCTCTACAGATACATATTTGAGATTGAAGGTTGTTATCATATTTAAAAGTTTGTCACCGTGTCTTTTTATGCTTAGATTAAATGAGTGACTGAGAATGATTCCCCAATTCTCAACCTTTTTTATTTTCTCAATTGAACCCACCTATATATATATATATATATATATATATATATATATATATATATATATATATATATATATATATATATATATATATATATATATATATATATACCGGTTCCGATGGGTACACAACGGGTAGCGGTTCCATAAAAATAAGAACATGAACCAGAACCACTTAAGGTAGTTCAAATTCTGGAACCAACGGTTCCGGTTACGAAAGCGGGTACCCAGTTCCACTGGTCATCCTTACCCGCTTGCGATGTTTGAAGAGTGACCTTCTTCATTCCGACTTTTCTCACATGTTTTTTACATTTTCCCAAAAGTACTTGGTTTCTTTAATCCATTTATAACTCTCATTTTCCAACATTCTTCTATTTTGATATTTTTTTCATCTTCTATTATCAACCCAAACTTTTAACATTCAGACTTTCGCTACATGTTTTCTAAAATGTTGCTAAATTCAACCCCTTTCCTTTATTCTTTGTCATTTTCATCTATTATATTCTACTGCCCTTTATGTTTTTTATATTTTCCTTAATCCATTTACAGCTTAGCCTCCCATTTTCCAACATTCATCTATTTTGATACTTTTTCCATCTTCTATTATCAATCCGAACTTTTTAACATTCAGACTTTTGCCACATGTTTTCTAAAAAGTTGCTAAATTCAACTCATTTTTTTTATTCTGTCATTTTCGTCTACCATATTCTTTTGTCATTCATGTTTTTTACATTTTTCCAAAAGTGCCATGTTTCTTTAATCCATCTACAAATTAGCCTCCAATTTTCCAACATTCTTCTATTTTGTTACTTTATCCATCTTTTATTATCAACCGGGACTTTTTAATATTGAGACTTTCGCCACATGTTTTCTAAAAAATTGGTAAATTTTTTATTCTCTGTTATTTTTGTCTATCATATTCTTTTGTCATATTTTTCTAAAAAGGATGATCCGTGCAACACACGAATATTTTCCTAGTTATTATATATATATATATATATATATATATATATATATATATATATATATATATATAGTTTATTGAAAATATATCAAAAATAATGGTTTTTAATTCTCTACATATATAATATAATATTGATATATTGTTTACATATATTTAAAGTTAAATAAAAGTATGATAATGTGTGGTATTATGCCCATGAGTTTTGTGGACCGAAGGCAAAATGAAACGACAATAACATGACAGTACAAAAATGTGGTATGTATGGTATGACATCCCCACCAGCCTAAGAGAGAAAAAAATTATAAAAATATTGAAACTCTAATTAATACAAATTAAAAAACACACGAAATTATAATTAACTTAAATTAGGTCGACAAAAGGGAAAAGTATTTTCACGTTGATGCTCCCTTTTCATTTCATTTTATTTATTTTAAAACAAATTACCAAAACTACCAAAAAGAACCATAATTTAAATAAAATTGAAATATATATATATATATATATATATATATATATATATATATATATATATATATATATATATATATATATATATATATAAATGATGAAAATTTAGGGTCAAAAATTTGTAACTTTTTAGAACAAAAAAAAAATTTGCAAAAATAGTCCATATGGTTTTCAAAGTTCTATAGTTTTGGTCCAAAAATATTTTAGTTTCTCTCTCTCTCTCTCTCTCTCTCTCCCTCTCTCTCTCTCTTTCTCTCTCTCTCTCTCTCTCTCTCTCTCCCCCTCTCTCTCTCTCACACACACACACACACACACTCATTGTTATGTTCTTCAACCCTAAAAAAACCTCACACGGAGGAAGTATTTTATAGAAGATCTGATTTGGCCTCCTCACATAAATCCTTATTAACGAAGATAAACAGATCTTGGAAGATTTGGGCATCTGAAAACCCTTGCTCCGACAATCGCCACCTGACCATCAACGAACAAGATGATGTTGTAACTGGGCAAGCGACGCTAGAGCGATGGTGGTGGCGGCGGCTGAAAACCCTAATCACTGAAAGATGGCGGTGGCCACATTTGGGTTGGGACAACTCCCGTTAGAAGGGTGGTGACGACATTTGAGAGGCGTCTGAACACCCCTACTTTGACGAGAAGGCATCATCTCCGATGATAAAGGCAACAGCTCCGAAGAGAAGAGTGGGGGGCCAACGTCTAGTAATATTTTGTGACAGAAAGTTGGTGAACGGTGCTGTGGTGGATGGTGGGGAAGTTTTATCGGGTTTGAGGAAGGAGAGATGGGGGTGAAGGTGAGATTAGATGTTTGTGGTCGATGATGGTGGCGGTCGGTTGGCGGTGGTAGCATTCGATGGTGATAGTGGCAACCATTAGGGGTGATATATATATATATATATATATATATATATATATATATATATATATATATATATATATATATATATAGAGAGAGAGAGAGAGAGAGAGAGAGAGAGAGACTAAAAGAACAAATATAAGGGTATACTAATCTTTTTAAGTTGATAGGACCAAAATCACTAAAAAGATCTAAAATTAGACCACCAATGCACTACCAAGTTTTTTTGGACCAAACTATAAAATTTTGACAATCATAAATACCATTTTTACAATTTTGTTTAAAAGATATGTAGTTTGTAAATAAATAAAAAAAAATTCTAGGGACTATAATATTAAGTTAGATAATTTGTGAATAAATTGAGATAATAAATTATCATATTTATAAATTAAGATAAAACTGTAAAATTGGTTCTTGTGGTTTTGCAAAAATTATGGATAGCGTTCAAAAAATGTACAACTTACATTGAAAGTAAAAAATCATGAATTTTCCATGGTTTTGGTCGCTAAAACACCTGAAATGACCATTTTATTAATTTATTTTTCTGATTTTTTTTTATATTTTGTTTTATTAATTTATTTTGTGATTGTTGTTTTCATATTTTGTATCATTTTTAATAATTAAAAATAAAACAAAAGGCGATGGGCCCATTAATGCCCCATCTCCTTTGTGATCATAAGAAACCAGATGAAATATTCTTTCTTCTCTCGACAAACACTTGCGTTTGTCTTAATTTCAGAATATGAGCGGGTGAATGAAGGCCATTCTCGATTGATTGGTATCGGTTCATAGTGTTAAAAAAAATATGTATATCAGGAAGAACATTTAAGGCTGTGTTTTTTTTTCTCCATAAGTGTTGTCTATACATATTTTTGTTTGGATTAATAATGCTATAAATTATTTGAACATGCAAATCATAAACGACAAATTGTAAAAAACAAAGACAATCAAAAAGTAAATTAAAGTTAGGTTTGATAGTATCATTTAGAGGTTGTTTGTTTTTTTGCTGCAGATCTGCAAAATCACTTTTGTCTGCACTGCGCAGACATAGATTCTCGCAGTGTGTTTGTTTTTTCGAAGTGGACAGATCCAAAAATGTCTGCACGAGGTTTTCACCATACAAACATAGACTAACATCTTCTAAGATCCGTGAAATCCTTTTAACCTAAAAAACACACCTTTTTTTTTTCTTTCTCTATTCGGCCCATCCATTCTCACGTTTCACCCACCATCGACGCTCCTGCTTCGCTCCAACATCGTCTTCATCGTTCATCTTCTCCAATCAACACCGTTGTCCGCCATCACCTCCTCTCCGATCACAGGCAACAAAAAACGCCTCCTCTCCCATCGCAGATGAACAACAACGCAGCGAACATATTTGCTTTCTTTTTTCTTCGTTTATTTCTTCGTTTTTTTTTTCTCGTTTCTAACATCAAATTGATGATTAATATTGCTTGAAAACTCTCTAATGTACTGAAATATGTGGTTTAATTTTTCTAAAATTTCTTCTTGTTGTATGAATTTGTTGTTGGATATTGGAAATCCGAAAATATGGTTGAAAATAGATTTTCCTATGTAAAATTCTTATTAAATTTTGCTGGAAATCATATTCCTTATGTATTTTACTGGAAATTTCATAAGATTGCTGAAAATTAATTTTTTTATTGCTAAAAATCAAGTTTTTTGTTGTTGAAAATATGAAAATAGTGCCGAAAATCATATTCCTTATGTATTTTGCTAGTAATTTCATAAGATTGATGAAAATCAAGTTTTTTGTTGCTGAAAATCAAATTTTTTGTTGCTAAAAATAAGCAAATAGTGCTGAAAATGTGTAAATAATTTCTAGAAATTCCATAACATTGCTGAAAAATTCAATTTTGATGTTGAAAGACCCTTTTAAGTTGTTTAATATGCTGAAAATTGTGAATGTTGTTTATTCTTGCTGAAAAGTCTATAATCTAGTCACATTTGTTGATTCTTTTTGCTGAAAATGGTTGTTTTTTCTTAAATTTGAAGTTAGATGTTGCTGAAAATGTTGTTTAATATTGCTGTGAAAATCATTGTTGAAATCAAGTTTTTTTCTTGATTAAAATATGAAAAATTGTGCTGGAAATATGAAATATTGTTGTAAATGTTATGATTTTTGTTGAAAATACTTTTTACAATACCTTATAAAATCTTATTTGTCTAATGATATATTGGTTATAGAAAACCCATTTTTTATTGTATGACTAATTTAGTTGAATGAATTTTATTTTTAGTGTTGTATGATTATTATTGTTAAAATTTTGGTGTTGAAAAATCATTTGGAGTTTGTAAAATAATTTTATTTAAAATTCAGTTTATTTTAGCATCTTGCAGACGTTAAAAAACAAAGTCTTCTTATTGCAGACTGCAGACGTATGATCCACCTCTTCTGTTGCAGAGGCTTACAGATGTGGTTCGCAGACTGCAGATATTTTTGCTTCAGAAAAACAAACAACACATCAGTATTCTAATTAAAAGATAGCAAAATGTACTTCTCAATTGAGTTAATACATAATGTCACCAAAGTGATTTATTTTGAAAAATATTACTTACAGATAACTAAAATCATATATGTTATGGTATATGTGTTTATTAATACCCATAGTTGTACCTGAAGTGGATATGTATCATGAATGACAAATTTATTATTGTTGAGAAGGACTCTCGAAGCTTTTTGAAATGCTTTAGCAGCTAAACTTTATATTCAACCAAAGATAAAGTAATCATATGTTAGAGCATTTAATAATCATTACAATCCCCCATGTGACCCTACCACTCCTAAAAAAGCAAGTTGCAATTAAGTTACTAAAAAGAAGTCAAAACATAAAAAAAAAATAATGATCTTTTCATGCAGACATTTGTATCCATGGTGGAAAAGTGGTTAATAGTTTAACAAGGGACAAAAAGAATAATGAAACCATATAATTGATTCATATTATACACGATTCCATATAATTGATTCATACTATAACAAGAAAAAGAATGCAGTGGAGAGGCTAGTGAAATCTGTGATGGATGATGGATGATGGAAGCCGACAACAAGACGTCGATACAGAGGTTGAAGATTTTTTTTTTTGTGTTGTGTATGATACATGATCCTATATAGGGTTAATAAGGATAAATTGGTAAATTGTGTGTTGTTATCCTTATCAAGGATTCTCTTATCTCCAAATCTCTCCAATTTCGGAGGAAGATTATCCTCTGATTTCATTTCTTTTATTCCCAAATCATTCCAAAAAAAACTCGGGAACACGATGGCTTACTATTTCTATATTATTCCCCCACTTTCTATCCATTTCCCTCATGAAATGACACTCGGGAACAGGGTGTTACTCTCTCCAACAAGACAAAGTTTCTACCATCGTCCTTGTCTCCACTGACGACAGCAACCGGTTTTTCTCCTCCACCCTCTGTACCACCTCTATCTCTGTTCTACCTTACCACAAGAATCAATTCAAACAATTACACATGAAAGAAAGAGAGAATAAGGTTAACAGAATGAATTTCTTGAAGGGAAAGAAACGACAACGGTTTAAGGAGAGAGGTTTGTCACCGGAAATCAAACATACATGGAGGCTTCTAGAACCGTAGTTATGCCCAAAACTGGGTATTAGTTGGAAGCGGAGCTTAGAAGGGCGGAGTTTTTTGTGAAGACGGTGGGGGATAAGCCACAAACGGTGGATTGGGCATTGAAGAGACAGATGAACCATTCCATGAGTAAAGGAATTGATTAGTTAGTATTAGTTTATGATGATTCTAATTTCTCGAAAATGTTGAGAAGGACCGGAGATTCAAATTTAGGGAGAGTGGTTTGGTGATTGGGACAAAGCATTGGCGAGATAAGTTGATGTGTGGGTTCCATGGAATAGGGTTGAGAATAGGGAGATTATAGAAGAGGATTTGGTACTCAGAACCAGAAGTGATTTATATGATTTTGTATGATGAAAACCCTTTCTAGTTTTTGATTTATTACAAGAGGTTCAACGTAGTTTCAGTCTTTGGGTTATGTAAATTTGTTTTCTGGAATACGAGAGAGTAGTAATATAATATGTCTTTCTCTCCTTGAATTTGAATATGGATTTATTTTGTGTTCTAGACCTGTTTATGTTCATGCCTAAAAATCTTGAGTGAGAGAGGGGGTACGATGGTTTTAGGTGTTGTCGAGTGGGCGACAAATGTCAGTGATAGGTGAGGTGGTTGGAGGTGGCCGATGATGGATCTGGTTTTTTTTTTTTTTTTTTTTTTTTTTTTTTTTTTTTGCATCTTGAAAAATTGTAGGTGAAATGTGGGGAAGAAAAAGATGTGGAGAGATAGTGAAAAAAGAAAGATAAAATAGGGTAAAAAAGAAAAGGAGGGAGAAAAAAAAAGGGGAGGGGTACGGTAGGGGTGTTGTTTTATTATTATTATTTTATAGTTATTTTAATTCTAAAAAAAATAAGAAAATGTAAAAAAGAAATAATCATGGTAAAATATTCATTTCAAATTTATTTTGATCAAATACACTATAGATTCTTAATTTTGGACTTTCCATACAAATCAATAATTTTTTAAATTCTATCTATAGTTTTTACAAAACAAAAAGGACATATTTTGCAGTTTAGTCATAAATTAATTATTTTGACGCGCATATATATATATATATATATATATATATATATATATATATATATATATATATATATACCATTTGACAATTTTTTAGAATCCATTATGCTACGTGTCACTATTTTTGATCCCAGCTAATTGTTTTTCCCTCCCATGACTATATTGTATTTTGATTTGCTCTCTTATTTATCACTCAATTTTGAGCAGTTTTGTGCATAATGCCAATTAATCATGAAGAAATTAATATGAGATCCCTAAAAATTATAACACCCCGACTCCAAGGTATAAGTTTTAAAGCATTATGTATACGTTTATGGACCTACTCGACGATTTGGTTGCCCCAACTCGTCGTGTAGAGGCGGGTTAGCCTGTGTGGATTATTGGACCTACTCGACGAGTAGGAGGACCCGAACTCGACGAGTAGAAGCTGGAAGATAAAAACCTAATTGTTAGGTTTTGCATCCTATTTAAAGAACCTTAAGTCCTTACCTCCAGTCCCTTACCACCTCTTGACGGCCAGAAGAAACCCTAATTGCTATTAATCTTGTTCTTGAGTGTTTGTGAGGCTTAAAGAGTGATTTTGGTGTATTTTGTGAAGAAGGTGTGAAGTACAAGAAGCTTGGAGCAAAGAGGAGCTTGTGGATCTGACTCTACTTATTTTGAAGGTAACAAGTCGTTACCTTGACTTATCTTTAGCTAGATCCTTTCATGTTTAGGTTTAGGGCCATCTTTAGCATTTTGGGAGTCATTTCGTGTATTGGGTATGATCTGAAGTTGTAACTTCAGATCTGGACTCCTCTTGGTCCTTATAGCCATAAAGTTATATGATTTAGCAAGCTTGGGCCTCTTTCCTTGGGTTAAACCTTTCCCTTAGTTTGGTTTTGGCATTTAGGACCATGCATGCACGTAAAGTTTGCAACTTTACATAGAAACCAATCCCTAAGAGGTTATATCTGCAATATAGGGCTTTGGGGTGGCTTAAAAACGTCTGGATAAGAAGTGGACTGCATAAACTCGACGAGTCGCATAGACGACTCGACGAGTCCGATGAAGATTGACCGTGTATAGTTTATGCAAGTACTCGGCGAGTCAGTAAGACGACTCGACAAGTCAGTTAGGGTTTTCCCGACTTTTGGATCGCATGAACTCGACGAGTAGTTAGGAAAATCGGCGAGTCAACTAGGGTTTTCAAGATTTCTTGAGTTTTGAAAGGAGTCAACGAGTCAGTAAGCTGCACTCGATGAGTTGGGTCAACATGGACTGTTGACCTTGACCGTTGACTTTGACTTTGACCAAGGGTTGACCAGTTTGAATTCTGGGGGTATTTTAGTAAATTGGAAATTTATGGAAGTGGTCTTGTGGTAAATATAGGTAGTGGAGTTTGTGGCTGTGATTTGAGAGTTTGAGATTATCACTTCGGTTTGACAATTGTGAGGGGAGTTCTCCTCACCATACTAAGGGGTCTAAGGCACCAAGGTCGGCCTATTGGATTTGATATCCTAGTAGTTGTTGATATGTCGAATATAAGTTAGTATTGCATGCTAGTTTTTATGATATTCTGAGAGTGCTAATGCATGCTAGTTGTTGTAATAGTTTGATAAATCTATAGGACTACCTGTGATATGGTCTGAGTATCCGTATGCTTAGTTAGTATTCAATATGTCGACATGTTATGTGGGTAGGGTTGAGTTTACACTGCTCCGTGCGGTGACCAACAAACCCTGAAGTATACCAGATATGAGCTGAGGGCTAGAGAGAGCATGCCAGACTCATACTGAGGACTCCTAAGCATCCCATATGCGAGCTGAGGGCTAGGAGAGCATATTGGAGAAGGTGTTCTTAGTCTCTTGTTGAAATTGGGTTTGGCTTTGAGTAAGGGAAGTGATGAGTTCTTAACGACTCATTTGATGGTTACCACTTTATTGTCCTTGTTGTTGAGGTTGTTGGTAATCTGGAGGGGGACGAGATGTTTGTGGATATGGAGGTTTTTGGGATGGGTATTGGGAAAATTGGGGTCTCATCATAACATTTGGTGGGTTTTTCTTTGGTGGGTATGGGTTGTTTGGATTAATCCTCCAGTTTGGGTTATATGTATTTTGAAATCCCATGGGTTTTGGTTGACCTTGATATCCTCCCATTGCATTAAAATCCTCCTATTCACTTCCAAGTATAGGACACTTATCCGTATAATGCCCCGTCGTTGCACAAATACCACACACCATCAATTGTTGACCACTTCCCACCACCATTTGACTTAACACATTAGTCAAATCCAAGAGCTTTGATTCCAAGTATTGGGTGTTGCTAACTTCACCAACCACTTGTGGGGAATTTCTCTTCATTTCACTTCGAGTCGCAAAATTTCTTTGATTTTGAGAAATGGTACCAAAAAGTAATCTTATCTCTTGAGGTGTCTTGTTGAATATGTCACCACCACTTGAAGTATCAATCATCCTTCGATCTTTTTCATTCATACCCTCATAAAATTGTTGAAGAAGTAATTATGCGTGTATGTTATGTTGAGGACAACTTGTACATAAGTTGTTAAATTGCTTTAAAAAATCATGAAAAGTCTCATTCTCCCCTTGACGAATCCCCAAAATGTCACTTCTTTGACTTGATATTCGAGAGGTGGGATAGAACTTGCTATTGAAGGCTTTGAGTAACTCTTCCCATGTGTGAATAGATCCTGATGGTAAGTCGAATAAACACTCTCTAGCTTAATTTATCTTCCAAGGTGAGCGGGAAGGCGGTTAACTTGAAATCATCCAATGTCACATGTTCGGGTAACATGCTAACACATATTATATGAAAGGACTTCAAATACCTTTGAGGATCTTCTCTGTCCAAACCATGGATCTTGGTGAGTTGATGTATGAAAGTTGATTTCAATTCAATCCCTTCGTTGTTTGCGGGATAAACAATACCAAGGGGTGTGTGAGTAACATCCATCTCCATCATCTCTCTAAGTGTCAACTCTTGAGGGGGATTATGTAGAGTGGGGTTATTAGGATATTGTTGCATGTAATTAGGGGTTGTTGGTAATTTGTGTATGATATTGTTGGTGATTGTACATTTATGGTGGATAAGGTTTGTAGTTAGGGTATTGGTTGTAGGGAGGTTGTTGTTGGGGGTACACTGGTTGTTGGTACATTAGAGGTTATGGGTAATTAAGTTGATTTGGTTGATGTGATTGTTGTTGAACTTGAAAAACATTGTTTTGAGGTTGGTTGTTTTGATGGAAGTTTTGATTTTGTGGTTGTGGTTGTTGATAATTAGGTTGATTTGGTTGATGAGGGGGTTGATTCCAAGGTGATATATCTATGAGAGGTTCTTGGTGTTGTTGTTGTCTTGGTTGTTAGGGGTGAGGTATTGTCATCTTGAATGTTTGGGTTTGGGTTGGGATTGTAAGGTGGAGTGTGATTCATGGCTATGTAGTTTTCAAATGAAATGTCTTCAAAGGAATGACCAACAATTGCAGAATTTGGTTCGGTGTTGGTATCACTTGAAGTATGAACTTGATCTTCTAAGTTGATTAGTGGGGAAGAGGAAGAAGCTTGAACAAGTTGTTGTTGCTTTGCTTGTTTGGCTAACTTTTTCAACCTTTTTGCTTCTTTTTCAATCTTCGGATTGTAGAGTAGTTCCTCGGTTCTTGTAGACCTAGGCATGAACAATCAAATAACAATAACCAATATCCCCATCAACGGTGCCAAAACTTAGTGGGATGTCAAGTCCACCAAGAAAATTACACCATCTGTTTGCAAATAAAACGTAATATAATGGTAAAAATGGGTGTCGATCCTCGGGGAAATGGTTGTATTCAATCACCAATGCAATACACTAGAACAATTGTAAATAAACTAACTAACTACAATTAAACTAAAATGGTGGGGGGGGGGGGTTGTGATTGCTTAAAAACTAAAAGACTTGAATAACTAAAAAGCTTGCAATTAAGAAAGACGGTGAGATGCTACAATATTGGAGATAATTGGTTAACCAAGGCAACTCAACACAATGAACATTTGTATGTTTATCATTAGGATTCATTATGAAGCTTATCATTCATCCCAAATTGGTTATAGCTAAAGTTAACCAAAATAGAGAAATTAGCCACTCATGGCAACAAAATAACAATCACAAAAATATAATGGTATCAAGAAACTACCAATTATTTAGAAAGATGAGAAGAAAGAGTATCAAGCTCCAAAATCGCTTCTAATGGTCTCCCATGGTGGAAAATCAAAGTGTATATGAAAAATCCAACCCCCAAGGTAAATGGTAAAAAAAATAACCAAAATGCCCAAAAGTGTGCAGTTGTGCGGGTACCCGCACAAGCATTGCACGATTGAGATTACAGCCTCACAAGTCCAGTCAAGCCCAACTCCAGTCAAACCGCAACCACAATGAGCTCCAAAACCCTACAAAATATCTCATGCAAAATAGAGAGTACCCGAAACGATCCATGATAAAGAAAATAAAGAATATACAATGCAATGCTAATAAAAGAGCTAAAAATACTAAAATAAACTAATAAAAATAAGGAAATAAAATAAGCTATCACTGTTATTATGTGTGCTATTTGTTATGTATCGTTATTTTGGGGGAACTCACTAAGCTTCGGGATTACATCAGATGATCGCGAGAAGGCGAATATGTGATCGTACAACTCCTCAAATTTTATGATTTTGATTTTTGGGATACTCTGACATTAAAATATTTTGAAAACACTTTGTAATAATTAATGGTTTTAATTGTTTGAAAAAGTTTTAAATTGGCTCAAATTTTATGGATGTTACAAAAATCATCCATATTTAACTTATTGTTGGTTCTCAAATCCATAAGTCTCGCTGATTTGCTACTTGTCGATCCTTTTCTAGCCAAGGTTAGTGTGTATTTGATGATATATTACAATTTTGTGTGTTTGATGCTATATTTGACTCCAAAAACCAATCATGTACTTTTACTGATTTTCGTTGTTGTTGTGTTAACTCTTGATGCTTTTGAGCTGCCTAATCTTCAAAAAAACCTAGAGAGTTATAAGTGTATTATCCCAATTGGGTTACTTCGATGGAGGGCTACCTACATATATGCTCAGGACTAAAGACATCGGTAAAGGTATTGATTCAAAGATCCTTTCTTTGTAGAAATCGATTTCTCTCTTCATATTGACTCTATCTACTATCATTTCTCAGAAGCAAAAAAATGATGGCATTAGGCCAAGGTGTTTATGATATTGGATTGATATCAGTTTATGATATCATAGTGCAATACTTAGATATTTCAATTCTAGCTTCCCTATTTCAACACAAATTTATTTCTTATCCAACCTAATGTAAGCATAAACTAGATTTGAAAATAACTATTCCTAGTATGTGATTTACATCTTAAATCGTTTAATAGATCCCATGTTCATCCAATTGTAGGATATCAACACTTCTTCCTTTTTAACATTCTTATCAATTCGGCCCCATTTTATTAATCTTTTTTTTGAAGATTTTAACTTTTGCGATCTGTTTAGGGTTGTGCGTTGACGCCAATGAGGCGATGATGAAAGAATTTAAGCTTTTACATAACCTGGTATGTGTATGTACCTGCCTTATCATATACCAATTTACTTGATGTTTTGTCCCTGATTTAATTACGCTTGGTTACTTTTGGTCTAAATGGGTATATAATGAAAAACAAGTTTTTTTTGTTCTTTTATCTGTTTAGCATTGAAGCATCAATAAAACCTTATTTTTTTAATTCATCTTGAACAACCATTTTGTAATGCCTCGACTCTCATGTATTAATTTTTACAACTTTGTTTTTTGTAACGTCTGTGTTTCTGGGCTTGCCATTTTTAGCAATGTAATAGTCTAGGTTAACCTTTGTAACCCGTTTTGAAATAATAGAAGTGTATTATTTGAGTATTATATGTTTTGTGCTTAATTGCTTAGTTATGTGGTTTGATTAACTAAGAATAAATAAAAGCGTCAAAATTTAAGTGTAAAATAAACTTGATATCTTTATATAATGTTGTAGTAGTTGAAACAAGGTTTCCGAAGATATAAAGAATGTCGAAATCCGAGTTATAACGAGGAAGTTATGACCTGTCGAAGTTTCGCGACAGAACCGACAACGCTGAATGACGTAAAAAGTGAAATTTACGTTAGAGCGATAGTTAGCCTTAATGATCTAAATGTGAATCGAATATCTCGTTGTTTGTATCAAAGCAATAAAAAGTTAGGCGATAATGGACGTCAAACGAATAAGTTATGAATTTATAACGAAATTTTCTGTCTCGGCCTATTAAAAATAAATAATAAAAATAACTCAAAATTAGCCAACGGAGTCTAAACGAAAGTTGTAGAGCGTAGTCTCACCTTCACGTGGATATAAAGAACGTCGAAAACGGAGTTCGTATGAAGAAGATATGAATTTTCGAAGTTTATTAAATAATTAATAATTAAATTTAATTATTAATTCCGGTATTATCCGAGGACGAGTCACCGGACTCATCCGGAGTACGCCCCGCGTACCGCGAAGAGTGTCGACACTTCGGATGACGCATGCAGTGACGATTTCGGAGGCATGTACGCCCCGCGTACTGGGAGGTTCCAGCCTCCTATAAATAGGATGCGAGGGGTCCGGGCATAATTGCTCATTTCTCGTCCATTTCGTGCCGAAGCTCTACGTTTTTACCCCCGAAGCCACCCCGAAGCCCCGGTATCATTCCCGAGTCCCGAAGCAAGTCCCGAGATCCCGAAGATCCCGAGAAGTGCGGTTCCCGAGCCGAAGCTCTGCCCGCGAGAAGTTTGATTTTTGTAGAGATCTTCCAGATCTGCTGAGGGTTACTACTTTTGCAAGTCGTAGTGCTGTCCGATCATCTTCTGATCAAGTGAGTGTATACTACCTTGATAATAAACACGATAATAATACAAGTATGATCAAGTGAGTGTATACTACTTTTGCTGTCCGATCATAAACACGATAATAATACAAGTATGATTTGAGTGTACTAAGTATATTGTTGTTTATATGTGTGAGTGTGTTGTTACTTTCTCCTAACGTATAATTATGAAGTATTTTATACGATATACGTGTTATGTGTATATTTTGTTGTTATGTGTGTGAATGTATATTCACTTTCTTCTGTCTTACAGATCTGATTATTTCTATATGAAATACGTGTTATGTGTGTGTGCCTCATCTGTTATATGGAAAATGTATTGATCAAGCATGCTATACAGGTTTTGAAAATATGTATAAAAATGTATGTTTTTATCTACTAATATGTTGGGTAGAACATGGGTAGATAGTTGGTGTGTAATAAACAGATGAGAGGCCTCGTTGTTGTTTTGATCCAGTCATCTAGCGGAATTTAGATGATGACCACGGACTTTCTTAGACAGTCTAGTGGAACGCTAGCAGGCTCATAACCTGTAGGTGTTAATGAACTTGAGTGTTCATTCGCTGTATTCCATCCCCCTCATGGTTGCCTCTGAGGAACCCCCGAAGCATGTGTTGTCACCCCGATGAAATATTCTTAGACTAGGTCCCTAGTGTTAGTTATTTTAGGGACATAAAGTGAGAATAACGGGAATGGGTAATTGGGTTATTGTTGGTTGATAATAATTAATTTAATTATTTATTGTGGGTTGAAAACCCTATATGCTCACCAGGCTCCCATGTCTGACCCACTCAGTTTTATTTGTATTACAGGAAGTGGCGCAAGGGCGTCAGATGGATGAACCATCAAGTTGTTTTGTTTACAAGTCTGTATATGTATATATTTGTTAAATGACTTGTAATGTTATCGTTTATGCTTATTGGCCTGTATCGGAACATGACACCCCGAGTTTTGATTATATAATGAAAAATACATTTCTTTTATGAAATGCTTTGGTAAACACTGTTTTATCATGTTTTGTTTTTGGGAACAAATTCCGCAACTCTTTTAAATCAAAAGGATTTACTCTGAAATTATTTTAAAAGCATAAATGAAAATCGGTCTTTTCTGGCCGAGATTTTGGAGATGTCACATTTTTCATATTGGAAGGTCTACTCAACGAGTTGATGCCCTGACTCGTCGAATAGGAACTTTAGGGACCACGTGTTTTAAATGATCAACTCGACGAGTCAGAGACATGACTCGACGAGTTGAAGCTGGAGGATGAAACCCTAATTTCTGGGGTTTTGCACCCTATTTAAAGGGTTATTAGCCTCCCTTACAACCCCTTGTGAGTCTAGAAACTTTACATTGCCATTTTCTCTCCATACTTGTGTGTTTTAAGCTTGGAAGGTGGATCTTGGTGAGAGGAGCTTGAAGATCAAGAAGTTTGAGGCAAGGAACATGTGTGGATCTGAAGTCTACCCTAGTTTAGCATCATTTGAAGGTATCAAGTCGTTACCTTGATATCCTTCTTGTTAGATCCTTTTATATTTGGGGTTTTAGGGCCATTTTAGCATGTTGGTGTTCCATTTTGAGTGATGAACCAAGATCTGAAGTTGGAACTTCAGATCTAGGCTCATCTTGCTACTTATAATCATAAAGTTTCAGCCTTTAGCATGCTAAAGTATTTCCCTTGCCTAGAAGCCTTCTTTATCTTGATTTGAGTCATTATTATCTTGCATGTACGTAAAGTTTGCAACTTTACGTAAGAAGTATGCCGTAGGAGATTAGATCTGTAATATGGATGTAACGCCCGTAGATCCAGGCTATTTAATTTAGAGATAATAGCGGTTGAAAATGACTTTTTGACAAAATATTATTTAGAATAAATAATCTTAACCAAGTTATAGAATACTTCTCAAGGGTTTCGTACATATAAAGAACGTTGAAATCCGAGTTATAACGAAGAAGTTATGGTTCGTCGATGTTTTACGGCAAAACCGGCACGACACCGGGAGACGTAAATAGTGAATTTACGATGGAGGACTTTTTAGCCTTATAAATATAAACAAAAGTTGTAGTATATGTTAAACCAAGAACATACAAAAAAAAAAAAAAAAAAAAAAAAAAACGTCCAAATCTGACTTTGTATGGGGAAGTTATGAATTTTCTAAGATTTGGCTTAGCAGTGCACAGTCCGAAACTCAAATTTAAGATTGAACGATTTTTGGCCTACGCAACCTAAATGAGAATTTAAGATCTCACTAATAGAAACTCAACGGTAAAAAGACAGACGAAAACAGAGTCCATATGTAGAAGTTATGAATTTTACGCGGATATTTAACAATATAATCTCCTCGTACTATTAAATTTAAGATCGGTCGAGAATTAGCCGACGGAGTCAAAATTAAAGTTGTAGATCTTATTTTTACCTACGCGTGGATATAAAGAACGTCAAAATCAGAGATCGTATGTGAAAGTTATGGATTTTAGAAGTCGAAAGTGTGTTGTGCGAAAATGGGTGATGTGGCACAATCTTGGCCATTGCTTTCTGCCACAGTCTTGCCACTAGATGGTGACATGTGGCACCAAGTTCAGCCATTTTTCACCCTATAAATAGAACCTCTCCCACCCTCATTTTCTTCACACCTTTCCCATTCTTTCTTCCCTTTACTCTCTCTCTCTAGCCCCGAAACCCCTGAAAGCCTAAGGAATCTCCCTAGCACGAGGCGGAAGCCCTGGAGTGCTCGAAGGCTTTGAGAAGAAGAGCTTTTTGGCTCAGGAACGCTGCTCCAAGCAAAGCCTAGTTTTCTATAAAACCCGTTGTAAGTGAGTTACGCCTACGCTATTTTTGATATAGCTTTTATTTAATTATAGTAACGTTATTAGGAACTTATAACAAGTACTTGGGCTATTATTATGGGTTATATAAGTATTGTTTAACGCTTATATAATAGTAATAATAACTAGACTATTAATTAGTCTTGGCGAATAATATACTAAACTCTAGTGGTAATAATACTAGGTTTCGTTGAAGGAAATTATTTTTAAGAAGCGAAGCGTTGTCTGAGTTCGAAATCATAAACTAGGTCTGTAGAAGTTTTTTTTTTTGTCTGTTAGTCATATGTTGCCTCCTCTGCGTGATCAAGGGATCCGACCTGGACTGTAACATATGCAATTCTATTTCTCTGCATCTTCTCTTTATGCAATTCTTTCCATCTGTTAGCCACATACTGTCTCCTTTACGTAACTCATAATCCGACTTGGTACATAGTATATGCAACGTTCTCTTCTCAATCCCTCTAAAACTTCAGTTAGTCATATGTTTCATCCTTTGCGTGATTGTAAGAGATCCGACCTGGATGTATAGCATATGCATTCTAAATCTATATTCTCTCTTAATAATTGTCTGCTCACCCAGTGTAAGGAGTATTTTGGAAGTCCCTGATGGCTGGGGCATGTCAGGAAGCGGGATACACGTTCTAGTACAATTAAAAATGAACACATACAACTTGTCTGTAAATCTCACTGCTCAATTTAGGTGGATAACAATATCCCTGGTTGTAGTCAGTTAAATGGTCATAAGAACAACTTATTTAAGAATTAGAGCTAATGATAATAATTAAAAGTATATGTATATATATATATATACACACACACACACACAAATATATATATATATATATATGTGTGTGTGTGTGTGTGTGTGTCATGTCATTGGTAAATTGTCCAAATTTTGTCACAAATGTTTCGTGCTTAAGTGGACCACTATACTGATGATCGATCAGACGAAGACATGAATATAAGGGTACCGACAAGTGGAACATGACTGTCCAACAACTTTGATCAAAAATATTTTTGTTTTTGTTAAATTTGTTCATAATTTTCCTCTATGCATAAATTTAGGGGGAGAATTAAAAAAAATCAAAAATCAAAAATCCAAAAATATTTTTATTTCTGTTTTATTTCTTGTTCAGAAAAATCAAAAATCCAAAAATATTTGTGTTTCTGTTTTAATTTGTGTGCTAAGTTTTTAATTTAGTTTTGTTTTTTCTTGAAAAGTGAATTCAGGTATAGATGAGACTAATGAAGACTGTATTGAAGATTTTCTGAGCCAAGACTTCATCCGTGATCATCGAAGAATTTCATTCAAAGGAGCAAGAAATGAAGATTATTCTTTCAACATTTAATCCTTCAACCCCAGTAGCAAGGTGAAGTTGTTCCTGAAGATTATGTGACGGATTGCATTGAAGTCTCCTCAATTAGTCTGCTGCTATCGTTGTACCTGCTAAAGTGATCTAGAAGATTTGTTCTCTCTAAAGATTCTCAAACAGAAAACACTATCTTTCAAGAATCAGTACATCAAGCATCCTCACCTAATGTGCGTTCAATGTCAAATTCTGAAGAAAAGCTCAAGGACTCAAGATGAAGTCATTCATGGAAGATTCATAAGTTCATCCTGATGCTGTGAAAAAATCGAAGGTTAAAGCTGAAGCCAAGCTCCCATTGAAGATTGACAAGAAGAGTCAGCTAATTTTTAAGGGGAGCTTGTTGGGTCAATTAAGCAAAGAATGTTATAAACCAAGGGGGAGATTGTTGGGTCAAAAATATGGTTTATACTTTACTTTTCTAGAAAAATATATTTTTGTGTCTTGGACCGTAAACTGTTGGGTGTTTACGGTCGTATACGTGTTTGCGACCGTAAACAGGTTTACGGCCGTAAACCCATTTACGACTCATGTTCACCAAGCCCATATTCCCTAGTGTGTATATATATATATATATATATATATATATATATATATATATATATATAGGTTTTAGGGTTGAGGAGTAGAATGATGAACAGAAGAGAGTGCACGGTCTAGAGAGAAGGGTGATGCTATGTTAGTGATCGAGTGTTGAACCACAATATCTTGTAAAGCTACGTTTCAACTAAGGTTGTTAAAAGTTAGTAATAATATTCGAATTTTTTTGTTACTAACAAAAGTATATAGGATGATGCTATGTTAGTGATCGGTTAGGTCTGTATCCTGGTTATAGGATGTTACTATGATTAATGATCTGTTAGATCGGTTTGAATGTTATATGATATGAGCTAGTGTATGACATTTATGTGCACATGTTTGTTTGATTGGGGGTTGGGTTGAGGCGGTCGTGCTTTGTGCTGAATGCCAACATACCCAGGGCGGTCCGAATAAACTGAAGTCCCTGCAAAGGGATTCAGTCAGGCCGAAGGCCCAATGAGCGGTCCGGATAGGCGGTCCATATGTGCCGAAGGCTCGGAGAACGGTCCAGATAGACTAATGGCCTGCAAGTTGGTCCAGTCATATTGAAGGCTCATTATGCATGTTGTTTGCTTATATGTTTATATGATATGGTTATATCTGCATGCGTTGGTATTTTGGGGGTAACTCTCTAAGCGTTCGAGCTTACATTTATCGATTATTGTTTCAGGTACTTCAGATGATCGCGGAAAGGCGAAGGCGTGACCGTACACTTCCTCGATTTATGATTTTGATTTCTAGGAACTCTGATATGATACTATTTTGAAAACGAATTGTAATAACTTAATGATTTTTTTTAACGTTTTAAAAGTTTAAATTTGGCATGATTTTTATGGATGTTATGCATTTAATATTTATATGTAAAAGATATGAATACTCGGTAGTTAAGACCACAAGTCTTACTTAAAATTCAACAAATATCTTGAGGTAAGCATTCTCCTTTCAAGTATCTTATCATTATTATAAAAAAGACATCTTCATGTGTTTAAATTGTTTAATCATTCTCATAATAACAAATCTTGTGTGTTAATTATGTTTTTTTGACATCTGCAACGAGTCATAAAGGATATCCTCATGGAAGGGGCAAATTTGCAATATATTAGAGAATATATGTAAAGCAGTGTCAAAATAGAACATGTAAAATAGTGTCAAAACAGAATACCAAAATGAATTTACTATTTGTATTTTAGTGATTTTGTATGGAGAATAAGGTTTAAAACATAATAAAATATTAAAATATACTCATATAACATGCAATAAGAATAACATAAATGTCCGTGATTTAACATACAATGACCAATGCATCAATATTAACTTCAATGTTTGTAATTTAACATTTAATGAACATGGAATCAAACATATACTTTTTGTTTTCTATTTATAACAAAAATACTTTGCTTTTTGTTGCATTTATAAGACCATGGTATGTGACCTGATAGCAAGTTGTTATTTTATGTTTGCAACAAATTACATTGTTATATCTTGCTCATGTTATTTTTATCCATAAAATTTCTTATATTTCTTAAAAGATAATAACATTTTGCTTCTATTTCTTGTTTTTAATATAGACAGTTCACTTTATGTGATGCTCATAATAACAACTTACTTATATTTCATTTGACATTTTGAGAAAATAAAACATTTATATGTTTGAGCTAGACACATACCTTGGTGTCAAAAGAAGATGAAGAAGTTTGTATTTTTATTTGTTTATTTTAAAATCCAATTATTATCTATTTTACGATTAATATTATGTTTTTTAAAAATTTAATATTGTTTTACTGTGTCTTCAGTATAGTACACGGGTTACATGAAATGATTTTTATTTTATTTTTCTGAAAAGTCTGGATATATGATGTGTTCGACAAAATTAGTTTTGAAATTATAGTTTTCATTTTTTATACGAGTGTTTAGTAAAAACATAAAAACTTAAAAATATATAAAATTACACAAGAACAATTGTCTAAAAAGGATAAATATATAAATATAGTTTTAAGAGTAATTCTTGAAATTCATTAAAAATGTTCAATAGTTTTTTTAAAGGTTACCTAAAATAACTTTTAGATTTGGAACTATTTATTTAATAAAAGTTCATATTACCAAACCAAACGTAGTTTTTATTTAAATCAAACTTTTTCTTAATAACTAAAAGTTAAAAACCCCTAAATACTAAATGTGAGATACACCCATAAACAAATCAAATGATCCCATAATTTAGATATCTTATTATTTATCTTTATAAACTCACATGGTGTTCAAAAGGTATTTATATAATCTAAACATCATATAATTATGTAAAGTAAATTTTGAAAGATGCAACAGGAAATGATATGAAGATATACCATTTCTTTATATTAAGTCATAAGTCATTAAATATTTCGAGTGTTGAACCACAATATCTTGTAAAGCTACGTTTCAACTAAGGTTGTTAAAAGTTAGTAATAATATTCGAATTTTTTTGTTACTAACAAAAGTATATAGGATGATGCTATGTTAGTGATCGGTTAGGTCTGTATCCTGGTTATAGGATGTTACTATGATTAATGATCTGTTAGATCGGTTTGAATGTTATATGATATGAGCTAGTGTATGACATTTATGTGCACATGTTTGTTTGATTGGGGGTTGGGTTGAGGCGGTCGTGCTTTGTGCTGAATGCCAACATACCCAGGGCGGTCCGAATAAACTGAAGTCCCTGCAAAGGGATTCAGTCAGGCCGAAGGCCCAATGAGCGGTCCGGATAGGCGGTCCATATGTGCCGAAGGCTCGGAGAACGGTCCAGATAGACTAATGGCCTGCAAGTTGGTCCAGTCATATTGAAGGCTCATTATGCATGTTGTTTGCTTATATGTTTATATGATATGGTTATATCTGCATGCGTTGGTATTTTGGGGGTAACTCTCTAAGCGTTCGAGCTTACATTTATCGATTATTGTTTCAGGTACTTCAGATGATCGCGGAAAGGCGAAGGCGTGACCGTACACTTCCTCGATTTATGATTTTGATTTCTAGGAACTCTGATATGATACTATTTTGAAAACGAATTGTAATAACTTAATGATTTTTTTTAACGTTTTAAAAGTTTAAATTTGGCATGATTTTTATGGATGTTATGCATTTAATATTTATATGTAAAAGATATGAATACTCGGTAGTTAAGACCACAAGTCTTACTTAAAATTCAACAAATATCTTGAGGTAAGCATTCTCCTTTCAAGTATCTTATCATTATTATAAAAAAGACATCTTCATGTGTTTAAATTGTTTAATCATTCTCATAATAACAAATCTTGTGTGTTAATTATGTTTTTTTGACATCTGCAACGAGTCATAAAGGATATCCTCATGGAAGGGGCAAATTTGCAATATATTAGAGAATATATGTAAAGCAGTGTCAAAATAGAACATGTAAAATAGTGTCAAAACAGAATACCAAAATGAATTTACTATTTGTATTTTAGTGATTTTGTATGGAGAATAAGGTTTAAAACATAATAAAATATTAAAATATACTCATATAACATGCAATAAGAATAACTTAAATGTCCGTGATTTAACATACAATGACCAATGCATCAATATTAACTTCAATGTTTGTAATTTAACATTTAATGAACATGGAATCAAACATATACTTTTTGTTTTCTATTTATAACAAAAATACTTTGCTTTTTGTTGCATTTATAAGACCATGGTATGTGACCTGATAGCAAGTTGTTATTTTATGTTTGCAACAAATTACATTGTTATATCTTGCTCATGTTATTTTTATCCATAAAATTTCTTATATTTCTTAAAAGATAATAACATTTTGCTTCTATTTCTTGTTTTTAATATAGACAGTTCACTTTATGTGATGCTCATAATAACAACTTACTTATATTTCATTTGACATTTTGAGAAAATAAAACATTTATATGTTTGAGCTAGACACATACCTTGGTGTCAAAAGAAGATGAAGAAGTTTGTATTTTTATTTGTTTATTTTAAAATCCAATTATTATCTATTTTACGATTAATATTATGTTTTTTAAAAATTTAATATTGTTTTACTGTGTCTTCAGTATAGTACACGGGTTACATGAAATGATTTTTATTTTATTTTTCTGAAAAGTCTGGATATATGATGTGTTCGACAAAATTAGTTTTGAAATTATAGTTTTCATTTTTTATACGAGTGTTTAGTAAAAACATAAAAACTTAAAAATATATAAAATTACACAAGAACAATTGTCTAAAAAGGATAAATATATAAATATAGTTTTAAGAGTAATTCTTGAAATTCATTAAAAATGTTCAATAGTTTTTTTAAAGGTTACCTAAAATAACTTTTAGATTTGGAACTATTTATTTAATAAAAGTTCATATTACCAAACCAAACGTAGTTTTTATTTAAATCAAACTTTTTCTTAATAACTAAAAGTTAAAAACCCCTAAATACTAAATGTGAGATACACCCATAAACAAATCAAATGATCCCATAATTTAGATATCTTATTATTTATCTTTATAAACTCACATGGTGTTCAAAAGGTATTTATATAATCTAAACATCATATAATTATGTAAAGTAAATTTTGAAAGATGCAACAGGAAATGATATGAAGATATACCATTTCTTTATATTAAGTCATAAGTCATTAAATATTTCGAGTGTTGAACCACAATATCTTGTAAAGCTACGTTTCAACTAAGGTTGTTAAAAGTTAGTAATAATATTCGAATTTTTTTGTTACTAACAAAAGTATATAGGATGATGCTATGTTAGTGATCGGTTAGGTCTGTATCCTGGTTATAGGATGTTACTATGATTAATGATCTGTTAGATCGGTTTGAATGTTATATGATATGAGCTAGTGTATGACATTTATGTGCACATGTTTGTTTGATTGGGGGTTGGGTTGAGGCGGTCGTGCTTTGTGCTGAATGCCAACATACCCAGGGCGGTCCGAATAAACTGAAGTCCCTGCAAAGGGATTCAGTCAGGCCGAAGGCCCAATGAGCGGTCCGGATAGGCGGTCCATATGTGCCGAAGGCTCGGAGAACGGTCCAGATAGACTAATGGCCTGCAAGTTGGTCCAGTCATATTGAAGGCTCATTATGCATGTTGTTTGCTTATATGTTTATATGATATGGTTATATCTGCATGCGTTGGTATTTTGGGGGTAACTCTCTAAGCGTTCGAGCTTACATTTATCGATTATTGTTTCAGGTACTTCAGATGATCGCGGAAAGGCGAAGGCGTGACCGTACACTTCCTCGATTTATGATTTTGATTTCTAGGAACTCTGATATGATACTATTTTGAAAACGAATTGTAATAACTTAATGATTTTTTTTAACGTTTTAAAAGTTTAAATTTGGCATGATTTTTATGGATGTTATGCATTTAATATTTATATGTAAAAGATATGAATACTCGGTAGTTAAGACCACAAGTCTTACTTAAAATTCAACAAATATCTTGAGGTAAGCATTCTCCTTTCAAGTATCTTATCATTATTATAAAAAAGACATCTTCATGTGTTTAAATTGTTTAATCATTCTCATAATAACAAATCTTGTGTGTTAATTATGTTTTTTTGACATCTGCAACGAGTCATAAAGGATATCCTCATGGAAGGGGCAAATTTGCAATATATTAGAGAATATATGTAAAGCAGTGTCAAAATAGAACATGTAAAATAGTGTCAAAACAGAATACCAAAATGAATTTACTATTTGTATTTTAGTGATTTTGTATGGAGAATAAGGTTTAAAACATAATAAAATATTAAAATATACTCATATAACATGCAATAAGAATAACTTAAATGTCCGTGATTTAACATACAATGACCAATGCATCAATATTAACTTCAATGTTTGTAATTTAACATTTAATGAACATGGAATCAAACATATACTTTTTGTTTTCTATTTATAACAAAAATACTTTGCTTTTTGTTGCATTTATAAGACCATGGTATGTGACCTGATAGCAAGTTGTTATTTTATGTTTGCAACAAATTACATTGTTATATCTTGCTCATGTTATTTTTATCCATAAAATTTCTTATATTTCTTAAAAGATAATAACATTTTGCTTCTATTTCTTGTTTTTAATATAGACAGTTCACTTTATGTGATGCTCATAATAACAACTTACTTATATTTCATTTGACATTTTGAGAAAATAAAACATTTATATGTTTGAGCTAGACACATACCTTGGTGTCAAAAGAAGATGAAGAAGTTTGTATTTTTATTTGTTTATTTTAAAATCCAATTATTATCTATTTTACGATTAATATTATGTTTTTTAAAAATTTAATATTGTTTTACTGTGTCTTCAGTATAGTACACGGGTTACATGAAATGATTTTTATTTTATTTTTCTGAAAAGTCTGGATATATGATGTGTTCGACAAAATTAGTTTTGAAATTATAGTTTTCATTTTTTATACGAGTGTTTAGTAAAAACATAAAAACTTAAAAATATATAAAATTACACAAGAACAATTGTCTAAAAAGGATAAATATATAAATATAGTTTTAAGAGTAATTCTTGAAATTCATTAAAAATGTTCAATAGTTTTTTTAAAGGTTACCTAAAATAACTTTTAGATTTGGAACTATTTATTTAATAAAAGTTCATATTACCAAACCAAACGTAGTTTTTATTTAAATCAAACTTTTTCTTAATAACTAAAAGTTAAAAACCCCTAAATACTAAATGTGAGATACACCCATAAACAAATCAAATGATCCCATAATTTAGATATCTTATTATTTATCTTTATAAACTCACATGGTGTTCAAAAGGTATTTATATAATCTAAACATCATATAATTATGTAAAGTAAATTTTGAAAGATGCAACAGGAAATGATATGAAGATATACCATTTCTTTATATTAAGTCATAAGTCATTAAATATTTCGAGTGTTGAACCACAATATCTTGTAAAGCTACGTTTCAACTAAGGTTGTTAAAAGTTAGTAATAATATTCGAATTTTTTTGTTACTAACAAAAGTATATAGGATGATGCTATGTTAGTGATCGGTTAGGTCTGTATCCTGGTTATAGGATGTTACTATGATTAATGATCTGTTAGATCGGTTTGAATGTTATATGATATGAGCTAGTGTATGACATTTATGTGCACATGTTTGTTTGATTGGGGGTTGGGTTGAGGCGGTCGTGCTTTGTGCTGAATGCCAACATACCCAGGGCGGTCCGAATAAACTGAAGTCCCTGCAAAGGGATTCAGTCAGGCCGAAGGCCCAATGAGCGGTCCGGATAGGCGGTCCATATGTGCCGAAGGCTCGGAGAACGGTCCAGATAGACTAATGGCCTGCAAGTTGGTCCAGTCATATTGAAGGCTCATTATGCATGTTGTTTGCTTATATGTTTATATGATATGGTTATATCTGCATGCGTTGGTATTTTGGGGGTAACTCTCTAAGCGTTCGAGCTTACATTTATCGATTATTGTTTCAGGTACTTCAGATGATCGCGGAAAGGCGAAGGCGTGACCGTACACTTCCTCGATTTATGATTTTGATTTCTAGGAACTCTGATATGATACTATTTTGAAAACGAATTGTAATAACTTAATGATTTTTTTTAACGTTTTAAAAGTTTAAATTTGGCATGATTTTTATGGATGTTATGCATTTAATATTTATATGTAAAAGATATGAATACTCGGTAGTTAAGACCACAAGTCTTACTTAAAATTCAACAAATATCTTGAGGTAAGCATTCTCCTTTCAAGTATCTTATCATTATTATAAAAAAGACATCTTCATGTGTTTAAATTGTTTAATCATTCTCATAATAACAAATCTTGTGTGTTAATTATGTTTTTTTGACATCTGCAACGAGTCATAAAGGATATCCTCATGGAAGGGGCAAATTTGCAATATATTAGAGAATATATGTAAAGCAGTGTCAAAATAGAACATGTAAAATAGTGTCAAAACAGAATACCAAAATGAATTTACTATTTGTATTTTAGTGATTTTGTATGGAGAATAAGGTTTAAAACATAATAAAATATTAAAATATACTCATATAACATGCAATAAGAATAACTTAAATGTCCGTGATTTAACATACAATGACCAATGCATCAATATTAACTTCAATGTTTGTAATTTAACATTTAATGAACATGGAATCAAACATATACTTTTTGTTTTCTATTTATAACAAAAATACTTTGCTTTTTGTTGCATTTATAAGACCATGGTATGTGACCTGATAGCAAGTTGTTATTTTATGTTTGCAACAAATTACATTGTTATATCTTGCTCATGTTATTTTTATCCATAAAATTTCTTATATTTCTTAAAAGATAATAACATTTTGCTTCTATTTCTTGTTTTTAATATAGACAGTTCACTTTATGTGATGCTCATAATAACAACTTACTTATATTTCATTTGACATTTTGAGAAAATAAAACATTTATATGTTTGAGCTAGACACATACCTTGGTGTCAAAAGAAGATGAAGAAGTTTGTATTTTTATTTGTTTATTTTAAAATCCAATTATTATCTATTTTACGATTAATATTATGTTTTTTAAAAATTTAATATTGTTTTACTGTGTCTTCAGTATAGTACACGGGTTACATGAAATGATTTTTATTTTATTTTTCTGAAAAGTCTGGATATATGATGTGTTCGACAAAATTAGTTTTGAAATTATAGTTTTCATTTTTTATACGAGTGTTTAGTAAAAACATAAAAACTTAAAAATATATAAAATTACACAAGAACAATTGTCTAAAAAGGATAAATATATAAATATAGTTTTAAGAGTAATTCTTGAAATTCATTAAAAATGTTCAATAGTTTTTTTAAAGGTTACCTAAAATAACTTTTAGATTTGGAACTATTTATTTAATAAAAGTTCATATTACCAAACCAAACGTAGTTTTTATTTAAATCAAACTTTTTCTTAATAACTAAAAGTTAAAAACCCCTAAATACTAAATGTGAGATACACCCATAAACAAATCAAATGATCCCATAATTTAGATATCTTATTATTTATCTTTATAAACTCACATGGTGTTCAAAAGGTATTTATATAATCTAAACATCATATAATTATGTAAAGTAAATTTTGAAAGATGCAACAGGAAATGATATGAAGATATACCATTTCTTTATATTAAGTCATAAGTCATTAAATATTTCGAGTGTTGAACCACAATATCTTGTAAAGCTACGTTTCAACTAAGGTTGTTAAAAGTTAGTAATAATATTCGAATTTTTTTGTTACTAACAAAAGTATATAGGATGATGCTATGTTAGTGATCGGTTAGGTCTGTATCCTGGTTATAGGATGTTACTATGATTAATGATCTGTTAGATCGGTTTGAATGTTATATGATATGAGCTAGTGTATGACATTTATGTGCACATGTTTGTTTGATTGGGGGTTGGGTTGAGGCGGTCGTGCTTTGTGCTGAATGCCAACATACCCAGGGCGGTCCGAATAAACTGAAGTCCCTGCAAAGGGATTCAGTCAGGCCGAAGGCCCAATGAGCGGTCCGGATAGGCGGTCCATATGTGCCGAAGGCTCGGAGAACGGTCCAGATAGACTAATGGCCTGCAAGTTGGTCCAGTCATATTGAAGGCTCATTATGCATGTTGTTTGCTTATATGTTTATATGATATGGTTATATCTGCATGCGTTGGTATTTTGGGGGTAACTCTCTAAGCGTTCGAGCTTACATTTATCGATTATTGTTTCAGGTACTTCAGATGATCGCGGAAAGGCGAAGGCGTGACCGTACACTTCCTCGATTTATGATTTTGATTTCTAGGAACTCTGATATGATACTATTTTGAAAACGAATTGTAATAACTTAATGATTTTTTTTAACGTTTTAAAAGTTTAAATTTGGCATGATTTTTATGGATGTTATGCATTTAATATTTATATGTAAAAGATATGAATACTCGGTAGTTAAGACCACAAGTCTTACTTAAAATTCAACAAATATCTTGAGGTAAGCATTCTCCTTTCAAGTATCTTATCATTATTATAAAAAAGACATCTTCATGTGTTTAAATTGTTTAATCATTCTCATAATAACAAATCTTGTGTGTTAATTATGTTTTTTTGACATCTGCAACGAGTCATAAAGGATATCCTCATGGAAGGGGCAAATTTGCAATATATTAGAGAATATATGTAAAGCAGTGTCAAAATAGAACATGTAAAATAGTGTCAAAACAGAATACCAAAATGAATTTACTATTTGTATTTTAGTGATTTTGTATGGAGAATAAGGTTTAAAACATAATAAAATATTAAAATATACTCATATAACATGCAATAAGAATAACTTAAATGTCCGTGATTTAACATACAATGACCAATGCATCAATATTAACTTCAATGTTTGTAATTTAACATTTAATGAACATGGAATCAAACATATACTTTTTGTTTTCTATTTATAACAAAAATACTTTGCTTTTTGTTGCATTTATAAGACCATGGTATGTGACCTGATAGCAAGTTGTTATTTTATGTTTGCAACAAATTACATTGTTATATCTTGCTCATGTTATTTTTATCCATAAAATTTCTTATATTTCTTAAAAGATAATAACATTTTGCTTCTATTTCTTGTTTTTAATATAGACAGTTCACTTTATGTGATGCTCATAATAACAACTTACTTATATTTCATTTGACATTTTGAGAAAATAAAACATTTATATGTTTGAGCTAGACACATACCTTGGTGTCAAAAGAAGATGAAGAAGTTTGTATTTTTATTTGTTTATTTTAAAATCCAATTATTATCTATTTTACGATTAATATTATGTTTTTTAAAAATTTAATATTGTTTTACTGTGTCTTCAGTATAGTACACGGGTTACATGAAATGATTTTTATTTTATTTTTCTGAAAAGTCTGGATATATGATGTGTTCGACAAAATTAGTTTTGAAATTATAGTTTTCATTTTTTATACGAGTGTTTAGTAAAAACATAAAAACTTAAAAATATATAAAATTACACAAGAACAATTGTCTAAAAAGGATAAATATATAAATATAGTTTTAAGAGTAATTCTTGAAATTCATTAAAAATGTTCAATAGTTTTTTTAAAGGTTACCTAAAATAACTTTTAGATTTGGAACTATTTATTTAATAAAAGTTCATATTACCAAACCAAACGTAGTTTTTATTTAAATCAAACTTTTTCTTAATAACTAAAAGTTAAAAACCCCTAAATACTAAATGTGAGATACACCCATAAACAAATCAAATGATCCCATAATTTAGATATCTTATTATTTATCTTTATAAACTCACATGGTGTTCAAAAGGTATTTATATAATCTAAACATCATATAATTATGTAAAGTAAATTTTGAAAGATGCAACAGGAAATGATATGAAGATATACCATTTCTTTATATTAAGTCATAAGTCATTAAATATTTCGAGTGTTGAACCACAATATCTTGTAAAGCTACGTTTCAACTAAGGTTGTTAAAAGTTAGTAATAATATTCGAATTTTTTTGTTACTAACAAAAGTATATAGGATGATGCTATGTTAGTGATCGGTTAGGTCTGTATCCTGGTTATAGGATGTTACTATGATTAATGATCTGTTAGATCGGTTTGAATGTTATATGATATGAGCTAGTGTATGACATTTATGTGCACATGTTTGTTTGATTGGGGGTTGGGTTGAGGCGGTCGTGCTTTGTGCTGAATGCCAACATACCCAGGGCGGTCCGAATAAACTGAAGTCCCTGCAAAGGGATTCAGTCAGGCCGAAGGCCCAATGAGCGGTCCGGATAGGCGGTCCATATGTGCCGAAGGCTCGGAGAACGGTCCAGATAGACTAATGGCCTGCAAGTTGGTCCAGTCATATTGAAGGCTCATTATGCATGTTGTTTGCTTATATGTTTATATGATATGGTTATATCTGCATGCGTTGGTATTTTGGGGGTAACTCTCTAAGCGTTCGAGCTTACATTTATCGATTATTGTTTCAGGTACTTCAGATGATCGCGGAAAGGCGAAGGCGTGACCGTACACTTCCTCGATTTATGATTTTGATTTCTAGGAACTCTGATATGATACTATTTTGAAAACGAATTGTAATAACTTAATGATTTTTTTTAACGTTTTAAAAGTTTAAATTTGGCATGATTTTTATGGATGTTATGCATTTAATATTTATATGTAAAAGATATGAATACTCGGTAGTTAAGACCACAAGTCTTACTTAAAATTCAACAAATATCTTGAGGTAAGCATTCTCCTTTCAAGTATCTTATCATTATTATAAAAAAGACATCTTCATGTGTTTAAATTGTTTAATCATTCTCATAATAACAAATCTTGTGTGTTAATTATGTTTTTTTGACATCTGCAACGAGTCATAAAGGATATCCTCATGGAAGGGGCAAATTTGCAATATATTAGAGAATATATGTAAAGCAGTGTCAAAATAGAACATGTAAAATAGTGTCAAAACAGAATACCAAAATGAATTTACTATTTGTATTTTAGTGATTTTGTATGGAGAATAAGGTTTAAAACATAATAAAATATTAAAATATACTCATATAACATGCAATAAGAATAACTTAAATGTCCGTGATTTAACATACAATGACCAATGCATCAATATTAACTTCAATGTTTGTAATTTAACATTTAATGAACATGGAATCAAACATATACTTTTTGTTTTCTATTTATAACAAAAATACTTTGCTTTTTGTTGCATTTATAAGACCATGGTATGTGACCTGATAGCAAGTTGTTATTTTATGTTTGCAACAAATTACATTGTTATATCTTGCTCATGTTATTTTTATCCATAAAATTTCTTATATTTCTTAAAAGATAATAACATTTTGCTTCTATTTCTTGTTTTTAATATAGACAGTTCACTTTATGTGATGCTCATAATAACAACTTACTTATATTTCATTTGACATTTTGAGAAAATAAAACATTTATATGTTTGAGCTAGACACATACCTTGGTGTCAAAAGAAGATGAAGAAGTTTGTATTTTTATTTGTTTATTTTAAAATCCAATTATTATCTATTTTACGATTAATATTATGTTTTTTAAAAATTTAATATTGTTTTACTGTGTCTTCAGTATAGTACACGGGTTACATGAAATGATTTTTATTTTATTTTTCTGAAAAGTCTGGATATATGATGTGTTCGACAAAATTAGTTTTGAAATTATAGTTTTCATTTTTTATACGAGTGTTTAGTAAAAACATAAAAACTTAAAAATATATAAAATTACACAAGAACAATTGTCTAAAAAGGATAAATATATAAATATAGTTTTAAGAGTAATTCTTGAAATTCATTAAAAATGTTCAATAGTTTTTTTTAAAGGTTACCTAAAATAACTTTTAGATTTGGAACTATTTATTTAATAAAAGTTCATATTACCAAACCAAACGTAGTTTTTATTTAAATCAAACTTTTTCTTAATAACTAAAAGTTAAAAACCCCTAAATACTAAATGTGAGATACACCCATAAACAAATCAAATGATCCCATAATTTAGATATCTTATTATTTATCTTTATAAACTCACATGGTGTTCAAAAGGTATTTATATAATCTAAACATCATATAATTATGTAAAGTAAATTTTGAAAGATGCAACAGGAAATGATATGAAGATATACCATTTCTTTATATTAAGTCATAAGTCATTAAATATTTCGAGTGTTGAACCACAATATCTTGTAAAGCTACGTTTCAACTAAGGTTGTTAAAAGTTAGTAATAATATTCGAATTTTTTTGTTACTAACAAAAGTATATAGGATGATGCTATGTTAGTGATCGGTTAGGTCTGTATCCTGGTTATAGGATGTTACTATGATTAATGATCTGTTAGATCGGTTTGAATGTTATATGATATGAGCTAGTGTATGACATTTATGTGCACATGTTTGTTTGATTGGGGGTTGGGTTGAGGCGGTCGTGCTTTGTGCTGAATGCCAACATACCCAGGGCGGTCCGAATAAATTGAAGTCCCTGCAAAGGGATTCAGTCAGGCCGAAGGCCCAATGAGCGGTCCGGATAGGCGGTCCATATGTGCCGAAGGCTCGGAGAACGGTCCAGATAGACTAATGGCCTGCAAGTTGGTCCAGTCATATTGAAGGCTCATTATGCATGTTGTTTGCTTATATGTTTATATGATATGGTTATATCTGCATGCGTTGGTATTTTGGGGGTAACTCTCTAAGCGTTCGAGCTTACATTTATCGATTATTGTTTCAGGTACTTCAGATGATCGCGGAAAGGCGAAGGCGTGACCGTACACTTCCTCGATTTATGATTTTGATTTCTAGGAACTCTGATATGATACTATTTTGAAAACGAATTGTAATAACTTAATGATTTTTTTTAACGTTTTAAAAGTTTAAATTTGGCATGATTTTTATGGATGTTATGCATTTAATATTTATATGTAAAAGATATGAATACTCGGTAGTTAAGACCACAAGTCTTACTTAAAATTCAACAAATATCTTGAGGTAAGCATTCTCCTTTCAAGTATCTTATCATTATTATAAAAAAGACATCTTCATGTGTTTAAATTGTTTAATCATTCTCATAATAACAAATCTTGTGTGTTAATTATGTTTTTTTGACATCTGCAACGAGTCATAAAGGATATCCTCATGGAAGGGGCAAATTTGCAATATATTAGAGAATATATGTAAAGCAGTGTCAAAATAGAACATGTAAAATAGTGTCAAAACAGAATACCAAAATGAATTTACTATTTGTATTTTAGTGATTTTGTATGGAGAATAAGGTTTAAAACATAATAAAATATTAAAATATACTCATATAACATGCAATAAGAATAACTTAAATGTCCGTGATTTAACATACAATGACCAATGCATCAATATTAACTTCAATGTTTGTAATTTAACATTTAATGAACATGGAATCAAACATATACTTTTTGTTTTCTATTTATAACAAAAATACTTTGCTTTTTGTTGCATTTATAAGACCATGGTATGTGACCTGATAGCAAGTTGTTATTTTATGTTTGCAACAAATTACATTGTTATATCTTGCTCATGTTATTTTTATCCATAAAATTTCTTATATTTCTTAAAAGATAATAACATTTTGCTTCTATTTCTTGTTTTTAATATAGACAGTTCACTTTATGTGATGCTCATAATAACAACTTACTTATATTTCATTTGACATTTTGAGAAAATAAAACATTTATATGTTTGAGCTAGACACATACCTTGGTGTCAAAAGAAGATGAAGAAGTTTGTATTTTTATTTGTTTATTTTAAAATCCAATTATTATCTATTTTACGATTAATATTATGTTTTTTAAAAATTTAATATTGTTTTACTGTGTCTTCAGTATAGTACACGGGTTACATGAAATGATTTTTATTTTATTTTTCTGAAAAGTCTGGATATATGATGTGTTCGACAAAATTAGTTTTGAAATTATAGTTTTCATTTTTTATACGAGTGTTTAGTAAAAACATAAAAACTTAAAAATATATAAAATTACACAAGAACAATTGTCTAAAAAGGATAAATATATAAATATAGTTTTAAGAGTAATTCTTGAAATTCATTAAAAATGTTCAATAGTTTTTTTAAAGGTTACCTAAAATAACTTTTAGATTTGGAACTATTTATTTAATAAAAGTTCATATTACCAAACCAAACGTAGTTTTTATTTAAATCAAACTTTTTCTTAATAACTAAAAGTTAAAAACCCCTAAATACTAAATGTGAGATACACCCATAAACAAATCAAATGATCCCATAATTTAGATATCTTATTATTTATCTTTATAAACTCACATGGTGTTCAAAAGGTATTTATATAATCTAAACATCATATAATTATGTAAAGTAAATTTTGAAAGATGCAACAGGAAATGATATGAAGATATACCATTTCTTTATATTAAGTCATAAGTCATTAAATATTTCGAGTGTTGAACCACAATATCTTGTAAAGCTACGTTTCAACTAAGGTTGTTAAAAGTTAGTAATAATATTCGAATTTTTTTGTTACTAACAAAAGTATATAGGATGATGCTATGTTAGTGATCTGTTAGGTCTGTATCCTGGTTATAGGATGTTACTATGATTAATGATCTGTTAGATCGGTTTGAATGTTATATGATATGAGCTAGTGTATGACATTTATGTGCACATGTTTGTTTGATTGGGGGTTGGGTTGAGGCGGTCGTGCTTTGTGCTGAATGCCAACATACCCAGGGCGGTCCGAATAAACTGAAGTCCCTGCAAAGGGATTCAGTCAGGCCGAAGGCCCAATGAGCGGTCCGGATAGGCGGTCCATATGTGCCGAAGGCTCGGAGAACGGTCCAGATAGACTAATGGCCTGCAAGTTGGTCCAGTCATATTGAAGGCTCATTATGCATGTTGTTTGCTTATATGTTTATATGATATGGTTATATCTGCATGCGTTGGTATTTTGGGGGTAACTCTCTAAGCGTTCGAGCTTACATTTATCGATTATTGTTTCAGGTACTTCAGATGATCGCGGAAAGGCGAAGGCGTGACCGTACACTTCCTCGATTTATGATTTTGATTTCTAGGAACTCTGATATGATACTATTTTGAAAACGAATTGTAATAACTTAATGATTTTTTTTAACGTTTTAAAAGTTTAAATTTGGCATGATTTTTATGGATGTTATGCATTTAATATTTATATGTAAAAGATATGAATACTCGGTAGTTAAGACCACAAGTCTTACTTAAAATTCAACAAATATCTTGAGGTAAGCATTCTCCTTTCAAGTATCTTATCATTATTATAAAAAAGACATCTTCATGTGTTTAAATTGTTTAATCATTCTCATAATAACAAATCTTGTGTGTTAATTATGTTTTTTTGACATCTGCAACGAGTCATAAAGGATATCCTCATGGAAGGGGCAAATTTGCAATATATTAGAGAATATATGTAAAGCAGTGTCAAAATAGAACATGTAAAATAGTGTCAAAACAGAATACCAAAATGAATTTACTATTTGTATTTTAGTGATTTTGTATGGAGAATAAGGTTTAAAACATAATAAAATATTAAAATATACTCATATAACATGCAATAAGAATAACTTAAATGTCCGTGATTTAACATACAATGACCAATGCATCAATATTAACTTCAATGTTTGTAATTTAACATTTAATGAACATGGAATCAAACATATACTTTTTGTTTTCTATTTATAACAAAAATACTTTGCTTTTTGTTGCATTTATAAGACCATGGTATGTGACCTGATAGCAAGTTGTTATTTTATGTTTGCAACAAATTACATTGTTATATCTTGCTCATGTTATTTTTATCCATAAAATTTCTTATATTTCTTAAAAGATAATAACATTTTGCTTCTATTTCTTGTTTTTAATATAGACAGTTCACTTTATGTGATGCTCATAATAACAACTTACTTATATTTCATTTGACATTTTGAGAAAATAAAACATTTATATGTTTGAGCTAGACACATACCTTGGTGTCAAAAGAAGATGAAGAAGTTTGTATTTTTATTTGTTTATTTTAAAATCCAATTATTATCTATTTTACGATTAATATTATGTTTTTTAAAAATTTAATATTGTTTTACTGTGTCTTCAGTATAGTACACGGGTTACATGAAATGATTTTTATTTTATTTTTCTGAAAAGTCTGGATATATGATGTGTTCGACAAAATTAGTTTTGAAATTATAGTTTTCATTTTTTATACGAGTGTTTAGTAAAAACATAAAAACTTAAAAATATATAAAATTACACAAGAACAATTGTCTAAAAAGGATAAATATATAAATATAGTTTTAAGAGTAATTCTTGAAATTCATTAAAAATGTTCAATAGTTTTTTTTAAAGGTTACCTAAAATAACTTTTAGATTTGGAACTATTTATTTAATAAAAGTTCATATTACCAAACCAAACGTAGTTTTTATTTAAATCAAACTTTTTCTTAATAACTAAAAGTTAAAAACCCCTAAATACTAAATGTGAGATACACCCATAAACAAATCAAATGATTCCATAATTTAGATATCTTATTATTTATCTTTATAAACTCACATGGTGTTCAAAAGGTATTTATATAATCTAAACATCATATAATTATGTAAAGTAAATTTTGAAAGATGCAACAGGAAATGATATGAAGATATACCATTTCTTTATATTAAGTCATAAGTCATTAAATATTTCGAGTGTTGAACCACAATATCTTGTAAAGCTACGTTTCAACTAAGGTTGTTAAAAGTTAGTAATAATATTCGAATTTTTTTGTTACTAACAAAAGTATATATCATCGATATACCTACTTTGCCAACGAAACATGTACGTGTACATTAAAGATCATCGATATACCTACTTTGCCAACGAAGCACGTACGTGTACATTCAAAAAAGGACTTTGTAAAATTTTGTAACCCAAAACTTATTAATAGTAATATTTTAATGGCCGGAAAATTTATTAAGCGAGTGAAAGTGAAAAAAAAAAAAAAAAAAAAAAAAGATAAAAATAACGATGAATTATCTCAGAGTGGAACAGTTTGATGTGGATTTAAATTAAAATCTAAGCACATGTATCAGTTTTGTAATCTTAAAACCATGTGCGGTTTTTCAAATGGTATGGTTTTACGTGGGACGGTTTTAAAGGTTTTTTGGTATAATCTTAAAATGACGAGAATTTATGTTTTTATTCGTTTATTTATTATGTAAACGAACTCACTGTCAAACTGTTAACGAAGAGTTCGATAAACGTTAAATTCATTTACAGTCTTAGATACACATGTCTAAGTTTAACCAACGAGCAATAAAGAACCAAATTCGAAGTTTAACCCCAATCCATCTCAATTCATTTACAGTCTTATATATGCATTTATATAAATATTACACATATAAACTTTTAAATAAATATTATACATATATTTATAAAAATATTACACATACACATATTTAAATAAATATTATACATTATCGTGTTTTTAATATATATTTTAATTATAAACTTTTATAAAATATATTATCATGTTTTAAAATTTCAATAAGTATTTAAATTTTTATATAAATTTGATACAAAAAAAAAAAAAAAAAAAACTTTATATGTATAAATAATTAATATAATTTAATATATAACAAAATATAATAAATATTAATAAAATATTACATCTAAATTATAATTAATAGATAAAAATAAAATAGAAATATATAAAATAAAGAAAGGAAGACCGACAATTAAAACTTCAACTCTATTTTGAAAGAATAAATAGTGTTCATTTATATTTGGTGGTATACTATTCATCTTTCATAAAATTGAGATAAAAATAAGGTGCACTTAGAGATTAATAGAAAATTTTTTTTTCATAAAATTGAGATAGAAATAAGGTGCGCTTAGATATTAATAGAAGAAAAAATAAAGTTTGGAGGATGGATAGAAGATGCTTTAAAGGGATATGGTTTCTAGCTCAGCGGTACCCGATGTTGTCCTCCTTTTTTGAGGTTGAGGGTTCAAGTCCCATCGTGGACATAGGTGAATTTAAGGTGTAATTTAAGAGTAGGTTAGATTTATCGTTAAAAAAAAAAAAAAAAAAAAAAAAAAAAAAAAAAAAAAAAAAAAAAAAAAAAAAAAAAACTGGTTATAGAAATAATAATGGGTTTAGGAGTTGGATCAAGTGGATGAAAAGTCCAATGGAACCTTTATATATTTTTTTGTTCTTTGCTAACATTTAGAAAGTCTTTTTTCAATAAAATCATGTCGATCAAAAAAGAAAAGATAAGGATAAAAAAAATATAAGGATATGATTTATCGTCTCTGAGAATTATAATTGGTCATAGAAGATAATCAATCAATGTAACTATCCTTTAGTGGATGTTAACTCTAAGGACATTAGCAATGTATTAAAATTAATAAGAGGTTATCATTTTATATTTTATATAATTCTATCAAAATGTTTTTATTATTATTAAACTCTATAAAGTTCAATAAAATATATTTTAAATAAATAAAAGATTTTCTTTTTTCATTAAAAAGTTCAACGACCTTTAAATTTCATATAGTAAATATTAATTAGGCATGCCACTTAATTTAACTCTCTTATTAAACTTTGATGTTTAACCGAATTCTCAACACCAACATATTATTCTCAATAGAAAATCACTTACCAACAAAATGTCATCATCAATAAGTAATGTAATCGAAGCCAAAACTCTCCCGAGGAGCCAAACTCTCACCCATCTGTCATATAAACACCAAGTATTGCAAAATGTGATTTGGATCATTCTATTGCAAATTCTGATTTAGATAATTCTATTAGATTTTTTTGACACCCCACGACTAAAAATGAGTTTACTTATTGATTCGATCATAATAACTTTAGAAGTATCCAAAGCAAAAATCTTAGAGCATGTAGTATGGGTCATCGTAACGTCGTTAAGACTGATGTGGTAGCCCATAACGGCGTGATAACATCAAAAACATCATCCCCCATTTCTTGTTGCATCTTGTTGTGTTGCTTATTGTTGTCTCAATGACAAGAAGAAACGAGATTATCTATTGACTGTCAAATTATCTCTCTCTTTCTCCTCTTAAATGGTGTTATAACACCATGAACACCACCTTCTTTTCTTTTCTTGTTGTTTTTTTTATATCACCATTAAAACGGTCCCATACTTAATAGTCTTAGAAAACGAACTTTAATATGCAAATAACAACATCAAATATCCTCCAAATATTGGTCAAAGTGATCATTACCAACCATTTTTTGAACATGACAACCCCAACTTAATCCTCTAGCCGCAAGTTGATTAGAAGGACGGATGATGTTGCTCCACGGTCTGGTAAAGAAACCTTGCAAATTGCCACATCTACATTTAACAATTTGATCAAAAAAAAAATTTATCAATAATAAAAATGACCATAAATTTTGCAACTTGAGATTCCAAAAGTTTTTGAAAATTTCTGTCCATCGCAAATTACCTTAAAAAACTATTTTTTCCCCCTTTTTTTTGTAGCGTAAAACATTTTCAAAATTTATGTATTAAAAAATATGACAACTTTCAAAAGTATTTGTTTCGGAAAATATTAAAAATAGTTTTGCAACTCAAAAAGTACTGCAAAAGTTACCAAGTTTTCATGACAGATAGTTATTTTGTACTATTTTTTAAAAACGACGTAGCAACATTAGGTAACGAGTTGATATAAATTTAACTAAAATTCTGGATTCAAGACGTATTGCATTTACAACTAATTATCATATATAGTCATTTAGATTATTATTAATCCCCACATCCCCATTGGAACAAAAAATTTAGAATATAGTTTTACTTTTTTCGTTCATCAGCTTCAACAAACTTGTTTGAATACTTGCCATCTCGAGCTTCATCAAAATATGCAGTTGCGTGTTTTCTTGAAAACTCAGTCCTTAATAATGGTCAAGACTCAAAAGCATTTAAATTTCAAACCAATATTGCCAACCATCACCTCATTACTCACCTTATTTATTATAGTCGCTCATCTACAAAACCCATATCTCAGATCCAACTCCAAATCACATACACAACAATGGAGATCGGTTTCTTGGAAACCCTAAAAACCCAACCTTTATGGGTAATTGTTCTTTTTCTCTTGGGTTCTTTATCTATATTAAAGATTTCAGTTTCAATTCTCACATGGGTTTACGTTAATTTCTTAAGACCTCCAAAGAACATCAAGAAATATGGATCATGGGCACTTGTTACTGGCTCCACAGATGGCATTGGCAAAGCTTTTGCCTTTGAATTAGCTAAAAAAGGTCTTAACTTGATCTTGGTGGGTCGAAACCCTAAGAAACTAGAGGACGTTTCCTCTGAGATTCAATCCAAATTCTCAAAAACCCAGATCAAGAATGTCATTTTTGATCTTACCGGTGATTTATCGGAAGGTATCAAGAAGATTACTGAGGCAATCGAGGGGTTAGATGTTGGGGTTTTGATAAACAATGCTGGGATTTCATATCCTTACGCTAGGTTTTTCCATGAAGTCGATGATGAATTGTTGAATAATTTGATTAAGGTTAATGTTGAAGCGACTACTAAAGTGACACAAGCAGTATTACCGGCGATGTTGAAGAGAAAGAGAGGCGCAATCGTGAATATTGGCTCTGGTGCTGCTATCGTCATCCCATCAGATCCTCTTTATGCTGTTTACGCTGCAACAAAAGCGTAAGTTTTTCATCTTCATTCTTTCTGTAATCAAATTTGATTACATTTTGAAAAGGTCTCGTGTGTTTCGTTTGTTGTTTGTTTAGGTATATCGATCAATTTTCAAGGTGTTTGTATGTTGAATACAAGAACAGTGGGATCGACGTCCAGTGTCAGGTAACTTTTTTACTTGGAACTATCAAATGTATCAGAGTTTGATTCAGAAAACTGGTTGCAGGTTCCATTATACGTAGCAACGAAGATGGCGTCTATCAAAAGATCTTCGTTTTTTGTACCATCACCGACCGGATATGCCAAGGCGGGGCTACGGTGGTTGGGGCATGACCCACGCTGCACAGCTTACTGGCCTCACTCCGTCATCTGGGCTTTGCTAAACTCGTTGCCGGAGTTTGCCGTGGATTCTTGGCGCCTAGGGTTCTGCCTCCAAATCAGAAAGAGGGGGCAACTCAAAGATTCCCGGAAAAAAGAATAGTGATTAAAAAAACATCACTTGTAGCCTAAATGGCATGTATCATGTATGTTGTATCTTCTTGGAACGAAGATCTTGTAATAGTAACTTATTTGAATCATAATAAATCTAATCCGGTTGAGTATAAGAAATGGCAAAAAAGAAGATATATAAATATATGTTTTCGAAGAGAAGTTGATTAACAAGAAATGCGATTACAAGATTACTAGTTCAATGTACCCAATTTATATATATATGATTGATCAATTTCTCATTTTGTTGATCTGGTTAAGAGCAGGCTGTAAAATGTTGTAGAGCACCCAAAGAATAGCAGGTGCGACAACAATCAAAAGAAGTTGCCCTCTATTGTCGTTAGCAGCGGCTTCAGCGGCGGCGGCGGCCTCCGGCGTAGCCAACAGCCCAGAAGATGCGGCTAAACCACCACCGATTCCAAGCCCAACCACCACTCCTTTGGTCCTCATCTTGTTGATCTGGTTAACCGCAGGTTGAAAGATGTTGTACAGCACCCATGCGATGGCTGGAACGAGAGGTAAGAGAAGAGCGATTCCACGGTTGTCTCCTTCTGCAATGTCGGCGATCTGTTGTACGGCAAAAGCAGGGTCGCATGAGTTCAAGGTGGAGAAGATTGCTCCGGCGATGGCGGTTCCGGTGAGGGAGATGGTGGCGGGTTTTGAGGAGGTTAGGGATTTGGGAAGGTTTTGGACGGAGATGAGAGAGATGGGTTTGTTGGGGGTTGGTTTAGAGGGTTTGGCGGATGTCATGCACTTGGCGTTAAGCATGGCCATGGTGGTTGATAGTGTGGCTGCCATTGGAGGTGGTGATGTTAAAGATTGGAGCTTTTTGGAGTCACGGAATTGGAGTGATGGGCGAAAATGGGCATATAGGAAGTGAGAGCCAATGGGGATAGTGGATTCGAGATTGTGGTCTTATCCTGTGGAGGATTGTGGGGAGATTTAAGCCTCATATTTGAGTCCCCACTTTGCTTTTCTTATCACTTACCTTGGCTACCACCGGATTGTGCTTAAGATTAAACTAGTCAAAATACATATGTGTACATATCAAATATCTCACATGTCTTTGCTCTTGCTTTTTGGTTTCCTCATTTTGATTATGATCAAGGAAAAACAAAAGGGAAATTTTCTAATCTTGATACAAGGGATATATGATAATGCAAGATAGACATTAGTATGAAGTATTGAAGTGAGCAGGGAAAATGTTACAAATCTATAGATAACTAGGTGAATGTCTGCGTGTTGCGTAAAAACACTTATATAGTTGAAGTTTTTATAAATATATGTTTTTTTTTTAAATATAACAGTAACGTTGTTGTTAAATTTTATATAATAATTTTTATACTAAATTGATATAATATATTGATTATATTGAATTATATGATAATATATACATCTATTATAACTTCTTAATCTTAATCGTTTGAATAACTTCTACCTGCGAGTTACACATGGATAAAATTAAATATAATATACAATATAATGTTATTTATAGTTGTTGTTATTGTTATTTATTTTTTTAAAATTTATTTGCTTAATGTTTTAATTTCTATCGTTATAATTATTTAAAACATCAAACATTGTTTTTTGATTTTAAAGGTAACAATATAATCATTTTTATACAGTTATTTTTAACTATTGTTATTGTAAGTTTCTTTAAACTGCTTTTTTGGAAACTTTTAACGATTATAAAAAACATTTAGGAAATATTTTAGTTAAATTGAGATTATAATTTAGTTTTTGCATTTATCACTATAATTTATCACTTTTATCTATTTACAAAATATTTTTTTCTTTTTTAAGTGGAAGTGAAATTTATATTTAATTTGACATTGTAATACGTAGAAACACCTATATAGTTGAAGTTTTAACAAATATATATTTTTTAAATATAACAATAACGTTGTTGTTAAATTTGATATAACAATTTTTATACTAAATTGGTATAATATATTTATTATTTTGAATTATATGATAATATAAACATGTATTACAACTTCATAATCTTAATCGTTTGAATGACTTCTACCCGCAACTTTATAAGTAGACGTAAAGATATTATTTTAAAATTGAAAATTAGTTTATTATGATTACACTTTAGGTTTGATATTTATTTAACCTTATTAACCAACTTATAATCATTATTAGAAAGACACTACAATTTACCACTTCTAGCTATTTACAACATATTCTTTGGGTTGTATAAGTTAAACTAAAATTTATATTTAAGTTGACTCTGTAATGTTATATTTAAATTATTAATTTAAGTATTTTATACAAATTATTCCAAAACTCTATCTTTAAAATGATAATTGTTTACATCCAACAATATATTAAAACTAATAAATTAAGTATAATATGTTATAAGTTAAAAAAAATATATAATTTTATTAGTAGAAGTAAAGATATTATTTTAATATTGAAATTTAGTTTATATATGATTACACTTTAGGTTTTATAATTATTTAACCTAATTAACCAAATTATAATTATTATTAGAAAGAAATTGAAAAGTTATGAAAGTTTCAAATGAATGTAGTGAAAGGAAAAGGTATGTGGGGGTTTCAAATGCATGAGATTCAAGGAAAAAATGTTAACTTTATAAGTATGTATGATTTGATTGAGAGATAATTATATAGGAGACCATCGAAGTTTCAAATTTGTTCAAAAAACATCATTCAAGTATTACATGTTCAAAAAACACCATCAAACTAATACATATGTTCAAAGAACACCAACAAAATACATATTATGTTCAAAAAACATCATCTTTATGGTTTGGGGTAACTTATATGTTTAGCCCCTAACATTTTTTTCTTAACTCGGACGGTCTTTAACGTTTATATTTATTTTGCCTTCGAACCATGATCGAGTTAAAAGACTAATATTTTCTTATCAATTTTATTTAACGTTTATTTTTATTAATTGTTAATTATTTGTACAATTGATATATATATATATATATATATATATATATATATATATAATAAATAATAACATAAATTGTATAAATAACTAATAAATAATAAAAATAATGTTAAATGAAAGTAATAAGGGTATATTAGTCTTTAATTCGATTTGGATCCAAAGTCGAAGCAAATTTAAATTAAAGAGATCGTCCGAGTTTAGAAAAAAAGTTAGAGACTAAATATGTAAATTAACCCAAACTATAGAGATGATGTTTTTTTGAATAGAACATATACTTCGTTTGTGTTTTTTTAACATATGTTTTAGTTTGATAGTGTTTTTTAAACATGTAATATTTGAATGGTTTTTTTTAAATGAATTTGAAACTTCGATAGTCTCTTAAGTTATTTTCCCTTTGATTGACTATCTACCTTGTTATCATTTGAATATGGAAGTAGGTATGATAATAGTATACTTAAACCACATAGGATTAATTATTATATGATGCCTTCAAGATAAATATTAATAGTTGAATACTTGTGAAATGGTAAAAATTCAATTTAATTTGATATCATATGAAATTTGAGAGGTGTTCAGTAAAATCTGAATGATTCAGATGTCCTAATCATTTAAAGGCTCTAAATGAAAATATATTGTTAGGTAAAATTGTTAAATGTACGTGTGTTGAATGAAAAAACAAAGATAATCCTAACTTATCTATGGATTTATATGACTATACATCTTATAAAATAGATATTTTTTCCTTGTATTTGAAATCTAACTTTTTTTTTTTCATATTCATCTACTATTAACAATCATTTAAAAGTTTTTGTAACTTATAATATTTGATGATATTTATAACACAATTTATATATATATATATATATATATATATATATATATATATATATATATATATATATATATATATATATTATTTAAAAAGCTATAAATGTTTGTGTGGTAGATTTGAAGCTTTAAATAAAAATTGTCTATTAAACGTCTAACTAGATATTATATAAAATGTTTTGTTTTATGTCATATATTTATTATGTAAATGATTATTTCTCAATTTTAGTTCCAACTTTTCGTTAAGTATTACTAAGATCATGTCGATTTTTGTTTTATGTAATTTATTTCCTATATAGATGAATCTTTATTTTATATAATTTATTTCTTATATAAATGATTATTTCTCAATTTTACGATTAAATCGAATTTTGTTTTCTTCAATGTATTTCTTATTAATAATTGAGCCCGTGCTTTGCGCTGGGTTTTTATGTTTTTTTATTACGTATTAAGAGTGACAGTTAATTAAACCAATGACATTTTACAAAATTTAAAGTTGAGGAAATCAAAATAACATTTAAAAAAATAGAGATGAAAAATACATTTAACAAAGTCGATGATTAAAAATCATATTATGTATTACTATGAGGATGGGGATAAACGCAAAAGTCTAACAAACGAAAGCATAAAAAGTGATATTTAACAAAGTTAAAGGTAGAGAGGGTGAAAGTGAAAATCTAGAAAATAAAGGGTAAAAGTGATATTTTACAAAGTTGAAGATGGAATGGATGAAAGTGACATTTTAAAAAAACAAAAGGATAAAAAAAAAATCCATTTTTCAAAATAAAGAGGATGCAAATGATGGGTTATACAAAGTTGATGGATTAAAGTTACACTTTACGCATTGACATATATTTGGATTAACATTTAAAAAAAATAGAGGGGTGGAAAAAAAAGTTTTACAAAGTAGATGAGAAAAAATCATATTGTATATATATGATAAGGAGGTAAGAACGGAAGATAAACACAAATATCTAGAAAATGAATGGGTAAAAATGATATTTTATAAAATTGAATGTTGAAAGAGGGGGGGGGGGGATATATTTGTACTAACATTTTAAAAAAATAAAAGGGTATAAAATAAATTTTACAAAGTAGATGAGAAAAAATCATATTGTATATATATATACTATAGAGACGGAGAATAATCACAAATATCTAGAAAACGAATGGATAAAAATGATATTTTACAAAGTTGAAGGTTGAGAGGTGATAGGGATAATGTTTTAAAAAGTAGAAGGATGAAAAGTATCATTTTACAAAATACAAGGGATCGAAAATGAATGATCATACAATATTAGAGGATTGAATTTAAACAACATGCATTAGGATACTTAGTTAGCTAGAGTAGTATGTATTTGTATATATTGATAATGTAAATAACATATTTTGACTATTTCTTAATTTTTTTTCCAACATATTAGTAAGGTTGAATCATTAATATTGATTTGACAAGATAAAACATAAATATGGGTCAAATAAAATGGTATATAAATTTAAGATGATATACTAAGTCAAGTGAACCAAATGTATTGTATGATTTAAAATATGTTTTTATTATATTAAAATGTATGCGTCGAAAAAAAATATTTATACGTTTAAAGCATATTACTATGTATATATAAATCTAAGTTCATTAATCTCTAAAAAATCCAATGCACAATATGTATTAATTTATACAATTCTAATGTATTAATTTATAATTCTAATAAAACTAGTATGTAAGTCATCACATACGTTGCGATGGAGAACTTATTTACAATTACTAAAAATATAACTATAAAAAGAAATTGTGTAATGGACCGAAACGCAACTTTGATCCATGAGGTAAGTAAGTAATTTGTATATAAAATGTGATTTATAAATATCACCAATCCACATATAGTAGGGTGACTATTAGACCATATCAAGTGGTCCACAAAGTATGAAAATAAAGTTATAATCCAAACAATTATATATTAATGAAATTAATAAAAACAAAGTTTGAATGTATATCTTAAGGAAATCAATAAATACAAAACGTATAAAAAATCATGTAAGGACAAAAACGTAACTTCAATATGCGGGGTAACTCATTTGCATATCGTATATAGAATATGATTTATAAATGTCAATAGTCCACATATATCACGGCCACGATTATATAATATCAAGTGAACATAAAAAAAAGTTTCGATCAAAAGTGATACGTATGAAAGGTAGACAAAAATAAAACTTGAAAATGTATTTTAAAAAAACTTTAAAGTATAATAAGAGACCTAAGTCGTAACTTATAAAATGCTAATAATTTAAATTTAAAATTATAAAGGATAAAAAATGTTACGTAAAATTTACATGAGGGGAAAAAATATAAATATAAGAAGTTAGATGTTTATTGTATTATTTTATAATATGAAGTGAAAGTAATAATGATTTGAATTTAGTAAATTTAAATTTAAAAATAGTAAAACAAATGAACAATAAAAATGTAACGTTTCAAAAATATGATCCAAAAATTTTGTTTTTAATTTAAATAAAACACTATTCCAAAAACATTATCCATACAAGTCAAATGAAAATAAATATCTCAACATCATAACAATCAAAATAATATCTCAAAAGCGGAAACCATGTGGTAGGTGCAATGCAGTCAACTCGAGTTCTTTCCACTGGAACCAGAAGTATCTGAAACATAAACTGAAAACCGTAAGCAAAAAACTTAGTGACTTCCCAAAATACCACATAACATACACATAAATAAACACATAATGGGTCCCGTCCGGTCATCGGGCCCACTCGGTAATAGATCGGGTCTCGCCCAACATACATATAACATATATGAAGTAAACATATACATATGCAATAATCAAAAACATACATAGCATATCATGCCATCTCTTGGTCTTTTCTTTATAGAGCCAAGAACTAGAATAGGCATCATTTCTGAGTTCTTCAAGGGCATTCATTTGCATCAACCGGTTGGTCTTCAATTCTTCTATATCGAAGTTGCACCTCTTTAAAGCCCAATATGCCTTATGCTCGATCTCGACCGGTAAATGGCATTGCTTTCCATAAACTAACCTATATGGTGTAGTACCAATAGGTGTTTTGAAAGCTGTACGAAATGCCCATAGCACGTCATCCAATTTATCCGACCATTCCTTGCGGTTGCTTCCCACCGATTTCTCTAAAATACGCTTCAAGGCTCGATTGGTCACTTCAGTGTGTCCACTAGTTTGTGGATGGTATGACGTGGAGAACTTATGGGTAACCCCATATTTCTTGAGCACCTTTTCCAATTGATCATTGGCAAAATGTGTGCCTCGGTCACTGATTAGGGCCTTCGGAACACCAAACTGTGAGAATAGTTTCTTCAAGAATCGTACCACTACCCGTCCGTCATTTGTTGGTAAAGCCTGCGCCTCCGCCCATTTTGAGAGATAATCGACCGCCACTAGTATGTACTTGTTTCCTTTGGATGTGGGAAAAGGTCCCATGAAGTCAATGCCCCATACGTCGAACACCTCGCACACTTGGATGCTATGTTGTGGCATTTCATTTCGAGATGAAATGTTTCCCACCCTTTGACAAGCATCACATTCTTTGACATATTGGGCTGCATCTTTAAAGATTGTAGGCCAATAGAACCCAATGTCAAAGATCTTCTTTGCAGTATAGTGTACTCCATGATGTCCTCCTGTGGGCCCGCTATGGCAATGTTCTAATATTCTTCGGCTTTCCCTCCCGAACACACATCTTCGTATGATTCCATCCGCACAACTTCGGAAGAGGTATGGATCGTCCCAAAAGTAATATTTGATCTCCGCAAAGATTTTCTTCTTTTGTTGACTACTATAATCCTTCGGGATGTAATTTGTAGCTAAATAGTTAGCTATGTCTGCGAACCATGGCTCCTCTCCCACGAACACCATAATGTATTCATCCGGAAAGTCGTCTCAATCCTTATCTTCTTGCAATTGCGGGTTCTCGAGCCTAGATAAATGATCAGCCGCTACATTCTCCATTCCTTTCTTGTCTCGTATTTCTATATCGAATTCTTGAAGAAGCAGCACCCATCGTATCAATCTTGGCTTAGCATCCTGTTTGGAAAACAAATACTTGATAGCCGAATGGTCAGTAAAAACAGTGGTTTTAGATAAAACCAAGTAAGGGCGAAATTTGTCAAAAGCATAAACCACAGCTAACAATTCTTTTTCAGTAGTAGTGTAATTCTCTTGGGCGGGGTTTAAGGTCTTGCTAGCATAATAGATGGGTTGAAAGTGCTTATCAACCCTTTGACCAAGGACCGCTACTAATAGGGGTGAGCAAACCCGAACCAAGAAACCGAGAAACCGACAAAAACCGACGAAACTGAAACCGAAAAAACCGAAATCGAATCAAAACCGACGGTGTGGGTTTTAAATTTGTAAAAACCGACTTTCCGGGTTCGGTTTCGGTTTTGCCCCCAGAAACCGACCCAATAACCCGAGAAACCGACCCCTCTTTAAAACCGAGAAACCAACCCAGCGAACCCACAAACCCGATGCTTTTAAGTATTATTTTATGTTATATATATATATATATATATATATATATATATATATATATATATATATATATATATATATATATATATATATATATATATATATATTAGAAGCTTAGGTGTTTTTTTAATTATTTAACTAATTGTTACATTTCTGGAAAATGGGTTCAAACCCAAAACCCATGGGTTTAAACCCAGAAACCGTGAGTGTATGGGTTGAACCCAAGAAACCGAGAAACCGCCCAAACCGATATTAGAAACCGAGAAACCGAACCGACCATAAACCGACCCTATTGGGTTCTGAAAACCAGAAACCGATCATTTACGGGTTGGGTTGGGTTGGGGTCCAAAACCGACCCAAACCGACCCATGCACAGCCCTAGCTCCTAATGCATAGTCACTAGCATCACACATGATCTCAAAGGGTAAGTTCCAATTTGGTGCAATAATGATCGGGGCATTAGTTAATTTTTCCTTTAGAAATTCAAATGCCTCTAAACACTCTTTAGTAAAATTAAAGGGTGCATCTTTAAGTAATAATTGTGTTAGAGGTTTCGTGATTTTGGAAAAATCCTTTATAAAACGCCGGTAAAAACCTGCGTGTCTCAAAAAAACTCCTAATGCCCTTCACATTAGTTGGTGGGGGTAATTTGGCAATGGTGTCTATCTTTGCTCGATCCACCTCAATTCCCTTTTTAGAGACTTTGTGTCCCAAAACTATACCCTCCTTGACCATGAAGTGACATTTTTCCCAATTTAGGACCAAGTTGGTTTTCTCACACCTAGCAAGCATTGAGTCAAGATTTGTGAGACAGTCATGGAAAGAAGATCCGAATACAGAAAAGTCATCCATAAAGACCTCCATGAATTTTTCCACCATATCATGGAATATGGCGGTCATACACCTTTGAAATGTCGCAGGTGCATTGCATAGTCCAAAAGGCATGCGTCTATAGGCGAAAGTCCCACTTGGGCATGTGAATGTGGTCTTTTCTTGGTCCATTGGGTCTATGGGTATTTGAAAATACCCTGAAAACCCATCTAGAAAGCAGTAATAGCTATGGCCCGATAGTCTCTCTAACATTTGATCTATGAAAGGAAGGGGGAAATGGTCTTTACGAGTGGCATCGTTTAGCTTTCGATAATCGATGCACACTCGCCAACCGGTTACCGTTCGCGTCGGAATTAACTCGTTCTTTTTGTTGGTGATGACCGTCATTCCTCCTTTCTTGGGCACCACTTGGACCGGACTCACCCATGGACTATCGGAAATGGAGTAGATGATTCATGCATCTAAGAGTTTGACCACCTCCTTCTTGACGACTTCTTGCATGTTCGGGTTTAATCTTCTTTGGTGTTGCACCACCGGCCTTGCTCCTTCTTCTAGATTGATTTTGTGAGAGCAATAGGATGGGCTTATTCCCTTAATGTCGGAGATGCTCCATGCGATGGCTCGTTTCCGTTTCTTCAACACGTGTACAAGTTCCTCCTTTTTCGTCGTGGATAGATCCGAGGCTATGATTACTGGCTTCTGATTTCCTTCTTCCAGAAAGGCATACTCCAGATGATCGGGTAACATTTTAAGCTCTGTTTGGTTGTTCTTAGTGATGGACTCGCCGAGTGCAGGTGTGGTACTCGGCGAGTTTGCAACTGCATTCACGACTTCTATCTTTTCTTCAGATGTACTCGGCGAGTAGATCGGCTCTACTCGGCGAGTTGGGCTGTCAGATTGCTTCATTATTTCTTCATACTCCGCTTCTTTCAACAGTCTTTCAATCTCTAATAAATCCTTTTCTGGATCAAATGCTGCATCTAAAGCTGCAAAATTGCTGGAATCTTCAGGTATGTCTTCCTCCAATAGTTCGTCGAGCATGTCGATTGAGAACGCCGTGTCGTCACTACTCCTAGAGTACTTCATAGCTTGGCCTACCCCAAATGTTACTGAATCGTCCCCAACTCGCAAGGTGAGCTTAGAATCTCTCATGTCTACGATAGCGCTAGCTGTGTTGAGGAAAGGCCTTCCAAGTATAATTGGCACTTGCAGATCCGCCTCCATGTCTATAATGATGAAATCAGCCGGAAAACAAATTTGTCTACTTTCCTTAGCAAATCTTCACATATGCCTCTTGGGAAGGTGACTGTCTTGTTTGCCAAATGAATTGCCATGCGAATTGGCCTTGGCTCCGGGAGGTCTAGCTTCTTAAAGAATGAGTATGGCATCAGGTTCACACTTGCTCCAGAATCAGCTAAGGCATGAATTGCAGCCAAGTTGCCAAATTGGCAAGGTAAAGTTAAGCTCCCCGGATCACCCTTCTTCTTTGGTAGCTTGTTTAGCATTGCGGCGGAGCAGTTCTCATTAAGCACTACCTTCTGCACTGCCTCCATCTTTCTTCTATTGGTGAGGAGTTCCTTAAGGAACTTTGCATACTTGGGCATTTGCATGACGGCTTCAATGAAAGGAATGTTGATTTGAAGAGTTTTAATGTGGTCTAGAAACTTCTGATATTCCTCTTCCTGCTTCTCTTTCTTGGCTCGGGCTGGGTATGGCATTGGAGCCTGGTGAGGCTTTACGGGAGGTTGTTCATTCGTTTTTAATGGGGTACTCGTCGAGTCCGTCGGCCCTACTCGACGAGTAGAACTCTCAGATTGTGATTCTTGGTTTTCTGCTTGTTCTTCCGTTCCTTCCTTCTGTGAGTCCCTGGTTGCTTCAGTTCGAATGGGGGCCAGAGAAGTGATGATCTTCCCACTTCTCGATGTGACAATGTTTATTTGTGCGCCTCGTGGGTTGTTTTCGGTTTTGCTAGGAAGTTCACCCGGTGACCTTTGGTTAAGTTGTTGAGCAAGTTGCCCAATCTGCGTTTCTATATTGTGGATGGATGCTTGCTGGTTCCTGAGCATGGTTCTTGTTTCTTGGATAGCAGCATCATGGTCACTATGCCTTTTTCGGAAGCAGCCACAAATTTAGTAAGCATATCTTCCAAGCTTGGCTTCCTTTCTTGCACCAGCTCCTCCTTTTAATAAAATCCTATCCCTTTTTGTCTATTGTAACGCCCGTAGATCCGGGCAAGTCAATTTAGAGGCAATATGGGTCGAAAACGACTTTTCGGCAAAAGATTATTTAGAATAAATAATTTTAACCAAGTTATATTATATGTCACAAGGTTTCCGTACATATAAAGAACGCCGAAATCTGAGTTATAACGAAGAAGTTATGGCCCGTCGAAGTTTTACGGCAAAACCGGCACGGCACCGGGAAGCGTAAAAAGTGAATTTATGATAGAAGACTTTTTAGCCTTAGTTATCTAAACCAAAGTCGTAGAGTATGTTAAAATGAGAAAATCTGTAAAAAGAACGCCCAAATCTGACTTCGTATGAGGAAGTTATGATTTTTCAAAGTTTCAGCTTAGTAGTGTACAGCCCGAAACTCGAATTTTAGTTCGAGCGGTTTTTGACTTACGCGACCTAAATGAGAGTTAAATATCTCATTAATAGGAACTCAACAGTAAAAAGATGGACGAAAACGGAGTTCGTATGAAAGAGTTACGAATTCTTCGCGGTCATTTAACAGTCTAAACGCCTCCTACTGTTAAATTTATGATCGGTCGAGAATTAGCCGACGAAGCCAAAATGAAAGTTGTAGATATTATTTTTACCTACGCATGGATATAAAGAACATTGAAAACGGAGATAGTATGAGATAGATATAGATGAAGCTTAGTCGCTACTTTTCGAGCGCGGCGAATTCGATACAGTTTTGTAAATCCGAGATAGAATGAGAATTAGCCAAGGAGGTCTAAATGAGAGTTGAAGATCTCATTAATAGGAACTCAACGGTAAAAAGACAGACAAAAATGGAGCTCGTATGCGAAAGTTATGGACGAAGCTTAGTCCCTACTTTTCGAGCGCGGCGAATTCGATACAGTTTTGTAAATCCGAGATAGAAAGAGAATTAGCCAACGAGGTCTAAATGAAAGTTGAAGATCTCATTAATAGGAACTCAACGGTAAAAAGACAGACAAAAACGGAGCTCGTATGCAAAAGTTACGGACGAAGCTTAGAGACTACTTTACTATAAAACTCCTATAAATACAAGGGTGAACTCCTCATATTTTCTTCACACCATAAGCCTCTCTTTCTCTCTCTAACTTCTCTCTAGCCTCCCTAAACCCCTCCCAAGTCTACGGAACCTCCCTAGCACGAGACGAAAGCCCCGGAGCGCCCGACGGCTCCGAGAAGAAAAGCTTTTGGCTTGGAAACGCTGCTCCAGCGAAGCCCGGTTTTTAATAAAATCTCGCTGTAAGTGAGCTACGTCTATACTATATTTAATATAGATTTTATTTAAATATAGTAACATTATTAGGACCTTAAAATAATTATTTGGGCTATTATTATGAGTTATATTGAGTGTTATTTAATGCTTATATAATAGTAATAATAGTTAGACTATTAATTAGTCGTGGTTAACGTTAAAAACTAAACCCTAGTGGTATTGATACTAGGTTTTGTCGAGGAAAATTGTTTTGAGATAACGAAGTGTTGTCTGAGTTCGGAATCACCACGTAATCAGGTGAGTGCATGGTCTCTTTCATCTTACACATAGATATGAAGTATTTTAATATAAATTACGTGTTATGTGTGCATATTGTCTGAATACTTGTTGTCTATGCTGGTGAAAGATTTTTATACATGTTTTAAATGATGTAAACTGTATAAAGTATTTTATATCTACAAAATATGTTGGGTAAAACATGGGTAGATGAATGATGATGGATAAAAGCTGAAATAGAGGAACATTAGTAGTACAGACCTAGTGTCCTATAGGTATACATTGGCAGCAGTGGACCTAGTACCCTATAGATGAGCATTGGCAGCTGCGCCGCAACCCGTAGATGATTTAGATCTACGGTAAACATCCTAGCAGCTGCGCTCTAAGGATAGTATCGGCAGCTGCGCCTAATAGGGAGCCTTATGACCATGACAGTAGTGTTTAAAGGTCAATACCGGCAGAAGCGCCTCATAGAAAATGTCCTAATTCTAGCAGCTGAGCCTAAGTGACAATATTAGCAGCTGCGCTTGACCAATGTGTCATTGGCAAAGAATGGACTTCATGTTGTTTCCTTAGGATGATCCATAGGAATGAATGAATGAGAAATAGCTGATTCTTAGGGTAGACCCTTAAGAATAAAGAAGATAATTGGGATGGGTAATTGGGTTGATTGTTTGATTATTTAAACATAATAATTATATTATTGTGGGTTGAAAACCCTATGTACTCACCAGGTTTCCCAACCTGACCCACTCAGTTTATTTATATCACAGGTGTTGATATGAAGTGACATTACACTAAGAGATTTAAAGAGATGTAGATCACTAGTGTAAATAATTGTAAGTTCTGTTTATGCTTATGTTTCTGTATTAACGATGACGTCCCAACGTTTTAAAATGAAATAAATACGTTTCTTCGAAAATGTTTTAATAACGTATTTACCATGTTTTTCTGGGAACAAATTCCGCAACATTTTTATAAAATGAAGTACTCTGATTTTTATAAAGCATAAACAAAATCGGTCTTTTCTGGCCGTGAAAATGGGGATGTCACAGTTGGTATCAGAGCATTAGTTTAAGTGAACTAGGAATATGGATTTATTTCTAGACTTAAACTTAGAATGCTAACCAATGATTGTGAGGTGTGAGCACTAGATTATTTTAGGAATTGTGCCTAAAATGCTTTTATGTGCTAAATAGTTGTGCCTGATATGCTGTTATTTGTTCGGATCTATGGTCTGTTGCCGACCGGATCTAGAAACCTTATGTGTTTAGGATTCTAAGCGTTTAACTACGATATTAGAACTAGCATATAAACGTTTCAGAGTGATAAGGATGATTTAAACGTCAATCTTAAGTAAAGGTCTAGATTCACCTTATTCGGTGTATAGATCAAGATGGCAATAACCCGTAGCGGAAACGTGAATGCAAATGGGAACAGAAACCAACCCCCAGTGATTGAGCAAATACCGGTGATGGAAGCCGCCGCTGAGCTAGTCACAATGGCCAGAGTGCAAGCGATGATCCAAGCGATGTTGGATCGTCAAATGGAGGAAACTAGACGCTTGCTCCAGCAAAATCGAGAGGAAGCCACTATTCAGATCGAACAGCCCGAGTTGAACGAAGGGCAGACTAAGGAAGGAGACTATAGTGGAACTATTGGTCAAGTCAACCCACCAATAGTTCGACAAAACAACCACGATGACGAAGTCGAGAGGAATGGATGCAAGTACAAGGATTTTCTGACTTGCAAGCCATCGACTTTCACTGGAAAGGAGGATCCGATCGGGGTCATGGATTGGATCTCGGAGATGGAATTAGCTTTCATGACGTGCGGTTGCAAGGGAAAATAGCAGACCACATTTGCAGTGCGTCAGTTTCGAGGAGGTGTTGTACGTTGGTGGAATACCTTGGGGAAGACTCTGAGCCCCAATGAGCCCCTGCAACTAACATGGGCAGAATTTCTGGTGCAATTCAAACGTAGGTACTGCTCAGCCCAAAATCTGCTCGAGCTAGAAAACCAATTCCTTACCTTGAAGAAAGGAAGCATGTCTGTTGATGAATACACCAACAACTTCACAGAGAAGATGGAGTTCGAATTACGTCTTGTTCCGGATGAGCTGACGAAAGTCGACAAGTATGCAAAAGGACTTCCATGGGAGTACGCGGTGCCAGTGCGTCAGGCACCAACTTTGGAGGCAGCTATCTGGGCTGCTAAGTCGGTTGAGGAGATGATCAAGGGAAGATCCGCCAACAAGACCGACGTTGGCGAAAAGAGAAAGTTTGAGGGGTCTGCGAAGCCCGATGAGAGAAGCAAGTCCAGTAAAAGGAAGTTTAGAGGAGGAGGGAGTGAAGAAAGATGGTGCGAGAAGTGCAAAAAGAAACATTCTGGAAAATGCGGTGAGGAGGTGACTTGTTTCAAGTGTGGGAAGCATGGGCATTATGCCAACGAGTGTAAATTCAACAAAAGGGTGTGTTATGAATGTAACGAGGAAGGGCACTTCAAGCAAGATTGCCCAAAGAGAGAAGGGGCTACAAAGCCAAATGTGCTGCCAAAACCAAAGGCAAGAGCATTTCAAATGATCCTTGACGAAGCAGCTGACGATGCAAGGAATCAGGAGTAAGGATGGATATATAGAGATTAAGTTATGAAGAAGCCATATAGATAGTGTCACATAATGTAGCCTATTAGAGGCATAATCTAGGGTGAACTAGGACACCTATGTAATAGTTTCAAGAAATAATAAAACCTTCGTTTTGTTATCTGATGTGTTAAAATGTTATGTGATTTTCTTGTATGGTGACTTGGGAAACTGCGGGACAATACTTGGGATGAGTATAAGTAGGTGTGAATGGTAGTAGAGGCCTATATTACCGGAAGCACATGACTCACACTTGGATCAGGGAAAGTCACAAGGTTACCAAGAAGCCAGTAATTGATTTCGTTTTATTCAAGTATGTCGTTACCATTGTTTCGGTAATGACTAAGAAGATTGTTGTTATCCCGACCCTAGTGGTCATATCACATTGAGTCCGAATACAATGAGTAGGTTACGTGGTTCAGAGAACCAAGTTTGATGTAGCGTCCGACTTAAACCAAACGATTGAATTCAAAGCGATCAATAGAAGTATCACGATCGTTGTTAAATAAGTTGGTAGCTAGAAATGCTACATGTTAAAAGATGATTATATCACATTAGACGATGAAGGAAGGCATATTCCATTCCGGAATTTGACTCTAAGAGACCTGAGTCTAAGCATTGCTACATACGATGATAGGTCATTAGAATATGACATATCGGTCAATTGTAGTAATCAAATTAACTTATCCTAAGTTTATTAAGAATAAGAAGGAGTCTCTGATAAAGAATGAGGTTGTGACACGAAGGTCATGATTGAAAGTCTAACGAGCAGGTGCAAGACCGAGCACCGCCTGCAGTCAAGGAGTCCAAGAGTTAGATACTCGTTCGAAGCAACATAGAAGTTACAGTTATTACCTAGGGTGAAGAGATAATGTATGGAGTCATTATACAATCCTGTTTCGTTGATGATTCCGGGACGTAATCATCCTAAGGGGGAGATAATTGTAACGCCCGTAGATCCGGGCAAGTCAATTTAGAGGCAATATGGGTCGAAAACGACTTTTCGGCAAAAGATTATTTAGAATAAATAATTTTAACCAAGTTATATTATATGTCACAAGGTTTCCGTACATATAAGGAACGCCGAAATCTGAGTTATAACGAAGAAGTTATGGCTCGTCGAAGTTTTACGGCAAAACCGGCACGGCACCGGGAAGCGTAAAAAGTGAATTTATGATAGAAGACTTTTTAGCCTTAGTTATCTAAACCAAAGTCATAGAGTATGTTAAAATGAGAAAATCTGTAAAAATAACGCTCAAATCTGACTTCGTATGAGGAAGTTATGATTTTTCAAAGTTTCAGCTTAGTAGTGTACAGCCCGAAACTCGAATTTTAGTTCAAGCGGTTTTTGACTTACGCGACCTAAATGAGAGTTAAAGATCTCATTAATAGGAACTCAACAGTAAAAAGATGGACGAAAACGGAGTTCGTATGAAAGAGTTACGAATTCTTCGCGGTCATTTAACAGTCTAAACGCCTCCTACTGTTAAATTTATGATCGGTCGAGAATTAGCCGACGAAGCCAAAATGAAAGTTGTAGATATTATTTTTACCTACGCATGGATATAAAGAATGTCGAAAACGGAGATAGTATGAGATAGATATAGATGAAGCTTAGTCGCTACTTTTCGAGCGCGGCGAATTCGATACAGTTTTGTAAATCCGAGATAGAATGAGAATTAGCCAAGGAGGTCTAAATGAGAGTTGAAGATCTCATTAATAGGAACTCAACGGTAAAAAGACAGACAAAAATGGAGCTCGTATGCGAAAGTTATGGACGAAGCTTAGTCCCTACTTTTCGAGCGCGGCGAATTCGATACAGTTTTGTAAATCCGAGATAGAAAGAGAATTAGCCAACGAGGTCTAAATGAAAGTTGAAGATCTCATTAATAGGAACTCAACGGTAAAAAGACAGACAAAAACGGAGCTCGTATGCAAAAGTTACGGACGAAGCTTAGAGACTACTTTACTATAAAACTCCTATAAATACAAGGGTGAACTCCTCATATTTTCTTCACACCATAAGCCTCTCTTTCTCTCTCTAACTTCTCTCTAGCCTCCCTAAATACCTCCCAAGTCTACGGAACCTCCCTAGCACGAGAAGAAAGCCCCGGAGCGCCCGACGGCTCCGAGAAGAAAAGCTTTTGGCTTGGAAACGCTGCTCCAGCGAAGCCCGGTTTTTAATAAAATCTCGCTGTAAGTGAGCTACGCCTATACTATATTTAATATAGATTTTATTTAAATATAGTAACATTATTAGGACCTTAAAATAATTATTTGGGCTATTATTATGAGTTATATTGAGTGTTATTTAATGTTTATATAATAGTAATAATAGTTAGACTATTAATTAGTCGTGGTTAACGTTAAAAACTAAACCCTAGTGGTATTGATACTAGGTTTTGTCGAGGAAAATTGTTTTGAGATAACGAAGTGTTGTCTGAGTTAGGAATCACCACCTAATCAGGTGAGTGCATGGTCTCTTTCATCTTACACATAGATATGAAATATTTTAATATAAATTACGTGTTATGTGTGCATATTGTCTGAATACTTGTTGTCTATGCTGGTGAAAGATTTTTATACATGTTTTAAATGATGTAAACTGTATAAAGTATTTTATATCTACAAAATATGTTGGGTAAAACATGGGTAGATGAATGATGATGGATAAAAGCTGAAATAGAGGAACATTAGTAGTACAGACCTAGTGTCCTATAGGTATACATTGGCAGCAGTGGACCTAGTACCCTATAGATGAGCATTGGCAGCTGCGCCGCAACCCGTAGATGATTTAGATCTACGGTAAACATCCTAGCAGCTGCGCTCTAAGGATAGTATCGGCAGCTGCGCCTAATAGGGAGCCTTATGACCATGACAGTAGTGTTTAAAGGTCAATACCGGCAGAAGTGCCTCATAGAAAATGTCCTAATTCTGGCAGCTGAGCCTAAGTGACAATATTAGCAGCTGCGCTTGACCAATGTGTCATTGGCAAACAATGGACTTCATGTTGTTTCCTTAGGATGATCCATAGGAATGAATGAATGAGAAATAGCTGATTCTTAGGGTAGACCCTTAAGAATAAAGAAGATAATGGGGATGGGTAATTGGGTTGATTGTTTGATTATTTAAACATAATAATTATATTATTGTGGGTTGAAAACCCTATGTACTCACCAGGTTTCCCAACCTGACCCACTCAGTTTATTTATATCACAGGTGTTGGTATGAAGTGACATTACACTAAGAGATTTAAAGAGATGTAGATCACTAGTGTAAATAATTGTAAGTTCTGTTTATGCTTATGTTTCTGTATTAACGATGACGTCCCAACGTTTTAAAATGAAATAAATACGTTTCTTCGAAAATGTTTTAATAACGTATTTACCATGTTTTTCTGGGAACAAATTCTGCAACATTTTTATAAAATGAAGTACTCTGATTTTTATAAAGCATAAACAAAATCGGTCTTTTCTGGCCGTGAAAATGGGGATGTCACATCTATACTTCTCCTCCTTGGCCTTCTTGTACTCTTCGTAAGGAAGCCACTCCTTTTATTTGCGCCAATCCTCATCATATCGGTCACCGCTCGAATAACACGCTTGCGCCTTCTTGTTGTCATTCTCATCCAAATCGCAATCTCTAGTGAGGTGAGGTCCATTGCAGTTTTCACAACCCACCCGAATAGCATGGATAGTTTGATCCATTTTATCCATTCTCCTATCCATGGTTTTTAACATAGCCATGACCGCGGATAAGTCTTCAGTAGCAGCATAAGCGGCTCCCCTCGTGACATCATGCCTAGGGTTGTGGTATTCTCTAGAATGTTTAGAGAATTCTTCAATAAATTCTTTAATCACCGGGGGTGGCTTCTTTGTAAGTGGGCCTTGCGAGTCAACTGTCAGGTTGTGACATTGACTCCATCATAGAAGATGGAAACTTCTTGCTGGCTGTTTAGATCATGGTGTGGGCAGTTTCTTAGCAGACTTTTGTATCTCTCCCATGCTTCATATAGCGACTCTCCAGCTTGTTGTTCAAATTTTGCAATGGCCTTCTTCATTTTGGCTATCTTGGACGGTGGGCAAAAGTGATCAATGAATTCTTCCTTCATCTTGGCCCAAGTAGTGACTGATCCGGGGGGAAGTGACTTGAGCCAGTCTTTAGCAGCACCCTTGAAGGTTACCGGAAGCATACGAAGTAGTTGAGTTTCGCGGGTTACATTTGGAATATTGAAGTAATCAGCTACATCATTGACTTCATCCAAATGTTTGTAGGCATCTTCATGATCTTTCCCATAGAAAGGTATTTCCTTAAGTGAAGCTAGGATATGACCTTTTAGCTCGAAGGTAGCAGTTGCGGGAATTGCGGGTTGCACAAGTCCCGGGCCATTGTCGTCGCGCATCCTCTTCTTCCATTCTCCCATGGGGATTTCATCAATGTTAGCCATTGTGAACGCTAACTCTTCCTCTGACTCGGTTTCTTGCTCGTACGTTGCCTCCTCTTCTTCCTCGGTCTCGTACCCAATTTCTTCTTGAATTGGCTCCTCAATTATCAAAGAAGCGCTAGAAGCTCCTAATTTACTGCTCTTCTTTTTCCCAAAAACGGTCTTCAAGTTGGACAATGGTGATTTCTTTGGTGTACTTGAACTCTCCACGTCCTTTCCTTTGTTTCTTTTCAATGCGAATTCGGGATCTTCAAACGGGGGTACCAGTGGTGTGTTTGATCCTCTGGTCATGAAAGTCCTGAAATCAATAGAATAAAAAGCGTAAAAAGAACAAAAAGATTGTACTAAAAAAAAATCTACTGCTGACTAAACTTCTACTCGCCGAGTAGGTGCGATTGCACTCGGCGAGTATCAGTGGTAATTTGAAAAAAAATTCTAAATTTTATACTAAACTAAAACAGATACTAAAACCTAATTACTAATTACTAAATTGCAATAAATGAACTCTATGCAAGTAAACTCACATAAAGGATCGAAAAAATTAGGAATTAGCTTAATTATTTAGAACCGTTCCCCGGCAACGGCGCCAAAAACTTGATGTGTGTAAAACCAACTAGTTTTATCCCTACTTTTAATTAATAAATTGAGCACACAAAGGCAGTGAACCTGTCTTTTAGTGGTATAGATTGATAAGTAAGGTATCGAACTCAGGGAACGGAAAATTAAACTAATAACTAATTTTAACTAAAACAAATAATAAAAGTAAAGGGGTTTTCTCTAGTTTTGCAAGACTAGAAACTTAGACACACTAAATTAACTAATTAACTAAAGCAACAACTATTCACCAAATTTGATAAAGATGTTTCCATTTAGGTTCAACCAATTCACTCCTATTGTTATTTAAGTTTATGGTAGATTAATTGCTATTGGTTACCAATTATAATAGTTAGGTTCATGTTCATTACTCCTAACCCTTAGACAATTAACTAATTTAAGCGTTGATCAAGTGTTTAAACTAATTAATTCCCTAGATTAATTATTTGGATTAAATAAGATTTGTAATGGTCAATTAAGTTATCAATTCAATTAAACTCTTGTTGATGGTTTCTCAAACAAGCTTACACATTAATCTTCTTATTTTCTTATTAATCTTAGTTTCATAATCATTACTTCTAAGCATATGGTTTAGTATTCACATAGACATATGAGGTTAACAATTAAGAGATGTTCATGCAACCTAATTGCCTTCCAATTAACAGAAAATAGAAGTGATTAGTACATAAGGTTCTTTAACAAACTTAATTTAATATATCACCAATAGACAATTAAGCAAAAATCAATAATCAAACCATAGGAGTTCTTTGGTATTCCCCAAACAGAAAAAAAACGAATTTAGCTCATAATTGCAGTAGAAACAAACATAAAAACAAAGTTTACTAAAGCAAACATATTCAATTCCTAAGTCTAAGTGGTAGAATTAACCTAATTGCTTGAATTCTTCCAAAGATTGAAGCTTAGGGTTCCTTAGCATCTTCTGGGGCTCTTAGTCGCAGCTAAACCTTCAAAAATCGCCAGGAGTGTGATCCCATTAGATAAGGATTCGTCTTTTATAGATATCCCAAAACAGGGTGTACTCGGTGAGTAGCAGAACCAACTCGCCGAGTAGGTCCATACTTATCCGTCTTGAATCAGCAGTCGTATTTATCTTCTGGAACATCCTCGTGTACTCGCCGAGTAGAGTCGATCTACTCGCCGAGTAGATGACCATTTTTCACTCTTTGATCTTCAATTGCTTCCCTTTTCTCCCTTTTACTTCCAAGCATATCTTTTGGACTGAAAACAAAATTCACAACATTTTAAGTACCTTTTGTCCACATTATTCACATAATTAATCAAAAATAACTAAGAATATATGCTAAATAATTAACTAATTATGCACATATCAGAAACCTAATCTAACAATTACATCACTAAAAGACAAATATATTATTCAACCTACTGGTGATATCGTTCGGAAAGAAATTCAAGCAAAAAGGAGATTTTATCGGTTTTTTAAAGACTATGTCGGGGCAATTGATGGACCACATGTTCGTGTGAAAGTACCAAGTAAATATGTCCCTAGATATCCCGATCGTAAAGTCTATCCAACCATAAATGCATTAGTCACTTGTACTTTCGATTTGAAATTCCTATATGTATTGAGTGAATGGGAAGGCACAACATCTGATTCCAGAGTACTGAAAAATGCACTTACCAAAGAAGATAAACTAATCATTCCAAAAGATAATTGGTTCACAAAAGTTGGTTTTATTAAAATAAATTTGGTATGACAATAACTTTTCTTGTTTATAGGTAAGATTTATTTAGTTGATGGAGGTCTGCCCCTTAAACATATACCCCTACCTCTTTACCGGTGTGTTGGATATCACCTGAAGGAGTATTCGACTCGTGCACCTCAAAATCCTCGAGAATTGTTTAACCTACGTCACACATCATTGCGAAACTCTCTTGAACGAGAGTTTGGTATCTTGAAGAAACGATTTCTTATAGCTAGAAGCACAACTGAACCGTTTTACACATGTGAAATCTAATCCCAAATATGTTTGGGTTGTTGTATTCTTCCCAATTTTTTACTAGAGAAAGATCATGAAATAGAACTTGAAGAAAGTGTCGCATGAGGTGTTCAATGCTACACATGAACGAGAACACCATGTTTCAAGGGACGTGGATGATAGAGGGGAAGTAATAAGACCGGCAATAACAAATGATATGTGGAGTAATTAAATTAATATGTCTATTTAATGCTTTATATTATTTGTAATTGGTCTTGGAATATAGTTTAGCTTAGAAATCATTTTAATATTTAAATTTTACTATATTGATATTAGATTTAAGATAAATTTATATTTACAAAAGAAATTGTTAGTAATTTTATAGATGGTATCTGATTTCTCTATATATTAATTAATTAAAGACAAAACGATAAATTTCTTTTCGGGTTATATTATAAAAGCCCTAAATTTTTAACGCGTAATTGGAAAATACCTTGATATATTTTTTTATTATTGTTATGGCCACAACTTTCTCTTAGAATTATCATTCTAGCACGCTTAACGAGTTTCATGGTTAAGTTGGTTAACTTTTTTGCAAAATTAGTCCAAAAATGTTCAAATTTAGTCCCTGAGGTTTGAAAAAAATTACACCACATGATATTTTAACTTTATTTTTCGTTTTTTGTATACTTTATTTATTTTCGGTTTTTTATAAATATATGTATATTTTTTATTTTCTTTTTATATATATACTTTATTTATTTTTATTTTTTAACTTTATTTTTCAACATTCTTTTTTAAACTTTTTACCTTTTGTTTTCTATTTTTTAGTGTATATATAGAGTATATTAGATTTTTTTAGGTTTTTTCATATTTCTTTTCGTATTATATTTTATCTTTTTCACCTTTTTATTTTTTTATTTTTTTTTCTATTTTTTGTTATTTATGGTTTTTCTAATATTTTTTCTAAAGTTTTTTCATATTACAATTTTTGTTTTCTATTTTTTTCCTATTTTAGTTATTTATGGTTTTTCTAATGTTTTTATTTACTTTGAATCAAGTAAACGAACTTAAATTCAATATAAATTACAATAACAAGTGTTTTTTTTTATAAATATCGACTATTATTATTATTTTTTATTTTTTTAGTCTATTATCAAATTGAAAAATATTATCTTGAATTTAATCTATTGATATCACATATAGAAATATGGTTTAATTTGCAAGTTATATAACACATTGAAACACTAATTCTTAGTAAACAAACTATTTTTTTTTTATAATTTTCATTTTTTCGTAACATAAATATAATAGCACTAAAGAAAAAAAAGAAAATAAGTTGGACCGAAATTACAAATATAAACATAACTATTTTATTTACTTGAATAAAAATAACAAACAATTACGAAAACTATAAATTATCAGAATTGTAATATACTCTAATATATTATTACATTTTATATTTTTTGAAAAATGGCAATAAAAAGATAAAAATAAAAAAAACAAAAAAAACAAATAATTGGAAAACAAATAAGAAAAAAAATACAAAAATAAAAAGATGAAAAAAATAAAATATAATACGAAAAGTAATATGAAAAAAACTTAAAAAAATTCTAATATACTCTATATATACACTAAAAAATAGAAAACAAAAGGTAAAAAGGTTTAAAAAAATTGTTGAAAAATAAAGTTAAAAAATGAAAATAAGTAAAATATATATATAAAAAAAGAAAATAAAAAATGTACATATGTTTATAAAAAAACCGAAAATAAATAAAATATACAAAAAACGAAAAATAAATTTAAAAAACCATGTGGTGTAATTTTTTTTTCAAATCTCAGGAATTAAATTTAAATTTTTTAGGATTGATTTTGCAAAAAAGTTAACCAACTTAACCATTAAACTCGTTAAGTTGGCTAAAGTGATAATTCTGCAAGAAAATTGTGACCACAACAATAATAATAAAAATATCGAAGCTTTTTCTAATTACATGTTAAAAAGTTAAGATTTTTATAATATTAACCCTTTTTTTTCCTTCCAATTTAAGAATATGATTTTCTTTCTTTCTATTTCCTTTCAACTCTGAGAACACAATTCATTAAATGTTTACCCTTTCCTTTCTTTCCCTTTTATCCCCTTAGTTTTAAAACTCCAGAACAGAATGTAAAAGTTGACCGATAACCCATTTTATGGTTTAAAATTTTTTGAATTGTCACGAAACAATATAATAGGGACCGAACGTTACGGAAAAAAAAGAAAGAGACGAAGCTGCAGATGGTATTGACTCTGACGAAGCTGCAGATGGTATTGACTCTTGAAATGTTTCACATCAAATAATTACCACCAAGCCACATTGCAGTACAATAAATGCATTATTATTGTGTATTAAATGGTAAATATCAAATATTGAACATTATTTTTAAAAATACCAAGATGGCAAGAATAAACTAATTGCAAATTTAACTAGCTTTTGAGAATTAAATTCACAAACGCAATCTTCAAAAGAGCAGCTCCAAGGCCGTCGTTATCACCTCCAAGAATGGCAGAATGAAATCCTTAAAATTAAGTTATAGGCTGAAAAATGTTGTTTTTAATAATGTTATCCCCATAATACAACCGACATAAAAGAAAATTTTGTTTTAGTACAATTTGCACCAAGTATAATAGAAGTTTCATTTAACCTTTGTTTATTTAAAAAACTAAGCTTTGACTTGATATTATTTATTTTTAATTTCCGATTATTTATAGAAGAATATCTAATCTAAAATATAATATAATATAAGCAAAAGCAAGAGCAGAAAAGTTCATACACCACAATCAAAATTAAAATGTCATATAAATGATTAAAAAAAATATTTTTTAATATATTATATAATTTTATGACCCACTCATACATAAAATTTGTAGGTTTTAATCAATTACTCAATTCATTTGACCCGATCTATTTCACCACGTCTAGTCAATCCATAACAATGATAACGATCGTGTTGCAAACATTTCATTTATTGTTTGTATCAGTGACTTAATGTATACATCAAATAAACACTCTTTATGCGTTGAGCTTATTAATTAACACTTGAGAGGTGAGGCCAACATCATCCAAATCCCATCTCTCTTATCAAAACGTGACTATCTCAAAAACCGATCCATCATCCATAGCCTAGAGACGAGATCCACAGATTACACCTTATATATATACAATACTACGATGTGCTACCTAAAAGAAGATCATGGTGACAACGATAGCATTCACAAATGCACCAACAATAGAGGCCTTGAAGCTCGAGCCATCACTGGATGGACCTTCACTGGGAGACATGTCGGTTGCACCAGCTTCGTCTGAAGCTGCTGGAGTTGCAGCCGAGTCTCCTTTCGCGGCTCCAGCTTCACCTGCAGGAGTTGAGGCCGAGTCTCCTTTCGAGGGAGGTTCATCATCGGCTGCAGATGCAATCCCAACAATGGCAAACAAGACAAGTGCAAAGATGGCGAATTGACGAATAGTCATTTGGTTTGTTTTGATCGTTTATTGCAAAATGTACAATGACATAGAATAAAGAATGCTTGAAATATTACATGACAGGAGGCTAAATGATAATTAAACTTGATATAAGCATGAGGAAGAAAGGAACGAATTGTTAAGCACCAATATCGGTTATTTTGTGGTTGGTGTTGAATCCGAACCCAACAAATGTCCAAAATGGTTGAATATGTTTATAAACATAGAATTTGGAAAAAGAACTGCTACTTTTATGGATGATTTTTTTTTTTTCAAAATCTATTATCCAATATTTATTTATACGGTTTAAAATATTTTGTTAACTAAGCTTGATCAATGCATGTAGTTTTAGTTTTAAGGAAAATGACACAAATACCCTACAAACTTTCTAGGACTTACCCTTTGAGTTCCTAAAGTTTTTGTCGGGTTTTATGGATCCCTAAACTAGAATGTGACATGTTCTTTTAGTTTCTGTCAATCTGTAATAGCTGGTTCATTGATCTTTTAAACCAAAAAATCTTACATTATGCCCCTATAAAGCCAAAAAAAAAAAAAAAAAAAAAAAAAAAAATCGGGGATGAATACAAATTAAGTGTGAATCAGCTTTAAAAAAAAGGATCATTTTTTTTGTAGGGGCATAATGTTAGTTTTTTTGGTCTAAAAGGTCACTGGACTTGCTATTACAGGTTGACATAGACTAAAATAACATATCATATTCTAGTTTAGGGACCCATAAAGCCCGATAAAAACTTTAGGTACTGTACGGCTAAACCGTAGAAAGTTCGTAGGATATTTGTGTCATTTTCCCTTAGTTTTAGCATCAAAATTTTGTATTAAATGATCTCTTGTTTTCATTTTTAGTGTTATCTTCATGTTTTATTTAGTGTGCCTTAGAACATCTCCAACCCACTCCTATTTTCCATTATTTCTCCGATTTCATTCCTCCATTCCTTTCCAACTCTACCTCATTTATTCCCTTATTTTGGAGAAAGGAATAGTATAACACTTTATTTGGTTTTATACTATTCATTCCCCCCAAAACTGGGATGAATTTTGAGTTGTCGATTTTAGTCTCTCTTTTTATATATTTGTATATTTCTGGTTTTTTATCTACTAGTTATAATTTAAATATAATATTTAATACTTATAATATTGTGTTATATATTAAATTATTTTAAAACATGATAATGTGTTCTACAAAAGCTTATACTTAAGTGTTATTAATTTAATCTTATTTATTTAATATTATTGTGATGAAAAAAATATAGATTATATATTTTTTAAAACCAAATTAATAGAAAATGTGTGTTTGACAATTTATATAAGTTAAAAGAATGTAATATACTTTTTGAAGGGTAAAAATAAGGTAAAAAATGAAGTATGGTTGAAGATAAAACACTATTTAACCTATTTTTTACATTATTTAAAAAACAAAAGTTGGAGATGATCTTATGGAAACGCACTTTAACTCTTAAGACATAAGTTTATACATGTAATCTTATATTGGGCCTTTATCATGTATATGGGGTTGGGGCCTATGGGCTACATTACTTTAACGTTGTGTTTGGCACGCCACAACTAGCTAATAAGTTAGCTTACTTTTCGATTTTTTTATGTTGTCGTGTTTGGTAAGCCAAAAAGTAGCTTATAAGCTAGCTTTTTGAAAAGTTACTTAGACTAACTTTTTAGGAGTTTTTTTAAAAATTTACAAATACACTCCTTAATTAATTATAGAAACAAATACTATTATATGTCATTTTATGTAATTTTATATATTTCAACTACTCTTACCAAACGTTATTTTTTTATCAGCTAGCTTTTTATTTAAAATTGGTTTTTTAGCTATCAACTAATACGTCAAACATAACCTAAAACTAGTCTGACCATGCTGATGAAAAAAAAAGAACATTAATATAAGTTAATTACATGAATGGTCCTGTCGTTTGAAAAAATATGTATACTTTTTTGTTAAGTTAGGTCGACTTGGTTTTAGTTATCATATTTTCGATAATGTTTGAGCATAGTTTTTTATTCTATTGTTTGTCAGTTTAATCTTATATTCTATCTATTCGCTTCTTTATTCAATATCTTTTGTTTGATCTAACAATTCTATAATAAGATTCTTCCATATTCTGGTTGCTTGCATTTGATTATTTTTACCTAAATAATCATAATAATTATTTTAACGAAACACTCTAAATTAGTTATCATAACTTCAAATCGTAACAATCACATCCATTATGTTTGCTCGGTTTGTAAAATTTGACCATATATGCAACTCTATTTAAGTTTTATAATCATATATGCTTTTAGATTTCTGTTTCTTGCAGAGTATCAGTTCCAGGAATCACCATTTCACTTGTGAATTGTATAAATTTTCATCGATTTCTTATAAGGTTCACATTTTTTTTGGTGTTTTTCTGTTTACCAGGTCTTGAGTCATTAGTGTTTTTAATATATTGATATTCAAGGGTTATTTATAGATGAACCCATCTTGGAAACGGTATAAATAATAGGAAATTAGGAAATGGTTCGAGGAAATATTATTAGTTATAAGTTGATCACCAAGTGTATGATGAAACTGCTACAAGCAAATTTATAGTAAGAGATACTAGAAATTCTATTGTTTGCCCAGATGTCATGCATTGATTTTTTTAACCACATACATGTCATTAGCTTTATTAGGAGCCTATTCATATAATGTGTAAAAGTTAAATATGATTTTTATGTTTCTCATATGCTAAAAGTGATATTTTATATTAGATAATGGCTTTTGATGAAAGTGGTCATGTTCGTTGTTTCCACTACAAAGCTACGTAAATCCTTTTAGATGATGATGAAACTGATATGCCTTTTGAAGTTTCACAGATGCATAACCGATATGCCTTTTGAGGTTTCGAAGATGCGAAATGAAAACTTCACCTAAATGTGTGTGGGAGGTTTAAGACAAAAACAACCACAGACAATTTTGTCCAAATGAGAAATCTTTAACAGATCCTGCAAAAAAAGCTTCTAAACAGGATCAATACTAATTTTATATAGAGAATCCAATACTACTTTATCACTTCCATATCGAACATAAATTTCATTTTGCAATAACTATCTCCCAAAGTTAAACATATGTTTGATTTGCATATGATATACTAATCGTAAATGTTTGGAAAACCGTTGTGGCCAATCTACACTAATATTTTAGTAAGATCAAATTCAAAAATATTATATTAGAAATTTTTATGTTACTTATTATTATTATTTTTTTGTTTAATTTTTCTTTTTAGTTTGCAGACTCATGTAGTACATGAGCTATTATAACAAAATGTAATATAATTTTATAATTCTTTTACCTATGGTTCTCATGGGTTGTAACATAGTTTGTGCGTGAGTGTGTGTGTGTGTGTGTATCTCATGGGTTGTAACATAGTTTGTGCGTGAGTGTGTGTGTGTGTGTGTGTGTGTGTGTGTATATATATATATATATATATATATATATATATATATATATATATATATATAGTAGCCGTTTACCCGTGCCAAGCGACGGGTTCGAATAGTTTTTTTCAAAAATTAATTCTATAGACAATTATTATTATTATTATTATTATTATTATTATTATTATTATTATTATTATTATTATTACTATTTTTTTGCATATAGTTTACTACATTTAAACAATTATCAGTAAATTCATGCCACGAAATCAATAAGAATTAAAATAAAAGTTGATGTTCTTTACAAATATATGTGAACACATTATTTATTGTGCATTATTAATTGTGCTAACATTTTTCTATACATCAAATAAAAGTTGATGTTCTTTACAAATATATGTGAACACATTATTTATTGTGCATTATTAATTGTGCTAACATTTTTCTATATATCACATTTGATGCGTAGATTTTAATATCATTGAATTGTTTATGTGATTTCACTAATATTTTTGTATTGACACATAATATTTCTCTATAAAATGCCACATAAAGTTAGTCATGCGATCGATTTTGGAAGATAAATAGCTACATTTGGACTTGTTTGTCAACGAGTTTTATTGATTGTCACTGCGAAACATAATCGAATTGGAAATTGTTTTCTCTTCAGCTTGAATGGAAAAATAGAAGTATGTTGATGTTTTTGTTAAAAAAAAAAAGGTGTTGTTTTGGATTAAAAATAAATGCACATTGTTACACGCCAAGCGTCGGGTACGAATATTTTTTTTTTCAAAAATTAGTTTCTAAAGACGATTAGTTTTTTTGCGAAATAAGTTTACAACATCTAAACAGTTACCAATAAGAGTCATGTTAATAGAAACGAAATCAATACGAATTAACATGAAAAGTTGGGATTCTTTATAAATGTACATGAACACATGATTGATTGTGCATAATTAATCGTGCAACATTTTTTATGATTGATTGTGAATTATTAATCGTGCAACACTTTTTATGCACCACATTCTTTCTATTGACTTCACTGTTGTTCAATTGTTTGCTAGGGTTCACAAATACTTTTGTATAGGCCTGTGATATCCCTCTGGACAGTGCCACATAATATTGGTCATGTGAGAAAACTGATTTATGAAGATACATACCTACATTTGGAATTGTTTGTCTCTTGAATGTCACCATAAAACATAATCGAGTTGGAAATTGTTTTCTATTTAGCTTGAAATATCACATGTCATCTTCAGACGAACATAGAAGAATTATTGACAAAAATACCCTCTTTCCAACATGTTGACCAAGAGTTATTTCGGTTAAAAAATTCGTTGTTTCTAGAGTTCAAAAGAAAAATATATTATACAAAGTTGTCGAACTATCTCTCCTTTTGGAAACACATTTCAAAGAACATGAAATCAATTCCATGATCAATGTTGTTGGTGAATCACGATGGATGCTTCGGGAATTGAATGCGTGGAGCGGTGAATAGTTTTCTTTTTGCGTGTAATTTTATTTCGGTTGCAAAGGATATACAATCCTTGTAGTTTCCCTTTAGGCAATTTTTGATATGTTTCTTAATATTTTCAAATGTCTACGATGCATGTAGTTTCAATTTAGACAATTTTTGATATATTCCTTACTTTTTTCTAACAATTTATTAGTCATTTGGCATTTTGTATACAAATGATATAAATGAGTAATCTAACACTTTTAATAGAATATTAAAATTTAATCCAAATATAACATTTGTTATTTTGGATTGACTAAAAATAGAACATTCAAAATTTTCGGTTGTCCTAAAATACAACTTTTTTGTATTTTTAAATAAATTGATGCAAATTTTGTTATTAGTTAATGAAGTTTGTTTATAAAATGTTAATAAAAATAAAAGTAACGACAATATTATACATGATAGTTATACTAATATATTATGACATTCGTATATGAATTCTAATATGTACTATTTGGTATTTGAAATTTAAAACTATTTTTTAACGAATTATAATTATTAAATATAGTTAATGCAAAATTTAAACCAATAAAGACTTTTTTTAGTCAAATAGCCTTCTACCCGATAAAATGTTGATAAAAATGAATAAAACATCTACTCAAAGTCTAGAAATATATGTGCATCCTAAAAGATAATCCAGTCTTTTAAACAACTTCAAATATATTATTCTTCATAGGAGTAAAACATTTCAGCATCAAAAATAAATGTCTCAAATGAACACTCACACCAAAAGTACACCACATACACTTGTGGTTGCTGAACGCCCCAAAAACACCAAAACTCAATTTAGAATATTATCTAACCCATGCTCACAGCCATTGAATATGTTGTTTACCTACCATTAAAAAAAGTCCCTTCATAAAAGAATTACAAAGAGTCGATATTGGATCACTGGACCATTTAGTCCAACTCAAACCTGCTATTTTATCCCGTCTTCTAAATCCAAAAAAAAATTGAATTTCATTTGTTGTCTTTAATGGAAATTTGGACCCTTCAAATTTAAGGCCTTGTGCAACCTGTACTCCTTCATGGTAGGGCCAGCCTTCCAATATCACAAAGAATCATTTTCTTTCTTGCTTTCCTCCACGTTCTTTAAGAAACTTCAACTTCAAAAATCAAAATTTAGAGTTACAACAAACACCAAAAATGTAAAGGAGAATAGAGAACCAATTAGAATGTGTGAAGAATCAAGCACTTATAATCAACTTTAACCCCCTTGGGATAAAGGTGCCAAACCAGTAGCAATGATAACAAGTTTATGACTATTCCATATTTAACCTTTTGTGAACATGCTAATGACCGAGCCTGCAACAAAATAATTTTAAGGTTAAAACTATAATGATTTGCAAGAAACAGGTTAACAGCAATATGTCAGCATCAAAAATTCATAGCAACAACCGAAACGGATAGTTGCATCATGAAATACAGGGAAAATGGAAAATTACACCAGACAATTCAGATGAAAAAACGACAATATGCAGTTCAGAGGACAAATATTAAAACTCAGTTAATGCCTTGGTGGTCAATTGTCCCCAAAGGCCAAAACATTTGCCAACAAAACCATCATATGATCCTCATTTAGCTTTAGTGACACTATTGACTTTTTCATATCTTTACAAGTGATGAAGGACATGAAGCTTACACCCTTCTTCATTATAAAAGAAATCTTTGAATTATTCAAGGTTACACATAACCTAAAGTATTAAAGAAACATAGAGTAATTATTTATAAAAATATGATCAAACAAAATATAAAAAAATTACCCAAATAATCGGTAAATTTTACCGATTATGTAATGACAAACACAAAACCACCATGAAGGCTTCTTCTCTCTGCAACTCTATTTCTATATACCCCACGCTTATGCTAAAAAACAAAAACAATAAAACATCATTACACAGAAAGTAACATAAACATAAGAAAAGAAATGTATAATGATAACTTTTAAAATAAATAAATAAAATCATTACCCTTGAGCAGTGTATAAGGATTGACAAACACTAACCCTGCAAAGAGGACTGTCATAACTATGTTCACACTTAATCTAATTGTTCATAGTCAACCTAAAATCAAAACATAGAAATATTATACAACAAATATTATAAAAATCATGATAGATTTGTGAAAAAAATATTGACTAAAATGTAACAAACAATACTTTCTACCATATTTCTTCATATCACATGTCGATTTTCCCCATTTCATTGTTGGGTTCTGAAATAAACAAAAAAAATGTGATAAGATCTATATGATAGTCTTAAAATCGAGTGTACAAAAAGGGGGATGATTTTACCAGGTTCTTAAAACATTATCAGATGAGAAGTGTGCAGGGGAGAAGGAGATCCAGATTCTCGATCAAAACCTATAAAGAGAAAACAAAAATCTAATAAGTAAGGTATAAACACAGAAATATCGTATAGTACTTATTGTGAACAAATCAAGAATAAAGCAACAAATCTAAATAGGGAAAAGTTTGTCTAAACCAATCAAGAAGAAACTGATTCGATCATACCCAAATAAAACCCTAGCTTTTGTTTAAATCTGGAAACTCCAACCATAACTTCGTTTCTCTTCCAGTGTACGATGGCAAACCGTGTTGGTGGCATGTGTGTACGCATACAGACAAATGGAGAGAGAAAGAGAATATAAAAAGAGTAAAACCTACAAAATTAATAAAGGAAATAGACAGAGTTATAACTCCATCATGCAATTTATCGAGTGAAAGCCCTAAAACCTAAATAAAAATTGAACCCATCTAACCTTCAAATGCATATTCATATGAACCTATAATATGTGGATGGCAGCGTGAAATAATGGTGCGACAATTAGCGGTTGTTGTTGGAAAACTGGGGTGGGTCGTCGTCGTTGCTGAACCAGACGGAACAATATGAAGCAAAGTCGGTTGGGTATAACATGAAGTAAAAGGATGATTCCACACTAATTTATAAATAGATGGGGCCAAGTTTCGAGGGGATTTGGAGATTCAAATTTGAAAGTAACTATAGTTCCTTGATCGGTGCTAGAATCGGTCCATACAGATAATAAGGGAAAAAGTTCGATATACGGGGAAGAGATAACAGGGTCAGGTTAGGATAAAGAGAGCGAGGAGGGAATGGATTAGATTTTCGTAAATGTTGACCGGATTAGATTTGATAGCATCAAGTCATTGTACATAATGTAATAAGGCTTGTACCTCTTAAAATTCAGCATTTGACTAAATTTGTATAATAAGTAGTAAAGATAAAGATATATTTAGATTTCAAAAGTCATGTTGACTCATTCTAGTCAAAAAGTATGATTTTTTTTTTTTTAAATTTAAATCATTTATATTGGGTAAGATAAGGATGTAGGTTTGAATGTTTCAATATTAATTTTACATTTGTACATAATGCATTGTATTTTGTAATTTGTTGATAAATGTTTGTACATTCAGCTTAAAGGTTTGGACATCTTAAATTTGTTTTTAGAAATAATAAAGTTTGTATAATAAGATAGTATATATATATATATATATATATATATATATATATATATATATATATATATATATATATATATATATATATATATATATATATATATGGGTGAGATCCATTGAGCACTCATAGAGTCCCGAGAACTAAAGGTAGATCGTTAGATCAAAATTAACTCATTAAGAGCATAATCGTCCACTTACGAATTTCATTTAATGTTTATTTTTTTGTGCTACTGAAGTATTAATAAAAATCTTTAAAATTTAACATAATAAATCAAAATTTTGGATTTTTTTAAATAATAATTTTTTCTTTTTTTAAAAATGTAGATTTTTTTTTTAAAACATGAACTTTTTTAAACATATTTAAAAAAAATTCTTTAAAAAACTACGATTTTTCTAAACACAACAGTTAAAAAAAACCCTACAATATTTAAGACAAATAAAAAAATTATAATCTTTTAACCAAAAATATCAATGTTTTAGGTACATATATGTATATTTCTTATACTATAATATTCATAAATAAATAATAAAAACACCCATTTCTATTTACTAATCTATAAACACAATTATACAAGTATTTTATTAAAAAACAAGAAATGCTACAAAATTTCAGTGCGTTTTCATATCTTAGTATCAAAATTTCCATATTTCCTTCAGTTTATCACTTTTCACATATTTAATATTTCCACAAATTCTTTCAAATCTACAATAAAATTTAAAAAAATGATTAATGCAAAATCATTCACAAAATGCATCTGTATATATATAATGTAAGATTTACATATGATTATATCATGTACGATTCATATATGACTATATAATGTGATATTCACATATGATTGTATCTTTTAAGATTCAAATGTGAAATTCACAAGAAATTTTTTTTTTTTTTCAGAATAACAATTAAAAAAAAAAATTAATGAATAACACTCACACAAAATGCATGTATGCATATAAACGTAATTCATAGGTGATTCACTTGTGATTTAAATGTAAATCACATGTAATAATATGTGATTCACTTGTTATTATATGTGAATTGTATGTGATTTATATATGAATTACACGTGATTTACATATGAATCACATGTGATTTACATGTGAATCACATGTAATTCATATGTAAATTATATATTTACATGTGAATCTTATGTAATATATATATATATATATATATATATATATATATATATATATATATATATATATATATATATATATATATATATATATATATATATAGCTTTTCTTGGCAAAAACGAAAGCCTAAATCAATTTTAGTTGGCAATCGGTTAACAAATACAAGAAATGTCAATTTTATATTATTTATATTTATTGCATTACTTGGCAAAAGAAAAAGCATGGAGAAGTTAAATTACTTCTAAAATGTAAATGATCTTGAAACCCAAAAGATATATGCTTTACAGATTTTGAAATATATGAGAAATACTTAAAAGAAATGTACTTTAGAAATCAAGGGCAAATTGGTCAATTACCTTTAAGCATTCATCTTTTGTAAATCCAAAATAGTCCTTAGCAAGTCCCACAACTATTGGATCCAACTCAACTGCCTAAAAACAAGTAGTACAAGTAAGCAAGCAAGCAAAGATTATAAGCAACTTTTTATTTCAAAACGTTTTTTCTAATTTTTTTTTTTAAAATAATAAATTTGGCATAAAAACTATAAAAAAATGACCTCAAATTTCAAAAATGGAATGCATCCATGGAGAAACAATAGGAAGTAGCCCAGCACCAATACCAATTATAACTACCTTAAACTCGAAAAGTATGAATTTTTTATTCCAATTTCAAGTTGAAAAAGAAAATTGCAAAAATTCTTACTTGTTCCGAACGATACCATTACTTAAAGGTATAAAGAGATGAGCACAAATCTAGATGTTATTCTAGAAAGATAAAAACTTACTAAATATCCATGATCAACATTTTGATAATTGTTTGAATCTATTATATTAGAAAACCAAAGTAAAATAAGATATTAATTGATTTTTTTTAAAGGAAATGATATTTAATTTAAGATAAAAGGAAAAAATGATGCATTTCTTATGTGAGTAATATGTTATGTTTTGGTGATTATATTGATTTGAGATTTAAGTTAATACATATTTAAGAGCAAAATATATTTTAAAAACAACTTTTTTATCAATTTAGCCTTTAGTTTTACTCTATAGTGATTAAACCATTATATGTTTTTGATAGTTAAATATATATGTGATTTACTAGGATCGTGTCAAAATAAAATTGGTAGTTGATGACTTTTTTCAATCTTAAGCATTTAATAGAATGAATAAATACAAATTAAACGGTGAATTACATAAATGGTCGCTATGAATAATGAAATGGTGGGCCAACTTTCTTTTCTAATCATATGGTCCTCATCTTTTTTTCATATAAAAGCAGGGGGATGTTCAAATTTTGGAATTATAAGCCCAGCAATGTGAGTTTTGGGTTGTGGTCCCTCCTAATTAGTTGATCCAATGTTTTGTTGCCAAGAAGCTGATCCAAGATTCCAAGAGAGAGACGATCGTCAATCAGCTTCCGCCTTCTGCCCCAATCTCCCATGCCCCATCCTCAATCTTCATTCAATCGCAAGACGACTCCGCCAAATCAAATCCGTTCGTTGCCAGTCACTTGCTCGTCGACGTTGCCTGGGTGCTGCACCACTGCGGACTGCGGTGCTGCTACAGTGCTACCTGGCACCTGCTGCTGCTCGTCGCCAATCCCCAATTCCCAATTCCCCATCCTCAGGTATGCTTTCAGCTTTAAGCAATTGAGCTTTCAAGTTTCAATTCGGATGTTGTTCAGCATGTTCTTCAGTTCTTGACTTCTTTCCTGTTAGAATTTAGGAATCAAACTAATTTTAGGAGCCTATTTTATGAACTGATATGTCTAGAATGAACTATTTTGTTGCTTTTCTTCTATATTTGATTGTTGTTGGAGTTTTAGGAATCAACTAATTACACATTGCTTATTTTCTTATGAATTGGTTTCTGATTTTTATAGATACAATCTTGTGAAATATGAAAACCATTCATTCTTTCTTCAAAAGAAAGGTTGATAATGAAGAAATTCATGATAAAAATGAAGAGATTAAACGGCACAAAGCTTCAACAAGTGAACCACAACCACAAGAACATGAAAATCAACAAGAGAATGATAGGAATGAAGCCACACAATCAAATCCTAATGAGGTGGTCCAAGCGGATCTTAAGCAACTAGAAAGAGATCCCGCTAAAAGAAAACAAATATGGAAATATCCGGTTAACTTAAGGGAAGAAGTAAGACGAGCCTATATGAGCTTAGGACCTTCCCAAATACGTCTTAAAGAATATAATGCTAAAGGTTCAAAAAAACATCCTCATAGATTTCAATATTCTGGGTTCAACATTTTCCCTAATTGGTTAGAATATTCTCCAACAACACATGCATCCTATTGTTTTATTTGTTTTATATTTAACGATAAACCAAGTGTGTCCCGTGGTTATGATGCATTTACTGTTAAAGGATTTGACAATTGGAAGAAAGTTAATGACGGGAAAAATTGTGCATTCTTCAAGCACATTGGTTGTTCACAACATAGAAATGTTGTTGCATTCGCTGAAAATTTGATGAACCAAGAAGCACACATTGAAAATATCATAATGAAGCAAAATGAAGAGCAAATATTGAAGAATCGTTTACGATTAAAAGCTTCGATTGACACAGTTCGTTGGTTGACATTCCAAGCGTGTACTTTAAGAGGACATGATGAATCTCCTAATTCCAAAAATCGTGGTAATTTTTTGCAACTACTAAAACTTCTAGCATCTTATAATGATGAAGTTGCAAATGTTATATTAGAGAAAGCTCCTTATAATTCAAAATATACTTCTGGAGAAATTCAAAAAGAAATTCTTAGTATTATTGCAAATAAAGTTAGAAAGCATATTCGTAGTGAAGTGGGTGATTCATATTTTTGGGTCATGGTTGATGAGTCACGGGATGAGTCTAAAAAATAGCAAATGCCGATAGTTTTGAGATTTGTTGATGTAGAAGGGATCATACGGGAAAGGTTCTTAGATTTGGTTCATGTTAGGGATACCTTATCATTAACCCTAAAAACAAATATGTGGAGACAACTTTTGCACTATCAGTTTGATGTTAGTAAAATTTGTGGCCAAGGTTATGATGGTGCTAGTAATATGAGAGGGGAATGGAACGGATTACAGGCACTTGTTCTTAAGGATTGTCCTTATGCATATTATGTTCATTGCTTTGCTCACAGATTACAACTAGCATTGGTAGCTGCTTCAAGGGAAATTATTCCTGTACGCCAACTTTTTACAAACTTAATATTTTTAATTAATGTAGTTTGTGCTTCCAGTAAGCATCATGATGAGTTACAAAAGGAGAAGGCAACTGAGATTGAACAATTATTGGAACTAGGTGAAATCGAATCAGGAAAAGGATTGAATCAAGTTGGGACATTAAGAAGAGCTGGTGATACACGTTGGGGTTCTCATTTTCGTTCTGTTTGCAGTTTTCTTAACATGTTTGATTATACTCGTGTTGTTCTCTAGGGAATAATTGGTGACGTATCTGCTACTTATTCTCAACGCGGAGATGCTGATGTCGCTTACTGTTTTCTAAAATCATTTGAGTTTGTGTTTATTCTTCACTTGATAAAGGAAATAATGAGGAAAACTGATGTACTTTCTCAAGCTCTACAAAAGAAATCTCAAGATATTCTTAATGCCATGGAGTTAGTATCAGCAACAAAGGAAAGTCGAAAGGAATTCAGAAACAAGGGATGTGACTATTTACTTGTACAGGTAAAGTTTTTTTTTGTGAAAAACATCAAATAGATATGCCGGATACGAATGCTCCATATACTTCTACTTGATACCGGCCTCGAAAAACAGATAATCATGTTACTTTTGAACATTTTTATCGAGTGGATTTGTTTACAACCACATTAGACAAACAGTTACATGAGTTGAATAGTAGATTCAATGATCATGCGATGGAGCTATTAAGTCTTAGTTCTACTTTAGTTTCAAAAGAACACCCTAAAGTGATTAAAGTTGATCAAATTTGTCGTCTTGTTGAGAAGTATTATCCAGAAGATTTTACGGAGCAAGAGAGAATCCAATTAAGATATCAATTGGAGATTTTTAATATTGATATGACAAAGAATCCCAAGCTTAGTGGTGTATCAACTATTGTTGACTTATGCAAGGGTCTTGTGGAAACTCAGAAACGTGAGACGTATTATTTGCTTGATAGAGTTGTACGGTTAATCTTGACACTGCCAGTTTCTACCGCAACAACAGAGAGGGGATTTTCAGCAATGAAAATATTCAAGAACCGTCTTCACAATACGATGTCGGATGACTTTCTCGCAAACAACTTGGTGGTTTACATAGAAAGAGAAATTGCTGAAAACATTGATTCGAAGTCGGTAATTGGTGAATTCAAAAACCTTAAAGGTCGTCGGGCTGAGTTGTAATTCTTTCTGTAGTTATTTTTTGTGTTTATTTGTAAAAACAAATTTGATTTGGATGAATGTTCATAAAATGTTCATCCTTATGATGTCATGTATTGCTTTCTCCTATATTTCTCAAAATCTAACCAAAAAATTGTTACGAATCATAAATTGGAATAGGTTCATCATTCATGAAGTCAAAGTGAAGTTAACATGTGATATTTTTCATTGACGCATTTCATCGAACACGTTGAATGCAAACAAATATGTATATTTTTCAATAACACAAGCATCTATTTTTATACCTACAATCAACACAAGGATTTAACGATTTTTAAAAATATATTGACTAAACATGTTCAACTTAACGATTAGGCAAAAACAATTCATAACGATCAAACAAAGGTCAGGAATACCTAATTTTTCATCAACAAATACAAAATTTAGAGTGAGATCGAAGCTCATAAAAATCTGATCTCAGAGGTTAGGTAAATAGAGACCCTCGCCAGATCGAAGTGATCCAAAAATGTGATTTGATGATTACTGTTGCAATCGAGCATGAAAACGAACAACACCATTCTCTTGGCTCGTGGATTCGTCGTCATTGATATGACGAATAAGGACCGTGGATTTGTAGTTGCGGTTGATCATTAGAAGAGGTAGTAGTGGTGGATGGAAGGAGGAGGGATGCGGTAGATGGAGAGGGACTGTGAGTGAGATGGTCATTGTTTGAGCGAGAGAGGAAAAACGGGCGGGAAGAGAGAGAGAGAGAGAGAGAGAGAGAGAGGGAGAGAGAGAGAGAGAGAGAGATGAAAATTTATTTTATGAGATATTAGATTTAAGAAATGATGTAATTATACTTTTATTTCCTATAATACACCTTACTGAATTAATTAAGATATCCTTCCTTCTTCTTTTTTGTATTTATTTACAAAAACGTCACCTTTCATCCCAACCTTTTTTTAATCTAACATTTCATTTTTAGTTCTTGGAAAGTTCTCAAAGGATATTTCTTCTCCCTCTCTCTCTCTCTCTCTCATATATATATATATATATATATATATATATATATATATATATATATATATATATATATATATATATATATATAGACACACATACACACACCAGTAGTTTACCCACGCTAGGCATCGGGTGTAAATATTTTATTTAGAAATTAGTGTAGAAATGATGAGTTTGTTTGAGCAAATAGTTTACTACATATAAACAAACTATCAATAAAAGTAATGCTAGCATAAATGAAATCAGTAAAATGTAAAAATAAAAAGTTGGGATTCTTTAACAATGTATATGGACACATGATGAATTCTACATTATTAATCATGTTACACTTCTTTATACACCACATTTGATGTATAGACTTCGTTGTCCTTGAATTGTTTGTCAGACTTCACTATTACTTTTGTATTGACACATAATATCTGTTTGGATAATGTCACATAAAGTTGGTCATGCAAGAAAACCGATTTTGGAAGATAAATACTTACATTTGGAATTGCGTGTCGAGGAGCTTTGTTGATTATCATCATGAAACATAATCAAATTGAAAATTGTTTTCTCTTCAGATTGAATGGGAGCATGTGATCTTCAAATGGATATTGATGAATCATTGACAAAAATATCTTCTTTTCAACATGTTGACGAACAACTATTTCGGTATCAATGACTTTATGCTTAAAACTTTTACATATAAATTGGTCACCGTTACACATTCCATTTGAGAATTAGAAAATTCTACTTAAGTACTTCAAAATTCTAATTTCCCTAAATCACATTCTACATTTATTATTTACTAGAAAATATTCCCCTACGTTGCCGGGGTCAGAAGGTATTGCTTTGTAAAGTAAAGTAGCATGTTGAATTGCATTGAGATAATCTAGTAAAGGAAGATAAACAATGTCACATAATTACATAAGTAACGAAATCTAAATCATTATTTCTTGCAATAAATGAGGAAAATAAAGAAATTGTCTCACAAATTGAACTTCATTGCCATGTATGGCACCGGCCGAAAACCAATCCGGAAAATATAGACCATTGTTTTTTGTTCGTTCATGTGAGGATAATTTGGTCTTTTAAGGTAGTAATGACTGAATTTGTGACGACGGGTAAACCATATGGACCATTTATGTAACTTTGGCGGTGGTGGTGGTGGTGGTGATGGCAGTTGGTGGGTGGCTTTATGGTATTGGGTGGGTATTTTCTAATAAATAAAACATTAATTTAAAACCAAAAAGAGAAATATAAATTATTAAAAAAATCGGATTAGGAGTAAAAGACTGATTTTGGTTTTCATCGTTGTCCTCAATGTGTTAAATTTGGTAAACTACAGGGACCAATCGTGTAATTTTGTCTAACAATAATAATAATAATAATAATAATAATAATAATAATAATAATAATAATAATAATAATAATGAGGGACCATTTCTGCCAAAATACTAAATACTAATAATATGTAATAAAGGCCAGGGTTATGAAAAATTCAAATGAAAGTGAAAGAGTTATTTGTGAACAAAAGCATAAAGGTGAAGGGTCAATGTTTTTTAAGTAGTTTTTTAAAACCAACATAAGTTGGAGGACCAAAAGCGACAGAAAAAATGGACAAAAAAAGAGGAGCAAACATACATAACCTTAGGGACCAATCTTGCCAAACACTTAGAAATTTTACTATTGTTAACTTTCATATATATATATATATATATATATATATATATATATATATATATATATATATATATATATATATATATATATATATATATATATATATATATATATATATCATTATGATACGAAAATTAAAAAAATTAAACCTAATTATGTTGATATTTTTTAAATATCGTAAATTATTCAAAAAATTATATTAGAAATTTGAGATGACATTAAGGTGGTGTTTGTTTTTTGTCTGCAGATCTGCGTAGCCTCTTCTGTCTGCGCCACGTAGACCACGCGCAGACATTAACCTTCGTAGACTGTTTGTTTTTTTGAATACTGCAGACCTAAAAATGTATGTGCATCCTCTTCTTGGCGCAGATGTGGATTAGAGTCTTCTAACATCTCCAGACATCTTCTAGCCTAAAAAACCACATATATCTTTATTTTTTTAAGTTTTTTTTTTAATTTATATTTTTTCCAACTTTATTAAATTTGAAAAAAAAATACAAAATTAAAAAAAAACGTTCGACGATACAAACATGAGATTTTTGACAAATTTATAAATAAATATTTATTACAATAATAATCGTTGAAGTTATTTATATAAATATGGAAAAAAAAATCATAACATATACTCTTATATTTTTTTTGCCAAATTTTGTAAAACATTATTTAAAACAGTGTCGTTAATTTCTCTCGAAAATATTTATGGTACGTTTTTAATGGATTTAATTGAAAAAATCGAAGTTTATTTCATCCATTTATGTATCATATTCTTTAATCCGTAATTATAATGTTTAGTTATAACTTTGCAACCAAAGTTGTTGGTTTTTTATCAAATATATATATTAATTCATACAATGTTTATTTTTATTTTTTTATACAATAATACATAAAAGTTGATTTAGATTTGTTAATTATTAATAATAAAGTCATAAAAATATTAAAAAATCACTTTGAAGTTTAAAAAACTCTATTTATTTAGATTTTAGTTTATTTTAGTAGTCCGCATATGTTAAAAAAACAAAAGGTCTTTTTTTTTCAGACTGCAGACATTTGGTCCACCTCTTCTACTGCAAAAGTCTATAGATGAGATCCGCAGACAACAGACATATTGCCTCAGAAAAAACAACACCTAAGAATCTCATTGTACCGATTAAGCATGTATGATATTCATCCAATTTTCTTAAATTAATTTGTTTGTTTGTTAGATATTATTTTTCTCCCTTTTTATTTTCATTTTTCGACACATTAATAGAACACATAAACACACTTTTTTTTTGCATCTTCCCACTTTTAAATAATTTCGCTAATTAGTAACAATTTGGCAAACCAAATGTATTTTACAAATTGTTCGTCAAAATAATTTGTTACAAAAATAGTTTAATATAATACATCTTACAAAATAATAATTGTTTTATAGTAAATAGTTATCATAGTCTATTATGTTTTGGTTTCATTTTAGTCCGATAATGATCCAATCCAATACACCTTAGTTTGAAAATATCATTACAATATATTAGAACTTTGGAGGACAATAACTAAAAATATTTCGTCTACAAATGATCAAAATACATGCCAATGATTACAAATTATAGCATTAACATGATGATTATAGGAGCGGTCATTGTTCATTGAAAATGAATAATCAAACAAACCAAGAACAAAACAATGGAGTACTGATAGACACCAAAAATTTGTCATAATGCTCACAAGAATAACCATATATCATATTAATACTTAATAGATATATAACTATGTAGCATTGAAAAAAGAGTAAAACATGCAAGTATTGTTATTGGGTTATAGAGAGTAGAGCAACATATATTACGACTCACAAGTTGCAACACCCCAGTAACAATATCCTTGATCATAACACACATGTAAATTCAAGTGGTATTAATTAGCTCCTTTGACGAAAAGGTTGCCTGAAAATGTAATGGATCTATACAATATTAATCATGTAGTTGTAAAATAGGTATGCCCCTTTTTGCAAGGATTGTTGACTCTGTGAGATCAATACGAAGGCATTAATTGTATGTAAAATTATGAAAAATACATATCAAACCTTGCATTGCGTTTATCTTCATTTTCAAATAGAGTTTTCTGAAACTTTCATCATATTCTTTAGTGATGCCTTCATTCTTCATTTTCAAATAGAGTTTTCTTAAACTTTCATCATATTCTTCAGTGATGTCTTCATTCTTAATTTTATCTCTCTTATCAGGTTTCTTGACTCTATTCACTTGGATCTCTTTCATATTTTGAATCTCATCTTTTCTTTCTTTGATACCATCTTCATTTTCTATACTTTAACTATACTTTTTTTTTTTTGGATATTTTACAACATTCTCTCTTTAATTATCTCCAAACGAAGCATTTTTTACCTAGATTAGAGTAACATCGCATGAATTCAATTCATACCCAAATGAAATACTAAATGAAGTCACGATAATCATTAAGATAATGTTTTATAAGCAATCCCCTAATTAGGGTAATAAAAAATAATTGATGTGATCAACATACATGTTTATAAACACACACACACACACACACACACATATATATATATATATATATATATATATATATATATATATATATATATATATATATATATATATATATATATAGGGTTATGATTAAATGTGAACTTCAAATATTGTATGAATGTATAATTAATTGTTATCCATTGGATTAAAATAAATGAATGATTAGGATATGAAGATACATGTTATTAACATATGGTAGCATTTACTATATAATTGCATTTAATTAATTGTAATAAATGTTAAAAAGTATATATGGAAGGTGAATTTTCATAAGATATCAATTTAAATTTTCATAAGATATCATTAGAACAATTAAGAATTAGTTGTTGTGACTCCTTTTATGTCATTCTTATTCTTATAAATTACAATCGTTTAATAATTCTCAGGGTTGATACAACATTACGAAATTCTTGTAGAATGATTATGAATGACATTTTTGTAAGAAATTCTTAAAAAATAAGACGTTAATTTTAAGTGCATAACCAACATTCTTGAAATAATAAAAAAAATATTCTTAAAGAATAAGGCAAGAAATAAAATAAGAACTTAAAATTCAAATATAAAAATACAACATTCTCATAAGGATGAAGATAGTTTAAAACTACAAATCTAACATTTTCATGAGAATGAAAATAAAGTATAATTGCATAAACATTATGGCTCGATATTTGTACAATATGAGGAACTAAATGCTACAATGAAGGTGTTATATGTGACATCCCAATTTTCACGGTCAGGAAAAACCGATTTTGTTTATGCTTTATGAAAATTAGAGTACCTCTTTTAATAAAAATGTTGCGGAATTTGTTCCCAGTAAAACATGATAAATACGTTATCAAAGCACTTCCGAAGAAAAGTATTTTTATTCATTTTAAAACATTTGGAATGTCATCGTCAATACAGAAACATAAGTATAAACAAAACTTACATTCATTATCACTAGTGATTTATATCTTCTTAATCTCTCAGTGTAATATGACTTCATAACAACACCTGTGATATAAATAAACTGAGTGAGTCAGGTTGGGAAACCTGGTGAGTACATAGGGCTTTCAACCCACAATAATATAATTATTATGTTTAAACAATTAAGCAATCAACCCAATTACCCATCCCCATTATCTTCTTTATTCTTAAGGATCTATCCTAAGAATCAGCTATTACTCGTTCATTTATTCCTAAGGATCATTCTAAGGAATCGGCACGAAGTCCATCGTTGCCACAATTTACACAACATGCACTAAGTCTGCATAGTCGCCAGGGGTTAGACATCAAGTATGCATGATCGCCAAGGTTTACACAACGGGCACTAAGTCTACATAGTCACCAGAGTTTAGGCATCAAGTTTGCATGATCGCCAAGGTTTAGGCACCAAGTCTGCATGGTCGCCAAGGTTTAGAGTACACCGGGTGAACACATCGTTCACAACACCTACAGGTTGCGAGCCTGCTAGTGTTCCACTAGACTGTCTAGAATAGTCAGTGGTTGTCATCCATACTCTGCTGAATGATGGGGCCATCGTTTGGGAAAAGGCTTCTCACATCGTCCACCTCTCACCCTCACCTCAGGTCTATAACACCTCTCAACTCATCATCCAACTCATATTCCATCTAGTACATCTACCCATGTTTTACCCCAACATTATTGTAGATATAAAATACATATACAGTTTAAATCATTTAAAATATGTATAAAGTCGTTCATCTAGCATAGACAGCAAGTACTCAGATAATATGCACACATAGCACGTAATTTATATAAAATACTTCATATCTATGTGTAAGATGAAAGTAACTATGCACTCACAACACGTAATATATATTAAATACTTCATATCTATGTGTAAGATGAAAGTAACTATGCACTCACCTGAGAAGGTGGTGACTCGGTACTCGGACAACGCTTCGTTTACTTTAAAATAATTTCCTTCGACGAAACCTAGTATTATTACCACTAGATTTTAGTCTAATATTTACCATGACTAATTATTAGTCTTATTGTTATTATTATATAAGAATTTAAACAATACTTTCCAACCACTGTGTACAGACAGGGGCTAGACATAAAACACCGGAGGGCAGGACCATTTTGGCGTATAGCGCTTCTGAAATCCAACAATCCTATGCGGCCCTTTAAACCAGATTCCCTGTACCGCAAGTAGTTAAAAAGATATTATAATGACACTTATATAAGTCATAATAATAGCTTAAATATTTATTATAAGTTCATAATAACAATATTAATTTTAAATATAAGCTATATCAAAATAGGGTAAGCATAACTTACTTACAAGGGGATTTTAGCTAGGAGTTGGGCTCTGCAGGGGCAGAACTTCGTTTCTGAATCTTTCTAAGAAAGATTCATGCAGTGCTTCAGCGCTCACCTTACTATACTAAAAACTACAAAAAGAGAAGTCGAATCACGAGGGACCGAAATGCTCGGGGGATAAGGAGAGAAAGACTTTTGAATCAAGAGAATGGTGCAAGAAATATGAGAGCCCAAGGCTCTTATTTATACTAATTGAATTTTCAAAAACTACCCTCCATAATTACTTAATGGCCTTCTAGTTATATAAACAACTAAACACCCCTTTATAATACTATTTTAAATAAATTTAACGATATTTGTACTAAACTAATATCGAAATAACTCAACATTAGTCTTATAATGACCGCATCGCCGATACCTTTCTAATGATATATACATATGTATATATGTGTACGTATATATGATTTATACTTTATTTTAATACGTAAATATGCTATTATAATTTGTAACTCGTTCATACGAACTCCGTTTTTAACGTTATTTATATACACACGTAGGTGGAGACGTACTCTACAACTTTTGTTTAGACTCCGTCGGTTAATTTTGACTTTATTTTTAATGTTATATTTTTAACAGGTCGGGACAGGATTGGTCCGTTAAAATCTCATAACTTCTTCATCTAATGTCCATTTTTGTCTGTCTTTTTATCGTTACACTACTAATAATGAGATCTTCAATTCTCGTTTAGGTTGTGTCGGCTAAAAACCGCCTGATCTAATACTCGAACTTCGGGTTGTACACCGCTAAGCCGAAACTTTGAAAAATCTTAACTTCCTCATACGAAGTCAGATTTGGGCGTTCTTTTTATGGACGCTCTCAGGTTAGCATATTCTATGACTTTCATTTAGATTACTAAGGCTAAAAGTCGCTCTATCATAAATTCACTATTTACATCTTCTGGTGTCGTGTCGGTTTTGCCGAAAAACTTCGACAGAACATAACTTCTTCGTTATAACTCACATTTCAAATTGATTAGCCCGGATCTACGAGCGTTACATTATAAGTCTGTATTTGCTTGCTAGAATGTGGATAAGGAACCACATAGTGTTGAGCTCTTTTTTGTTATGTAAGGATTATCTAGTGCCCTTGCTTGAAAACAAATAATCAATCCTACAGGCCCTTCACGCACCATTTGTCTTTACTACATTCAAGCCCTTGATCAAAACATTTTTTGACAATAAATGTCATGGAATCGAATTATATGAGGATAACATTTTATGAGAATGGCTGTTATTAAGCTTTTATCCCTTGTTCATGACCTATAAAAACAAATGAAAAGAGAAAAAAAAAATTTAAGCAAAAAAAATAAAAATAAAAAAACAAAATTGCCAAATTTCAAATGCTTTTTTCGTCTCTCGAATAAAAAAAAAAGTGAACCAATTTCATTATATCATCGCAATGTACATTCTGAAAGAATATTGCAGCAACAAAGAGGAAGAAAAAAATCACCACTTTTATTTTGATAACATTTTGGAAGAATATTGAAAAACATTATGAAAGAAGAATCAAAACTCAAAATAATTAAAGCCAAATCAAACTAAATTCCAATTTACTTGGTGATAGAAAGAGAGTTGAAATCATATGAACATGTTGAAGAGCTAATCGACGGAGACTAAATGGTGGCTTGATGATCGTAGTAGTGTAGGGTTTCCGAGAAAGAGAGATGTATGGCTAGGGATTAGTAATTAATCCCTAAAATGGTGTATTTTAAATGAATTTATCACATAAACATGATAAAAAAAATCGTAACAACTTGCAATTTACTTGATTTTAAAGGCAAGATTACTATATTAAAAATAAAATGAAGTCATTAGTCTACTTGTTTGGCATATAGTCAACTCAAAGAACATGATGAAAGTCAAGAAGACATTATGTACAATTCTGAAAGAATATTGCAGCAACAAAGAGGAAGAACAAAATCACCACTTTTATTTTGGCTTCATTATGAAAAAAAATATTGGAAAACATTATGAAAGAATATAATAGTATGTATTCTTAAACAAGCAATGTATTCTTAAAGAATACTATAGCTTGTATTCATAAAGAATATTGTAGTATGTCATCATTTATTAAAATTCTCAAAGTGCAAATAAAGTTATCATCATTTTCCCAAAAATTTGCTTCAGAGTATGAATTAGATGACAGGTCAAGGTCTACATAACACTAGGACGAATAAAGAACACATGTATAATAGGAAAGTAAAGGCAATAATATACAAATCTGGTAACAAGATGCATAAAAACACGGCGAGCAAAGAAAATAACAAGAAGAAATGAATACAAGAAAAAGGAATAAGTAGATTTGATAGAACAAATTACAGAATTTCTTGTATAGAAGATAAATGCTCCATATATTGAAAGAAAGGTCTAGAATCGCCCAAATTGCAAATATTGGTAGAAAGTTCCATAATCGGCCAAAACAGGGATAAACAGATTTTTAAATGAAGACGATAATTGAAGTATTTTTTTTTAAAACTGATGAATAAAGATTGACTTGTAGGTCTATATTCTTCATCTTGAAATCAATTTGAAGTTGTTGAAATCCTGAGAGATCCATGTCACACAGGTCCAATAACAGAGCAGTGGAAGGCGATTGTTGTATGATGGTACTGCTTACACCTGTAGGAAAATCTTTCTACTCCAATAAAATGACTAATCGTTACTTAACATAAGGGAA